>NC_133231.1:2466324-3066324 GCF_040436345.1 Pagrus major
AAAACACAATTCCATGTGATGTCATGTTGTAATGACTTTATGGAGGACTGAAACTGCCAAAATCATAAGTAAAAAAAAAAAAAAAAATACATAAATGGCTCTATAAATAAATGAATATGTCATTAAATGCACCAACACTAATATTGAGTATAAATGTAGGCAATAATGTATTTATCAAATGTGACATTTTTACTTTACTTATTTATGATTTTGGCAGTTTCAGTCCTCCACAGCTTTGTCTATACATTTAAAAATTTGAATCCACCTGTGAAAAAAAACAACCACACATCACATATGAATGCATGTAATTCACTGGGAAAATGTTGATTTTACATGAGGAAATTATCACGTCAAATGTTATGTCACGTGTGAAAATAGCCAAATGCCTTTAATTCAGTTGAGAAATTGGGATTCTCACATGAATAAATTAATGTATTTGCATAATGATCCAAACAAGGATACAGAAAAATACAGAAATAAACTAGTTTGTGTGAAGAAATAGGGGTAAGTTCAAAGGGGAAAGCATACAGAAGTAAACTGAGAAATAAATGTGTGAATAAAAAATTAAACCTAATAACTAATGAATTATAAATAATATGAATAATTACGATGGAAGGTAAATAAATAGAATTGAAAAAAAAATGCAGAAACATCAACAACATATTTCCACCCGTGGACATCCACGTGTGAAATAAAACAATCACATATCAATGCATGTAATTCATATGTGAAAATTAATATTTCACATATTCAATTCACATGTGAATTTGTGATTCTCACATGCAAAAAGGCCCATTTCTGTGAAAACCAATGATGTACTTGATTTGTGAAAAAATAGGAAACAGGGAAACGAGGCCGATACATAAAGACAAAACTTGTCTCAGTGGAGAATGACATTAACAATTCAGGGCAAACACTGAAGAACATTTAAGATCAACCACAGGATTTGGAGCACTAATTGTAAGCATCAGACAGTATTCTGTAAACTCAGACAAATTAAGTTTGTCCCTGAACTAATGGTAAAGGAATACAGCTTTCAGTCATCTAAGTGCAGTTTTACACACTTATCCGACTGAAAAGATATGCAATTAACGCTCTGAATGGAAGGAAGGATTGCCTTACACAGTCTTACTGCAGTTTCAGAAGCCTTTATACTGCATTAAAGCACACATCTAAAAGAAGCACTGCTGTTTGCAGAAATGCCACACAAAGTTGTCTTTGCTATCAAGTAAAACATAAGCATAAAAACATGAAGGCTGCTGAAGAACGTAACCCCTCTCCCTTTGTTGCTGCTTGGGAATTAAAGAGAAACCTTATAAATATGGAGAAATATGATAAACAAATGTTCTCAGTGTAATAAAATATAAATGGCAGCTACATTAGATTCCCCACTGTTACAATTTTAATGTGTGAATGCATCGCATGAGGGGAGGACTCCAGCAGTGTTTGGAAAGCATATTCCAGTACTGCATGGTTTATGTATGTTCTTTTCTCTCAAGCACAGTGTACTGTTTTAGAATTAGATTCAAGTCTGCTGTGGATATCTCAAATATTATCATCTAACACCTGCAGTTCCTACTAAGTGAACAAAACAACATCAAGCATGGAAGCACTGACAGGGTGAATTCAGACAGTGCCAATTTGAACAGAATTCCCCAAAAATGCTACTTAATGTGGGTTTCCAAGTCAGGCATGACAAGATGAAAAGTCAGTGGCTATGGTTCTCCAGTCGGGGGCTAATAAATAATTTCAGATGGCACAACAAGGTGCTACTTAAAAAAAGCATCAGTCAAACCTCAGACGGATGAAAACAATGTAGAAAACACGATGGAAATATGACATTAATGATTGTTTCATGTATTAACTGGAAGGTTACTTTCCCCTTACTTTCTTGTCTGCTGCAATTTTCCATCATTTAAATTAAAAGTAAATGAAAATAAAAAGTCTACTACACTGCACTTTGTCACGAGTTGCTTTTATTGACACGCCAACTTTTCCACCTCAGCCAAGTAACATTACTTCTGGTATTTCCACACTTTTTCATGGACAAATTGAAAATGTGCATAAAGAAGAGTTGGCTGGAGAGGCCCTCACAGTCTGGAGCTTTGCCCTGTATATAAACCTCAAAAACCTGGACCTCATGGGACCTTATTTTGGAAAAAAAATAAAAATAATTGTACACTAGTCAATGGGGGGAGACAAATGTGTTATCCTGTTTAAGTTGTGTGAATTGCACATATGATGTTTGTCAATTAAAACGAAACATTTTCAAGTCAATAAAGTCGCTATTCATCATCAAACACCAACATTGCAGCTGCCTCGGCACAGAAAAGGCACTAAAAAATTGACAACTGCAGTTATGTGAAAGGAGAGTTCATCTTTGTAAGCTGCTAACATATGGAACCGACTCTACAAGGTTTAAGATACTGGTTTTGGTGACCGTTCAACGAGACAACGTGACTGTTGGGTGTGTAGCCTTTATAATTATGTATTTTCACAGTCCTATGTTTCATTCGTTTTACGACAAACTGTGACTTTTTTCAAGTTGAAAAATTATCTTTCTAATTCACAAACATATGTGTACATAATCGCACAAATCTAATGGGATCAAAAAAAAAAAAATGTGGCGCTCTCCATTCACATACCATACAAACCTTTTCCAAAAATAAGGTCCCGTGAGGGAAACCAGAAGAGGCATGACTTCGGCCACTGACCAAGCTACTGTATTTGACGAGTTGGGAATGAGAATGTTACAGTTAAAAAACAGCCTGCTGATATTCTGCTGATATACTGCCCCTCTTTGTTAGTTCTCATGTATTGCACCTTTGGGCTTTAAACATGTGGTATTATTGAGGGGCTTTGATTTGTAATGATCTAGGTAACCAGCTGAGATATGGCTGAGTGTCAGCACACATACTGGTGTTCCATCAATTATTAACCTTCCATGGTCCATATCTGGCTGCCAGATATGAGTAGGTTTGGTAGATGCCAGTGTTGGTAGTGGATCAGCTCCAGGTAGGTGCACACAGGCCATCTTTGGGCTAGTCTCAGCCAATGAATATATTCTTGTGGATCTGGCATGAGTCCAGCAACCATGTGTGCCAGCTCCAGGCCTCTGTTGGGCCTGACAACCTGGGGATATGATAATATGATGTTTTCCCCACCATAGACAGAACATTGTGCACCAGAGCATGTCATCTAATAAATCTGTAGAACCAAACAAATGAAAATCTATTACGAAGATAAAACTTCTGCATTAATCAGACATCTTAATGGTGGTAACATGCCAATATATGCACCAATGGCTCATCAAAGGCAGGATAGAAGAGCAAGCCAGTAAGCATAGATATCAACAATGCTGGCTTTATGATGTTCAAATAACAGTTTTTTATGGGAGGAAATGCATTCAACAGGGGATACACATAATGCATTTTGGTGAGTAAACATAAACTCTGTGTAAACATAACTTCTGTTTGTTCAACATGAAAACTCCACAGGGCAGCTTTAAAACACAGTATGGATAAATAGTTATTTTCTGTACCATTTTGTACCACTTTGATTTAAATACAATATAATGACACTAGTACAAGGTGAAACATTGTGTGTCATCTAATAGAAAGACACAAAATTCATTAAATTCACTGAAGCTGGTGTTTTTGCTTGTTAGAATTGATAACATTTGGACAGCAGAACCTGGCTTCCATATTCAAGCTGTACTTTCTATTATGCAGTACACCAAAAACAAGACTGCTGATGTTAAAAAAAATCCACCCCACGCTGTCCTTGCCTCTGGCAATATGCAAATGAATTCAAACTACCCTAATCATTAATTTCCCCCTCCTTGGTGCCCAAGGTCTTTACTAACTGTGTCATATGTGATAGCCTGACATTAAATTAAAAACATTGTCTCTTCTACGTAATAATCCAAACTTTGAATGCAGATGTCACCGAATTCAAACTAAAACTCTAACAAATGTGACGGCAAGACTACCTGGAAGGCGATCTCTGACGGTAACTGCTCATTGCTGTGGTTTCTTCTCTTTCCAAAGATGGAGTATTATAAGGCTTTTGTACTTCTGTTGACTGAGGATATCTACGAGTGTGTACAAAGTAAAAGAAGATTCGGCAGATCCATTACATTACAATAAAGTACAGAAAAAGACTCATGCATACATTGTGTCATAGTGTTGTCTTCTAAAATTGTGTGGAATTATTTTATTGTCTTTTACTTGAAGTTAGATGAGAAGATTAAACTCAAAGTTGTGTGTGCAAACACTGCTCTGTGATGTGTTTAGCCAAGCATAGAGAAATGAATGCAATGTTGACAGTGCCAAAAACAGTTTGTCAAATGGCCACTTGAGGCTGGCTCCAAAAGCGTGTCAATCCCCATAAGAGCCCATGATAAAAGGCCCAACTTTACAGCAGAAATAAACATGTTTACAGCCTGGTACAAAAAAGGTTTTGGTCTCTATACTTAATTTATCCCTTCACGACAACACACTCGTTTAAATTATATTCAGGCATAAATAGGGGTGTGGCCACATTTAGCGACAGCTAGCCTTGAGCTGTCTACTTTGCTTCATCTCATCTAATTCCAGTCACTGATCTTGACCCTTTGGATAATTTTCAGTGCAAGTGTTGGACGAATAATATGGCTTGCTGTCTGGTTGATTAGACTAAAAGACCAGGGTTGAGGGACAGACACTGGTGTTTTGGATTAACCCTGTAAGCTTTAACCAGTAGACAGCAGCTGGAGCTGGCGAGCTCTGGAGGAGACAGCTGGAGCCCAAAGCTTCTAGAGGAATAAACACCAGGAGTCAAGGAGTTTTTTGTTTTTTTCCCTACTTTTTGGATAAAAAAAAGGTAGGTTTATCTACAATAACGAGTCACAGATGTGCTGAAATCCATTGTAATGCACTAGATGTATCTTATTTGACTACTGAATGGAGGGGAAATTAAAAAGTTTTGTTCAGATTGAACACAGACATGGACACAAACACCCTCAGAGCTGGTTGTTGCTTGCTATCTTGCAGCTGATGTAATGTGAGATGACATTTGCTAATATTTATGAATATAGCTTATTTTTAGCGAGCTAGCTTCATCATTCAAGACTTGTAAAAAGTTGCGGTAACAAAAAAATGTGCCGAGATTCTTTGCCAGTGGCCACTGTTTGAATCAAAACTGGCATGAAGCGCTTGCCAGCATAAGGAGCTGCCCATGTCTTTCTGGAAATAGATGTTGCAGTATACACTCTTCTTCATAGACTAAGGCTTTGGAAGAGCACCGTACATGTTTGAACTGCGTAATGCCATCATAACACTGTCAAATGGCAGTGGTGGGATTTGAACCCACGCCTCCTGAGAGACTGGAGCCTAAATCCAGCGCCTTAGACCACTCGGCCACACTACCTGCGTTGCACATTGTTTCTACAGTCAAAAACATAGTGAGGTATGCAGATATGCACGGAAACGGACATGTTTCAAGAAAAATAGAGCGAAAACATTCACAACTGGAAAGAATGAGGAACCTACAAGGAAGGTCAAAAGTCTGTTGAGCATGCTGAGAAGATACCTCTGTCTGAGGTATTTGTGCCAATGAGTTCTTTATTTTCCATATAGAGCCTTGCCAATAAACAGTATGTACAATTAGCAGAGGATGGTTTCGATCCATTGACCTCTGGGTTATGGGCCCAGCACGCTTCCGCTGCGCCACTCTGCTCTGCATGTAAACATTTTGAGGCTGGGGGAAACATGGAGCCACCTCGACGTTGATCATTCAAGACTTAAAAAGTTGTGGTAACAAAAATATGTGCCGAGATTTTTTTGCCAGTGGCAACTGTTTCAATCAAAACTTGCATGAATATTGCATATTATGCCAGCATAATACACTCTTCTTCATAAAATAAGGCTTTGGAAGAGCCCTGTACATGTTTGAATTGTGCAACGCCATCATGTTAACAGCCAACTAACACTGTCAAATGGCAGTGGTGGGATTTGAACCCACGCCTCCTGAGAGACTGGAGCCTTAATCCAGCGCCTTAGACCACTCGGCCACACTACCTGCACTGCATATCGATTCTACAGTCAAAAACGTAGTGAGGTAGCTTGCTCTTATAGTACTGCAGTGCTGCGGTGCTTCAAGAAGTGACACCAGAGGGGAACTTACAGCATCAAACTTAAAAGTGTAAGGCCACTGTCCAGGCTGCTGCATTGTCACATTATGATTGAGAACAAGCTGTTGTTATAGTGTCTACATAAGACAGCATCAGAGTAGTTGAATGTTTCTGACTGAGCTAAGCTACCTAATTAATGTCTTTGTTTGTCTGGAGTGTTTTTTATAAACCAAAACCTGAGCTTAGTGTGTTCATGGTGTGGTGTTGAGAGGTGTGCTCAGTAGGTGTGCTGAGTGCTGAAATAACTGTCCCGGTGCTGATGAAAATGCCTAAGGGCATACCTGCGCGCTTTCATGAATGCACAGTAGAATAGAACACAATAGAATTAAGGGTCCTGGTTTGAGGGTTCGAAAATAACGGTCACCCTTTGCATTCCTATATGCAACTTTACACTGGCATACAACTACATGTATGGGTGTATGTGCGTGTGTGTGAGTTTTGAACACTCATACACACACGCCCACGTGTGCGTCACCCACGTATGCAAACGTCAGCGTGTGTGGGTGAGTGTGCATTGTGAGGGAACCATCATCTTTCTCAATACGAAGCAATTTCACCCAATAAGACGACGGAGAGCGTTCCATTTCAATCCGCCTTGAACACACAAACACACTCACATACACTCACAAGCAATCACACATGGATACACTCTTCAAGGTCAGAATGTAAAGGGAAGCAATGAGCTGTTTACCGTGCCATCTGTCTGCCTTATATAAACACACACTCTCTTTCCCATGTTCTAATGTAGTTTTGCCTGCATCAGACCTCGCATTCTTTCACTTAGTCTTTCTCTTGGTTTGGCATTGACTGTTGTTCTTCTTTTGCTTTATCATCCATTTATTCAGTGAAAAGCCACCAGACATTTTGACATGTCATTGTAGTCAAAGCACAGGTGGAACAAATTTCGTTTACAATGGCTCTGTTATATTCAAGTCAGTCATGTCAATGTGACATTAAGCCAGCACAATAGCAGGACCCTGAAACTGAAGCAACTGAATGGCATTCAGCAATCATTTATTTTATTCCTAATGTGACATGTCAAAATGTCTTTCTGAAAGGCCTATTGAGCATACGCTAATTTCAAAACTTTTCAAGACAACCTCTGAGCAGCTCCACTGGAGAAGTTAATCAATAAATTCAGACTTCTGAGCAAACGTGGACACAAATGTTATCTTTAACGATCTGGTCTAATTCAAAAGCGACTTTCAAGCACAACAGACTTTTTAAAGAAATAGTGTTGTCGTTTAAGATGATGAAAATTAGAGCTCCTGTTGGCAAGATAGCAATACTGACTCTTTGGGTTTCCTGGCTCGTCAAATACTGACGCTTTGGGATTTTAGGTCGTGTCAGCCGCCCCCCGAAAGCGTCAGTATTTGACGAGTTGCAAACGATTCCAACTATCTTACCAACAGGAGCTTTAATTAATATTAACTGTCATATTGTTTCCAGGAGTATAAGATAAATTACAGGTGCAGCAATTAAATGCTACTCACACACTGACAGTGTTGTGCATGAACACGCTGAAAAAGACATTCACTGAGTTAAACATATCCGTTTGCGACTAATGAACATAAACCTGAGCGTGTTGCTAATTCTAGTGCCCGCTGAATCAGTGTGTTGTCGCTGCAGTGGCTTTTTCTTTGGGCTCAAGGGCTGTGTGCTTTGTGCTACTCGGTTAGCGGCAGAGCAAGTCTGTCACTGCTGTTCACTTGTTCTTTGGCTCAGGGGCTGTGGGCTTGGTGCTACTGAGTTAGCAAGCTGCAGAACAACAGGCTCAGAGGCTGTGTACGGTGAGTAATACAGTCATTGCTAATTATACCAAACTACCTCTTGTCTCACTCACATGTAAGAAATCATTATTATATTGCATGTCAGCAATTAACATGGCTATTGTGAGTAGGCTACTCACCATTGTCAGAGTAGCATGTTAGCATTGGGAAATTTTGGCTGCACTTTCTCTGCCATCCTTGTGCGGCTAGCTCGCTAATAGCTTTGGCAATACATCTGTGTAGCCTTGCGGAAGACTCCAGTTATGTGCAACGAGTGCTGAGTACAGACGGGCAGGCAGGCAGGTACGTAGGTTGACATACAGGTAGCCTGTCCGATCTTTTCATACAGACCAAACCCTTTATTTACAACAAACTGCTACTAATTTGTCTTGGAAAATTATCTTTTAAATGAACAAACATCATATGTGTGATTCATGGCACAACTCAATTGGGATCAGAAATTTGATCGCCCTGTAAAAAGGTCCCATGTGGTCATCCGGTAGGGGCGTGACTTCGGCACTCAGCCGAACAGCCACATATAATGGACTTTTTTTCTTCTGTTTGTCAGAGCATTTGATTTATTGACTACTGTTGATGTTAAGAGATTTCCTACAAATATAACAAAAAATGCCTTTAGAACTACTAACCAACCCTAGTTTTAAGGCATGGATCCCCCCAGGAAACATAGGTATCCTGGTAAAACATCACACGACCTCAAGAGACAGGCTGTCTTAAATGCTTAAATCAGGGAGCAAAACATTAACCCTACAAAACTGTCCCACGGCTGAGGACTCGGGGTGTGGGCTTGTCAGCACAGTAAGAACTGAGCACCAGAATCGAGGCAAGCCATTCTACAACACAATGTCGGCTCAAAAAGCAATTTGAATTAGGTCCATCAGTCTAAGTTATATTTTTTCTCAAATGACAGCCCTTAGAAATGTTCTGTTTAGCTCTTGGCCAGCTCTACTGTAAATCTGTTGATATAGCCATCAGAAAGAGTGCAGACTGTGTTCAATGACTACATGATCTCTGGCACTGTAACCAGAAAAACATTTCCCTATTATGAACACCCACGTTAATTCATATGTACAGTATATATAACCTACTGTGTGGGTCATGAATCTTATACATTCACATGTTTACAGACATGCACAAGGTCGTGCTTTGTCCTCGGTCTTTTCCAGTTTTCTTTCTATGTCTTTGTCTATGACAATTTACCACTTCTCTCTATGCCCACAGCCAATAATTGCACACCATAAAATGTCAGCACGGTTGCTGAGTGGGAGCCATGCGTGTGTGTGTGTGTATAGGTGTACCTGTAAAAAGCTATGTATATATCTGAAAAGTGCTTATACTTACGTCCGTATTGCTTTGTGATTGGTTGTGCATGTATGTGCTATAGGCATGCATCACAGGCATCGCTTAAAGTGCAACAACACAACGCAAGTTGTATTGGCTCTACTCTGTCAGATGCTCACCTTGTCTTCTTACAGTTAAAGTTGACCACCGCAATACAGATGATGCAGGTGAAAAGACATGAAGACAAAGAGAAAAATTAGAGTAAAAGAATATCTGAGACAGGACAAAGAGAAACAGAAGAACTGGACAGCAGGAGAATATATTTATGTCCTACAGCCAAATCAATGGCTGCACAGTTGTGTTGAGGCTCAGTAGCCTCAGCAGAGCTGGTGGGTTGGACACTGTTCATGGATGTGGTCCATAGTTTTGCTCCCGGCAGCAGGCACACAGGGCTTTAATTTGATCTTTCTTTCTTCAATAAAATTTTGCCAGAGTTTTCTCAGAGATTTCAGTGTGTTCCCTAGACTACAATCTCATTGGCGCCTTGTTTACAAAATGGTTAACTGGATTCTGAACCTTTCATTCTTCTTGTCACACGTAAGTATTGCCAGGTGCAAAAACCAACTTACTTACTTAATATTTGATTGTATTATTCTATTGCTGTACATCTGCTGAATTCAGATCCACACTGCAGATCACCCACAGGTGAGTTTGAAACATTTACAAATGAATTCACCAAGCAGACAACAATGAGTTCTGCTGTTCATCCTAGCATGTAAGCAAACGCTTGAACCTTACCATATGGTCAGAAAGATAAGGTTGTGAGATCTCAGCTAAGATAATTTATGGCAGATATAGGGTCATGTTCCTCTAATGAAGTGGCCAGGCAATGCCCCCCCAACACATATAGATGGCAGTCAACAGAACATGCTAGTAACCAGCCAATGACCATAAGAGATAAAGCCTGAAGAGGTGTCCGTTATCAGGAATTAATGTCCATTAATTCTTTTACCATATTATTTTATCATTATATTCTTAGACATCGCTGTTCCAGAATACATTTATTATCACAAACATCTTGCACATCAGCCCCACACACCCTTCTTAATGTAACCTAATATATCTTCCTGGACTCTTTTATGAAATCATATGTAGTTTTTTTGGGGAGCCAGACCTCAATGATTACTGTACAAAACAACAAATTTACAACTTTATTCACTGATTTGTGTGAAACTGGATGATATTTTTTGGAGACAATATTTTCTTGTTTTCCCTCTAATGTCCTCCGGCTGCTCTGCCTGAACCCTCTGTGATTTGAGGAGTTTCCTGATGAACAGATGGCTTTACTTGTTGCTAAAGTAACCACAAACAGCAGCTAACTGTACAGGGCGCTAAGTAAACACGGCTGCTGTCGGGACTGAACTCTGAGACCAACTACAGCCAGTTCGACGACAGGCAATCCAGTACTGAGGTGGTTTGCGGAGTATAGCTGCTGACAGACAGATAGATAGTGCCCACCGGAATCAAGACAAGTTAATGTTTGCTAAAAATACCTGACTTTAGCAGTCAGGTATTTTTAGCCATCAAGCCATCAAGTCTCGTGGAAATCAGTTAAGCTGTTTTTGTGTAATTTTGCTTATACAAACCAACCAACAAATGGACACGGATGAAAACATAACCTCCTTGGGACAGAGTAACATAAAGCGGTCACAATGATGTGTTTGTCTGTCCATTATATCAATCTGATTTATCTTCGATGTCACTCTTTTTTTGTCACGCTATTTTACCGATTAAAAAAAATAAAAAATTCTTGTACTGTAACGATACTTAATGTATACCTCGCAACACTGACCCTTATAATCAGTCTCCCAAACCTGTGGCCCTGCCCACCCTGTAATAACCTTGGTAGAGTACATATAGAAATATGTACTGTATGTACGTACTCAGAGAATAAACATGACTTACTGTATAATATATGTCAACAACAGAAAGAGAGATATGGTCAGAAAAAGGCTGATTGAGACAAGGCTTCATCCTCCACTTGGTTTTAATGCTGTTGAGCCTGCGTTATTGTTAATCATAGATACTGGTAAAGCTTCAGGGGATAAACACACATACACACACACACACACAAGCCTGCCACAGCGTAACACAACCACAGGCTGTGTTCTTACTCACACTGTTTTGTGGCCCTATAGAGAATTAATACTCGCACAATAAAAAGCTAATTATCTAATAAAACAACAGACCATTATGATTTATTCCTTCAATAAACCCCTTCAACACTGTAAACAACATAAACATACTGTATATAAATGTCTTGCTATGAGCTAGTTGTGCTGGTGATAGACAATGTCTGCATGCTGGAAAAAATCAAGTGATATAAAAGTGCCACAGAATTCTGAAATAAATACATCCACTGCTGCTGCCTTTGTATCCGCCATTACAATGTGATTTTTTTAATATCGTTGTAAATTAAAGCTCATATCCTTTGACAAAAACAGGTCAAAGATGAATTAGCTCTTCAATAAAATTCAAAATGCTGCTCTTGTCGCAGGACCGCGATGGATCTGTTAAGATGGCTCAGTTAATTTAAGCTAAATGATGCATCTATCACTCAAAACGTTATAATATTGGGCAGTTGTTCTGTTTCTGTTATTTTGTGATTGCAGTCACATAGGTTATGAAGTGTCATCTATGAAAATGATGTGTTTTAATGAGCCTGAGTCCCTGGTTGATAGAGCCCATCTTTCATTTGTATGCAGGCTTGTTTCACTCAAGCTGGACTGGGAACAGACAAAGGCTGGAGAAAGACGACTGAAATCCTAAATTATTCTGGCGGAACTGGTATGAGCACTAATTGCTGTGTTACACTGCCAAAACCGCCTTGAGTTCTGCGATCAGTGGAAATTGATCACTGTTGATATATGGTTTAAAATGATTGTTCTTTTGTTTTGTTTTTTTACTCAAAATCTTCTACAGCTTTTATCAGGGCAAATTACTCTGTGTAGCTCTCAAGACAGCAGTAATTAAATGGTACGACACCTCTGTGTGGAAAGCAAAAACAAAATAGAATGTGGTCATTTGCAAATCCCTTTTTGACAAATATGTTCTTGATGTAAGATACAATTCAGTGGCAAAAACTGGGCAACACGTTATCACTCTCAACTCGTCAAATACAGCAGCTTGGTCAGTGGCCTTAAACTATGAAGCTCTACCTACCCCTCTAGTGTCAGTTTTGGACATGAAGGGCTCCGTAGTCAGGTTAGCAATAATACATAGTATACAATGTCCTGTTAAACTTTCAAAGAAAAGACTCCATGGTCAATTTATTAATAACACGTAATATACAATGTCCTATTAGACTTTCAAAATAAACTTTTGGACTGTTATTAACTTTGTCATATGGTCACGGTTTGGTTAGGTTTAGGGAAACATCATACTTTGGATTAAAATATTTCTGTTCAGTTTGGTAGCTAAGTACATGGCGCTAGAGGGGTACCTAGAGCATCAAACTTCAAAGGAGTAAGGCACTGATCAGGCCGCTGTATTTGACCCGTTCGGAGTGAGAATGACCTGGAATGTGCATGCTGGGTTATATGCGGATGATGTTATTCTGTGCTGTAGCATCTGTGATACTTTACAACTCCTTCTCTACATCTGTTCACAAAGACATATCTCTGTCTGTAGCATACTGTGTTTCTAGTCTTGCTGGTAGTAACCCTTGTCACGTGGGTTACATTAAACATGTTCTTCCAGAACCAAAATAATTAGGAGGAATTAAATTCAGTTGCGCTGCTATAAGAGCATCTTTCAAAACATGCTGTGTTTACATATACAAATCTAACAGTTACAATATATATGACAGATTGCACAGCCATGTGTTGTTTACATCTACATACTTTGAAATTATTTCTGGGGGTTTTCAATGATATCAAACATGACAGCTAAGAGCTATAAGTATATAATAAAGGACTGAAGGCATCTCAATCACGCTCCACCATGGCAAAAATGGTGCCTCAGGTTTGTAGGATATATCTCTCAGTGTAGAGATGCCAAGACTCAAATGAAGCATCAGAATCCACAGATCCAAAAATGTGAGCATGACAGTGACGCAGATTAGGTTGTTTACTTAACTCCGAAGCCATTTAAGGGGAAATTAACTTCACCCTGAGCTGGAACAACCCCGGTGGAGGAGTGCTACGACTCCCTGCCTCCTCTGAAAGCAGCACGCTGATTGGTGATGCATCATGCTTTGACAGTGTTAATAGAAACAGCTCATCACCTGAAGAAATTAAACAGGGTAAGGCTACAGAAACTCACAGAACTAATCCTGCAGTACACAGGAACCTCTGCTGTGTCTGTGTTGAGTAAAAGCTTACACTCATACAGAGACTGAAGGCGGAGAGTGTAATATTGTTATATTCAAATCTGGTGGTTTGCTGTTACCTGGTGCTTCTTGTCGGACAAAAAAATATCTTTCAAATGATAGCATTTTACAGTTGTGAGTAAATCATACAGCTGTGCATCAATGCTGTTATATAGGGAGGTAATATAGAAAATGTTTGGTCCATATTTCCACAGTTTCCCATCTTTGCAAACAGTCCTGCACATAACCCACCTTAAACGGGTGAATTGCCATTTTTAAACTTTTTTTCTCCCTCATTGGGGATATTCCATTTTGATTCTCTTTTGTTATTATTCATTGCACAGGAGCTACAGAGCGCAGCTGTCTGCCATGCGCTCGGGGCATGAGCTGAGGAAATTGGTGGAATTGAAAGCACAGTGTTCACAGTTTACCCATGAATAAACACTGCAGCTCCTCCCCAAGAAGTTCCCACGTCTTGCTTCCCAGCTGCTGGGCAAAAGTGAAGGGAGAGTTTGTGGGATTACAAACAGCAAAACACTCTGCTCCGCTTAGGTTGCAAAATGAAGATAAATATCTTCACAGTGTTAACTGCAGGTTTCAGCAGGTTAAATTGCACACAGTAAGATATTTATGCCTTTTTTTTCAACATAACATACATCATTAAATGTCCCACAATTTAATTATAAACCGCTTATGTGTCCTACAAACGTTGGCTACTAACAAGTGTCTAAATGAGCCTACGGAGATTGTCAGGGACATTAAACGTCGTCACACCGAACACAGAGCCTGTTCTACTCAGTAGTCCATCTTTACAGGCCGACTTTAGTTAAAAAGCTATTATAACTCTAACTTTACAACTTGTAGATTGCTCAATTTATAGAAAACGTGTGTAATTGTGTAGTAAGACGCTTAGTGGTGGTTACGTTTAGGTCATGTGACCGTGATGTGGTCTCTTTAAAGCCTAATGTAAGTACCATAAACTTCTGTTAATAAATGTTTGCCACACAGCTTATTTTCGGCGGTATTCCAATATCCATTCATAAATCCCGTAGGCTTTTTGTCGAGGGAACCGGGGCGATGCTAACTTCCAGGTTAGCCTTAAAAAAATACGTTATCCCTACAACGCTCTGTTAGCAGCCTTCACATACTGATTTTTTTCTTTATAGTAATAACACTCGATTTTTACATCTCAGTAAACTGTTGTATGTGTTAATATTTGACTAAATCTAGCTTTTATGCCGCACAGCTTATATCTACATATTGAGTTTTGTCATGGTTGTAACATGGATCTGTTTAAATGAGTGCTTAGTGGGTAAACATATTTAATACTCATGTATGAATTAGTTATTTTCCCCATAACATTCCCATATATCCAATACAAAAGAATGAGAAAGGCAAAAATCTCAAAGTTGAATCCTCTTCTGTTTAGTTCAATGTTTGCAACCTTCTGTTCAGAAAACATTTTGGATTCCGTTCTTTAATGTCTGCTCTTCTCTCTCTTGAAGTGGTCGGATAAGTGTGATTGGACAAACAGGAGCTGTGATCTTCTTCTCCTCTGTTTGCGATTAAGGTTGAAGCGACAGGTGTGTTTTGCATAGAAGTCACACCTGGTGAGGCTTTGAACTCCAGATTCAGAATTAATGCTGTGTTATGTTGCATTAGTCCTTAAAGAAAGATGAGGTTGATGTCAGCTGGAAAACAGGGATGGAGGACTACACACGGCTACACAAACACACGCACAACAGCTTGCTCTTTGTTAGTGTTCACGCACACCAACACACCAGTCCTCAAGGGAAAGTATGTAAGTAAATTTGCCTCATAAAACAGATGGTTTAGAATCCTGAGTGTTTCTCTCTCATTCTACATATCTGTCTACCTGCCTCTCTCTCTCGCTTTCTTTCAATCGGTTCCATCTTTTCGTCCTTTCATCACTTCCTCTTTTGTTCGCCGTCAGTTCCCCTCGTTCCCCAAACAGCAGATGATCTGACATCGTTATTGAAGGTTTGTTTTCTCCTTTAGAGAGAGGAGTAAGTGGAGCTCTGGGATGTTTGTTTTTCAAAGGTGTCTCTTCCACACCTCAGGGAGGAAGGAAAGAAGAGGTGAGAGGAATGGAGGTAGAGAGTGAGGGACGATGGGAAATGATATAGATCCAAACAGATGAGAAAGAAAGAAAGAAAGAAAGGGAGGAGAGGAAAAAGACAGACATGCTGATGGGGCTGAACTAAGTGCTGCGTTCGTTCCGGGCCTCTGAGATGTTTGTTTTCCAAAGTGTACCTCAGAGCTTTGGGGAAGCACTGGAGGAACAAAGAGGGATGAAGGGAGGAGTAAGAGAGGAGAAACAAGAGGATGAGGGAGGGGAAAGGATAACGTGATGCGTGCTTCAAAGTCGCGGCAAAAATAGTGAAGGGCTGCATTTATCAAGCATGTCAGAATCCCTCCTAGGAGTCACACTGAAAGTTGAACTAAAAACTCTCCTGCTGTACAATAAAGTCCTTTTTATGTATGCAAATATAATGTTAAAATAAATAAATAGCTGATATCTTATCATGGTTTTCCATGAAAAAATATATTTACAACATTAAAATCCTTAAAATGGCACCTACTCCTTAATCCTCATCAAGAATCTCAGAATATATGATATTCAGATGCTTCACTGTAAAGTCCGTCCTCAGTGTGTGTGCACTGGAGGCTTCAAGTTTCCACATCACGCTGAATATTGAACCGGGATTGGCTTACAAGCTGTTTGTGATGTCACAAATCCTACAAAACTTTGTTTTGACTGGAAGGGGGACTTTAAACAACAAATGTATGTACAGTGTAAAATTGTAATGAATTTTTGTGACATATCCTGCTCAGCCCTATGCAGTCACATTACTTGACAATGCCTTTAATAAAGCTGCGTGCTTCATGTTTTGTGCAATATTGCACACTCAGCAATGATATTGCCAATACTCGGTGCCTGGTCAGGGACCCTATGCCTCTAAGTTCGACATTGTAGTTACCCGTCTCGCATCACTCCTTGAAGCGCCGCCTGTAGTGTGTAAAGAGCAAGAACAGTATAGGTCAGGGGGTGGTTGAGGTGGTTGGATGGGACATACACTGAACTTTCCCTTCCGGGGTCGGTGGTTTGCATCCCGATTGTGACCATTTTGGTATTTAAACAAAAAAGTTATGTTACATAAGCAAGTTCATGTATGTGAATGACATAACTTATGAGACTTACGGGGTTTAGGGTTAGAGTAGAGGTTAGACCTAGCCACGTTGCTCAGGCTACAAGACTGATTGTAGTCCTTTATGATCTTTTTCTGATCCTCACCAAGTAGTTTTGGTGCCTAAATATAACCAAACCGTGAGTATTTGACGTTAATAAGTTAATAGCAGTCCAAAAGTCATAGCGGCTACTGACCAAGCAGCTGTATTTGAAGACTTGTGGGAGAGAACGTGCTGGCTGTGGTACATACTTTATCTTCTTTTTGTATGTTGAATTCCCCTTTTTAAGTGCACCTTCCGTTAACACTATCTGATGCTCTCAATAGCATGTGGACACATGTCACTGTGTCCTGTCAGTGTGTCAAAAAACAGCTCAGTGAGGCTACCGTACTGTAACATTAGCTGCTATTGCTAGGGTTACTTTCTTTTGCCTTGTTAACTCATCAACTTCATCGACAGTAACTTTACTGTTGGTGGGTACAGACGTTTGTGGCAGATCTGCCATATGTTATGACACAATGGACCTTTTTCACAGCAGACATTCTGGCTTGTCATCACAGAAAAAGAACAGGTGGGATTGCTTAAATTAAAATCAACTGCAGGGTTGAGAGAAGTATTTCCATTTGTTTCAGCTGTGCTTTTCCTCTTCCACGTCAAAATGTCTGCTGGGAAAAAGGTCTATTGCGACTTTAAGACTGCAATAAGGTGTGTGACAAGAGAACTTAGCAAACCCTCGCAGGCAGAATTTGGGATTTTGGCTGTGTATCAGTGTTGCCAAATGTCATATTGTGTTCCAATACACGAGTTAGTCACACACACCAACACTGTGATGAGCTGATCTGATCAGATTACTGCGAGTGAACATTCAATATGATCCATCATCAGTCGCTCCCTGAGCTGAGTCTGCTCTGATGCTTAAAAACCCAATACAATTAATAAATATATAAACATTTCAACGAAAACATCAGTGAAGCTGCGTGATGCCTACACTATAAAACAGTTCATCTGTGCACTGTAAGAGCTATCAGTCTGATAAATGCTCCAGCGCTTGATTCTAAAAGCTGTTGTTTGCGACAGATTTGAATCATCGCTGTTACAAGAGGGCACAAGAATTTCCTTTGGGATTAATAAAGTTTTATTTTACTTATCTTATCTTACAAAGCTACATGTCCCTGGTGCAATAAGAGAGAGCGTCACATTTCTTGCATGATTACATTTACATTTAGCAGACGCTTTTGTCCAAAGCGAATTACAGTAATTCACACATACACTGATGGCGGTGGCTGCCATGCAAGGTGCCGACCAGCACATCAGGAGCAGTTTTGGGGATCTTGGTTCAGTATCTTGCCCAAGGACACTTTGACATGCAGACCAGGGGAATCGAATCAGCGACCTCCCGATAACAAGACACTGGCTCTACCCCCGAGCCACAGCCGCATGATAAATTTAAAAACAATCATTAAATTTTGACAAAACAGTATCTTTTAATGCGCTCATTGTCGCCAATGAACATCGTTTTCCCCGCAGAGTGTGCACAAAAGTTACTGCTCAAAGGCTTTCTCCAGGAAACTGAAGAAACCTCTGCAACTTTGCTAAATATTGACTGAGATGAATCCTTTCCTAAGTTAAGAAAGACGTTACTCCTCAGCCTGATGAAGTGCTTGTGAAAGTAGGTCAAACATTGTCTCTCAGAAGTCTCGTACTTGCTGTCTTTCAGCATGGACAAATGTAGCTGCCGAATAAAGTCTTGTAACAACCGGCACAGTACTAAAACATTTCCTCGAAACGTTAAATCTTTTACAGTCGATTCGTTTCTTTAGCAGCTCAATGAACCTGTTTGTTTACACACAACAGATGGAAATGTCATTTGCAGTTCATTTTGTGACTTTAAAAACAGCTGACTTACTTAACTTGGCTGAAACGAAATGAACTTCAGGAAATGGGAAAACAAAAATCAACAAATAGAAAGGAAATGACCAGTTAGAGACCGAGTGAGGGTGAAACTGAAGGACACACACAATGCCCACACGCACACAGGTGATGTGGTGTTTTTTACATGCTCATGTTCTCTGAAATGAGGATTTATAAGAGGGCGATATCCTCCTCTTTGCCCTGCCTTGTATTTCATCTCGCTTCACTGCGCTGGATTTATAACTCCAGTACAAACTGGTGATAAAATAAATATTACACTCCGTCTAACGAAGGAGGTGAGAGAGTTGTAGCCTGTATATATCAGCTTCAGGGACACTGATTTACAGCTCTAACACAGCTGTAATGCAGTAAAATCTAGCGTCTTTCTGTGGAAGGTGTCTCTTTGACGGTTTAACTGATGCCATTGCAAACTTTGTCCCTGGAGACAGACAGAGAGATAAAACTTCACAAATAGCCCAGGGCTTTTAAAGTGATGGTCTGGGACTTTTGGGGGTCCTTCGGCGTGTTCTCAGAATAGTTGATCTTCACCGTTACTTCATTTACTAGAAATCAGCACATGGAGAAGATGTGTCAGGTTGACCTCTCTAATTACAACACTTACAGCACTGCTTTCTCCCCACCTGTATAATGGAGGACAATTTCACAACACTGTGTACTAAAGAAGCTAACTGAATCGAAGTTATGTAAATTCTAATTTATTGAAAAATATGCAGTAGAATTTGCCTGAAAGCAACATTATGTAGAAGTCGGCCTTTTTCCACGAATCCTATTGAGCAACACAATCGCCAGAATAAATGTTGTTGAAGTACAGTTCTGAAAAAACACATTTAAGTTAAAACTTTCTGTTTTTTCACATTACAACTTTACGTTTCTTTCGGATCAGTTTTCCATTTTTCTCTCCTCACAGTGTTGTGCATCATGTTTAGGCTTAAAATACCTGTTTTGGTCGCTACAAACACAGCTGGAAATTGTCCCGAGGTCTCCTTAAAAATATCCAGGGGTGTCACACTTACAAATCTTGAAACACAGACGTGAACCTGGGTCACTGGCTTGGCAGCCTTGTTGCTTCTAACTCCACCTTCATCCCCTCCACCTCCTGAAGTGCAATTCAGGTAATAAATATACTGTAAACATGATATGACATGTTTTACAGACATGTCAATATGGTACGTAGTCTATGACATGTTCAAATTTGAACGTATCTGTGGGTTGCAGATACGTTAACTGCTAACATTTTATCCTGGTGACTGGGCTGTACTGACTTTAGTGGTCCCCCATGGATTAGTATTTAGTCCACATTACCATGCTAACAAGCTGAAGAGAGGTGAACATAATTGTTAGATGTACTTGGAGTGACAATATTAAACAGAGACTAATTAAATGAAATATTAATAATGGCAGTGAGGTGGGGCTGTGTGCAGGTGAATGGAGGCAGTGGTCGATGGGTGGTGCATATTGTTGGTGCAATACACAAAATAACATAACACAACTGAAAGAAATGACAGGGTGAGTCTCGGGGATCAGTGATGACAAAAGCTGAACCTCAGTGAGTGAGAAAGTAATTTCCTGACTTGTAGAACATCTGCTCCTGACTTAGCATAATAACCTGGTAGAAATGATAAGACCATTTGTACAACTTTCATAAGTGGCTGACGCATTTCTATCAATGACCTGACAGAAAACACATTCAGACTGTTAACAAAGGAGAGGACATCAGAGGTGACAGTCTTTCCAAGACAATGAGAAGAAATTATGTATTCTTCTCAGCAAAGGCTTCTCGCTTTTGTCTTATGATGGCGTCAATAATGACGTGATTTGAACTTGAATGAAATAACGTCAATACATTGACAAGGCCACCCTCTGTGTGAATTGGGGTTATGAGGCGTGCACAGACAATCCAGCTCCGAGGGGATTTTTCGACCAATGAATCATCTGTGGCATCATGTTTTAAACATCTCAAGGACCAGCTGCCAACTACAGCAAAACAAGCAATATGAATTGTTCTCTGTTCTTCTATAAATCCTCGACTTTACTGTTATGATGTCTTTCTTAATGTAACACCGTGGCATCTCATTTTGCTGTGAAACATTCAATAGCTTGTTGGAAAAGCCACAACAGTTTGGTTCAGATTGTGGTATTTTTGATGCTTAAATCATTCCCAGTGAGTGCTTCTTAGACATTATGCCTCATCTGATTTGATCACAGTCCCAAAATACAGTGTGCAGGCACCTGTCAGTTCAGCTGCTGAATTCAGCAACTTCACATGGTGTTACTGGGTACATGCAAAATGAAAAAGGACTACAAAACTGGTAATTATCTTACCAATAAAGTAAATACTGTAAACAAAAATACAAGTTAGTTCCTGATGTAGTTTAGCAAGCTGGTTTGCTAGTGATTTTATACAACTCAATGTCAGACTGATTTATTTTGACTATGTTTGTGCTCTTCATGATGCTGTAAACTCTGGCAGGCTGCTCCAAACCAAAGCTTTACACATCTGACAGTTATTTCACAGTCAAAAAGGGTGTTGGTAATTGGAGGCAGACTGTCAAAAAATTATTTAATTTACACCACAGTACACACTACAAACAAGCTATTGGTTAGATTGGTTTAACCACTGACTGTAAAAATAGTGGACAGAGCCAAAATTAAGCTGGGCCCACCTAGCTGGAAGCTTCCAAACTAGCTCAGGCTAACAAGCTATCAGATCAACAAGCTGTAAGAGAAACAAATATTACCTCACATTATTTGCATGAGTTTGACCTTGGATTTATTTGCCCCAAACAGACAGAATACCTTACTGTACATTAGCCGCAAGATAGCGAGCAACAACTGGCACTGAGGGTGTTTGTGTTAAGTTTTGGTTCTGACCAAAGCGAGCACTCACCAGATACTCTGTTTCTCTCTGTTATCTTCCAGTGTCTTTTATCCTCCTGTCTCCTGTAAACTAAATTTCCCCTCCATTCAGCTGTCTAATGAGAGAGTTACAGTATTTTACAGTAGATTTCAGGTACTGAAAAGTAAGAGTGACGATAAAGCCACAAATGTTTAACAACTAAACACGGTGTTTACTCCTCCAGAAGCTCTGGGCTCTGCCAACGTCTGTCTCCTGCAGAGCTCACAAGCTCCAGCAGATGTATGCCAGTTAATGCTAATGAGGTTGTTAACACTGACGTCTGTCCCTCTGCTCCAGTCTGTCAGTCCAATTAACTGCACGGTAAGCAATAGGCCTATTTTTTTGTCTGATATATCTCCTAAAGGACCCAAACACCACAAATCAGGCAGAGGTGAATATCAGTGATTTGAAATAGCCGAGGTGAGCCCAACAGACAGCTTGTGTCTAGCTCTCACTCAGTGAGTTCTAACAGAATTCAACAGTATGAGCTGGGAAATAGCTATAGAGACCAAAATAGTTTTTTGTACCAGGCTGTAAACATGTTTTTTTCTGCTGTAAAGTTAGCCATTTTAACATGGGCTCTTATGGGGATTGACTTGTTTTTGGAGCCAGGCCACTGAAGGAACTGCAGCTTTTGGTACTGCATTGACTTCATTTCTCAGCCCTGGAGGCTGCCGCCCGGGCTTTACTTAGGGAAACATTGCCTATCAACTTCAGCTAACATCAAGTGCACAAAATATGCAGACATCCATTTCCCTCATCTGATAAAGACTATTGGATTAAATACTAGCCCCTTAAGTCTAGTACAAAAGTGTATCAGTAAACACCAGTACAAACAAGCCTTTAATGTTGGTTACCATATTACTTACTGAAAAAATCTGCGGGGGTGGAATTAGAAAGAAGTGAGTGTACCAGAGCTCTGTAGCCCTATCCTCATCTTTGCTTGAGGCTTCAGGCTACATTTGCGCTACTAGCAAAACACACACCTTTATGACACATGGAATAAAAATGAGGTCTGTCTGTTTCTGACAACACAGTACCTGACAAAACAAAAAGAATGGACCTTACATATGTGATGTTAAATACGTTACATTGGTTAGGCTTGGTACCAAAACTACTTGGTTGGGTTTATACATAATTACTTGATTAATTAATTAGGGAGTGGTTAGTTTCCACGTGGAGCTTAATTGTTTAAGTTGTAATTAAATTTTTTTTTATTAAAACCATGATTTCTTTCTCTTTTCCGATTTAAAAATCCTGTGATTGTCAGACAAAATAGAAATACGAACCTACAGTGTGTAAAACCAATGACTTGCAATCTTCTGCATGCTAATTAGGGTTAGCGTGTTGTGGCCGTGGAACACAACCATTGAAGAACACGTGGAATAATAAAGACAATATGTCTGGTTCTTCTTTATTGATTCTGATACTGTTTTCTTCAATCCTGGGTCTGGCCCTGTTGTTTGAGTACAACACCAAATCAGTAAAACCTAATGACCAACATACTCATCAAATCAGTTGCTATAGCAGAAAGATAACCACAAACCATTAGCAGATCACTGACAGAGGCTTACACATCTCCGACTATGCTAGGCGCCAGAGAAAGAGGTGTGTATGCTTAACACACCTGCCCTCTACTATACTGACATGTGCCCTCTACTACACTGACACTCATATCCTGTCTTGGTATGACACCTGACTCATTTAAATGCAGAACAAGCCCTCTTATTCATCTCTGCTACCTCGAACCCACCTGTCACTTCTCGCCTTTTTGCTTCACTTCCATCATTCATTTAACCCCTGTCCATCCATTTAGCTATCTCCTGCACCCACTCCCCCCTCTCTCTGTACCTCCTCTTTCTTTCCATCCCTTTATTTTTACCCATCAGGGCTTATCACTTATCTCCATTTGAGGTGACACAAAGTTCAACCTCCTGAAACATAATCTCCCCTCTGTTCAGCTCTCTCTCTCTCTCTATCTGCATTCTCTCAGTCCTCAACGTTTTCACCTCTTTCAATCGCTGATATCACTTTGCTCCCATTTACTCCTCTCTCTCTCCGTCTCTCTCATTGTCTCTCACCCTATCTCTTCCACTGGGCCTTAAGCCATGTACTGATAGACAGCAGTGCCACAGACAGCTATAAAACTGTCAAAACTTTGGTCATAGCATAGTCCAACACCATCCAGCTCCACACAGCATTAGTCATATATGAGAATACACTTCCCAGATTTTTATGTAGCATGCAACTGGGACAAAAGGAACCAAATCTCAATTCGCACCATGATAACGTTTCTCAGTTGTAAAATCCCACCATGGCTCTAAACTGCAGCCCTGAGAGACTGCAGGGTAAAGTTAGTTAATTAATCAGCGAGTTAAGCCAGAACTCAGGAGTTAATGAGCGTGGGTCAAATGGATGTCAGCGTTCTATCCGATTGGGTCAACACAGGTCAGCAGACTCTGCATCACAGCCCCGTTTGGAAGAGGGTTAAATGTGAGCTCTGGAGACCAGGTGTCTCTATTAGGGATGGAAATGAATGATTTAATGATATCAGTGTTTAATTATCACTCAACTCACTACACAAAGAGATTTTTTCCCCCACATAAACCCACATCTGCTGTGGAATGGTGACTTATATTTTTACTTGTCCACATTTTTAATTGCATTGATGTTTTCTAAATTATGTTATACTGGTCTATGAAAAGAAAGGATCAAACAATAAAACACAATCTGTTTTATTCACTGTTGTAGAACAACTTAACCGGTGACCTGTGAAGCAGCACTTTACACATTTACACCTTGCATTGATTAACGTTCCCTCAATTCCATCATGCAAATTAGTCAGAATGACTTGTCGGAATGACTTTTTCAGCAAACATGGTGTCATGGATCGGCATCATGTAGTTTTAAATCATTTTTGTGAGGGAAGACTTGCTGACCACTGCTACTACTTGTGGTTTATCAGGGTTTTCTTAAGCTAACAGGAAGTTAGTGACATTTCAACATACTGTGCAAATACTTTTTGTGACAAAAAAAGTTCACCTGAAAATGAAAACATTATGTCATTATGCAGTAACTGTAGCTGATGGAATTCGGTGAAACTTGTCACCTGACGTGATTCACTTCTGTAACTTCCAATCTTAATTACAAGACTGATCTTAATTATCTGTGATCTTTTCCTAAACCTAACCAAGATGTTTTTGTGCCCAAACCTAACCAAACCATGACCATTTGACAAAGTTAATGCAAGTCCAAAAATCATTATGTCATAATATGTGAAATGTTTATTTTAAAAGTGTAACCAGACATTGTATATTACCCTTCACGTGCAAAACTGACACTAGAGGAGTAGGTAGAGCGTCATAGTTAAAGTTACTATAATGCTCTATCTTTTGGAATTTAGTTCATGCTGAGGGTCACACTAGACCTCAATGTTCTCTGTGTCGCTGGGGGGGAGCACCGTAAAATCTGCAGTACTTCCAAGTACCAGTGACGTCACTGGTACTCGGAAGAACTACAGGCCGTTTCAGTTCGGATTTCTAGTCTCTGCCTCTGCGTATCCAGAGGGTGTAATAGATCAAAATAAAACATTCATAGGGTGCGCGTCAGCTGGCATGCAAATGCAAAATTCTTTCCTGTCTTGCTTGATTGCAAACTAGCCACATGTTCAACAGCGAAAGCGTCATTTTAACGTGAGGGCGGAGGCGGTCATAGAGGGGGAGACTTTTTTAAATGCTTTGGGTGACTATGATACTCAGGCATTATTCGAATAAGAGTAAATAGCTGAAGATCCAGCAGATAGAGGCCGAGCTGCAGCTGAAATAGCCTGAGAGGACATGGTCGACAGCGACCATCGAGAGCTGCCGACAGAAGACAGCCACTGGTGGTGTGTTTGCTCACATTGCCCTCTGATGCCAACAGAAATGGATTATTTCTGCTGCAGTGAATTTTAGTGTGGGCAGTTTTTGTTGGATACTGTCGCTGACAACCAGCCTGAAGCAGTGCATGTGTGTTACATGAAAGTTCACTTGTGGTTTGCGTAGAGGTGAGCCAGAGACCTTCTTCAGGATCCTAAAGATAAACTGAGCAAAAACAAGACCAGCAGGGCCGAGAAGAAAGATGAACACTGAGTGAGTATTTTGTCGTGTAACGCAATGTTTTAAATATATTTCGAAAATATGTAGGCGTACAGTTTACCGTCTCAAAACATATGCAACAGCTGTTTGTGCGAGGGCCTGTGGAAAACACACAGTAAAGCTTATTGTAATTACTTTACACAAAGCCAATTAATTCAAGGCACTTAGGACCCCGAAAGGACGGGTTGAACGTCTGTTCCTTAGCCGTCAGAGACCCAATATGGACAAGTGTAGTGGTCGAAGAGGGCACGTTGAGAGCAGAACATGAAGAGGCGCATTGAGGGTAGACAGGGCCAAGCAGCATCTCCAAGAGCGCACAGGGCTGTAGCTCCAACAGGTGATAGTGAGCCCAGACAGTGAGACAAAGACTGCAAATTAGCTGAAGCTAGACGTCTTATATGCGTCACATTTTCCCATTTTCTGTGGCAATGTTGTATGTATCGTCCCTGTTAAATAAACATTAAATAAACCTGCTGGTAAACCTGCAGCAGGCCATCTCTCTGACCACTGACCCTGCTGCAGAGGAGGTGAGGAGAGAAACCGACCTGATGAAAACTGTAAGCAAAGAATTACAGACAGCTCATAGCCTCACACCAGCAGCCTCTGAGCGCTGACAGAATAATCTGCCTCAGCTTCATGGAGTGACTTTGAAAACACCAAATGACTTGCTTTAACAATTTTTTTTTGTTTATACAATGCAATTTAAAAAAATATATAATTTCCATGAGGCACTGTAAATTTCTTCTCAGCAGACAGACCACGGGCAATAAACTTTGCATATAATATCCCTCGTACTCGCAGATGTAGGGACGTAACATGTTGAGTCCCGTTCTTTTGATCGTTATTTTAAATCATTATTAATACTACAAGGTTATACACAGAGCGGTCAGGTGGTGATCTGACATTTAGGCACATTTCTCCTTGTCTCATTACAATCACAGCACATTGTGCATGCATTTACACCTGCATTAACATGCATTTATAGCTCTCCAGACAAGATATCCGGGAACAGATCACATGTTATTGCCAGGTGTAAATGGGGTCAGTGAGTCAACAAATATCTGTATCTATATGGGCTCCATGTTGTCAAAATCTTCAAGGTCTAATACATTTGAGAGAAAGATGGCCCATACCTTTCTGTTGAAATGTGTTTTATAAGTTCACCACTGATTTCTCTGTGTTCCTTGGTGTCTTTCTTTGTTTTATTTTCATGATACAATATAAAACATTCTGTTCAGTTTTCAGCTGTGCAATAGCCTCTGGCTCTCCTGCAGTAACATGTTGTGAATGTCTTGGTTTTAATTTAGTCAGTTTGTCAGGGGCTGCAATTTCGAATGATTGCCTGTGCCTACATATTAAAGCTGTTTGGCTTCCTACACATATGGAATTCATGTTTTGTGACAAACAAACGCCAAGTGCACAGATGAATTCTGTGAGGCTTCAGGGTACAGGTGTGTTTACTTGTGTGTGAGCACCCATTAAAGATTAATGGCTCCTGGGCATGCCATTTCCATCTAACATGAACCATATGCTCCTGGTAAATGGAAGAACCTTACACATTCTAACTTTGGGTTAGGAATACATTGGTGGTTATTAAGCACGGTTTCCAGGCATTCGTATTTATGGATGAATTAAACATAAGATTCTCGGTAACGTCTAATAAACAGTACACCATTCTACAGTATCCATATTTGTTTGCAAACAGGATCATTTACAGCCAAAGTCACAAACATTCTGAAATGCTTCAGGCTAAATGCACCTATGTAAGTAAAAATGTTGATGTGCAAGAGAACGTATGTGTGTGGGTACGTGCATGCACGTAAGTGTGTGTGCGCATATGCCTGCATTTATATGTGCGTGAAAGTGTGTGTGTGTGTGTGTTTATGTGTGTGTGTGTGCAAGGACCTGGCATGTCTGTTGGGTGTGAGCATCCAGGCAGGATATTGGATATGATGATGGTATATTGGGTCCCTAATCCTCAAGGGAATTTAATGCATCTGGTGGTGAGTTCACACCCCTCCCGTCCACAGAGAACTTTGTCATCTGAACAGGTTACAAGATGAAACTAAACTTACTGTCGGAAAATACTGCACTATAAGGACGAATCTTGCAAAAGTTTGAGGCAAACCAAAAAAAATAAAATGTATCCTGTGAACACTATGAAGCAGAATGTTTAAATTTAGGGTTTTGAGTGGATAATTAATGGATAAATTAATGAATTGTAATATATCAAGGTGTTTGTAAGGCAAAAAAACAAACAAACAAACATAAAATTGACCAAAAACTGCCCCTTATTTAATACCTTAAAAGGCAATAATTTTCAATTATTATTTAAAAAAAATACTTTCATAGTTTTTGGTCAATAATCCATCCATCTATCCATTGGTCATCCTTGTACAGCATCCACATCCTTACAGCATAATTCCATCGTTATTCAAAGGTAAATTAACAACATTTTAAATTTAATAGAATTTAAATGTAATACATTTTTTAAAAATTTAGAAGGAACGCAGTGTATAGTTCATAGTGGAACTCAAAATCTGAACAAAATAAACTCCTCTGAATCATCATGATGTTATGCTAACAACAGCCGATTTGTATTGCAGAGATATGTGACATTGGTAAACTTCTATTTCTGTTGTCATTTTCAGCTTTATTTGTAAAAAAATATACATATATATATATATATATATATATATATATATATATATATATATATATATATATATATATATACATATATATAAATATATATATACATATATATATATATAAATATACATATAAAAATCAGTGTTTATCTGCTGATAAATCAAATCTACCCATCAGTGACATCTCACTGCCAGGCAGACTGGCTTAACTGCTTGTTTTAGGTAAACTCAAGCTGTCATCTTTAGTCTGTGGCCCAACAAGTAAATCAGGTCTCTAAACTAACATAAGTGAAAGTGTTGTTATTATATGAACGCATCAAATATGCAGTTTTCATGAATGGGATGTAATGACTTTGAAGGCTAAGCTACATGACATATTGTAAACAAACATTGTGATTGGTTCTATATTATGATGTATTATATGGTGTTTTCTCTAAGTGGCATCACAACAGTGTTTTTCAAATACAAATTGTTGAGGAAAAAACTGACTCACACAGTCACAAGCAGCAGTGTGAAGAGTTGCTATGGAGATATGAACTGACCACTTTGTAGCTGACCTGAGAATAACTGACCAATGGGACCAGACAACAGAAGACCTATTCTGCTATTGGTGTATTTCTCTGTTTTCCAATGAGATGAGCTGGCACTGCTAGGCAGATTTGGTGTGTAGGAGACACTGACATTAGATTATCCTCTGTTTTGTTTCTATTAGCAGCAGCAAATTGGAGCCTGTCCTCATATTGATGTCTGTCGCCATGCAGCCACCTCCAGTGGCTGTGGTTAATATGACAGCTGCAAAGGAGGAAGTGAGGAAAAGTAGTACAAAGACTGAAAATGACATATAGGGAGGAGGTCGTGGATGGACAGTAGGGTTAAACAAGCACTGGACTTTCATCCAGGAGACTGCTGTTCATGTCCAGCGAGTTCTTGTAACTTACTGATCTAGTGAAGTTACGCCACGTACATAACATATGTACATTCAATTCAATTTCCCATCAAAATTATTTTGAAAATGATATTTTCAGCTAAAACTGTTATATTGTTGCTTTAAAAGGAGAGTCACCTTTAAAATCTTCTTTCTTTCACAATGAAAGGTTTTTCAAATGAAGGTATTTGAGTTTTTGCTTTTAAGAGGTTTGGTACACACTAAATAACACCAGGTTAACATGACTGTGTGTGCATACTGGGTTAATTGTACACAGTACCAAATTTTAGGGATAAATTAAGGACTAATAATATATTTTAAGGGTTTGTTGATTTGAAAGTTAGTTTTAGTTATCAGTGATGATGTAGCTTCTTTCAATACATAGAAATTCTCAAACTAGCATGAAGGTATCACTCTTTTTTTGTTTAATTCCTGTTTATAATAGCTTTATTTTAGCCAGTATCATTATTTCAAATCAACGTACAACAGAGCAGACCACTAACTTTTATCCAAGAATTGATTCCACAAAGCTGTTTTTTCTTCATATAATCTCGAACCTGCTTAAATTGTTTTTCAAAGTCAATTTGTAATGGCACGAAAGTTTGTCTTGTGAATAAACATAGCTATTTCTCTGTGCATTCCAGACTTCATTATCCAAACCCTAATAACACAACCCGTCAACTGTGAGGATATAATAAGGGAATTTAATGCAGTAAATGTGTCGTTTGGCTGCAGAGGAATGAGCCTTTTTAAATGGAAAGTGAGAAGCTGTTTTACAAAATTGCCCGAGTCGCTGTGGATAAAAACGGGGATAAAGTGACGCATGCCCTTTTGGTCTGTGTATGAACAGTAGTTTTCAGTCAGTATGACCATTTTATAGTCTGATAATTTAAACTGAATATAGTGTTTCAGGTGTTCAGTCATTATTTACTGTACAAAAAGAGATTGTGTGTTGCCTTAAATGGGACATAGAGCCACTTGCAAAACTGTATTGAAAAACCAATATCCTTGGGGATATGGGGAATGTGGACCATGTCCATCCAGATCAAAGTGCTTCTGTGATTGCATGTCATATGTATGTGTGTGTGTGTGTGTGTGTGTGTGTGTGTGTGTGTGTGTGTGTTCCTTGAAGGTTTTGAGGACTCTTTCATGTTACAGCATCACTGCAGTGAAATCCTGATTGCAGGGTCGAAAGGTTGCATGATTGGTACATTAACACTCATAAGATAAACTGCCATAATTTTGAAAGCCTATGAAGAGGACCAATGTGTACAGAAAATCTAGGGTTGTGAGTAAATGAATGTATTATGTACAGCATTACATTTTGCCCAAAGTTTTCTATAATGATAAAGGCCTCTGACCTAATAGTCAAAACAGACATTGGGAGAATGCTGTTAAATAGTGGTATATACAGTAGTTTAAATATTACATCAGTAAGCTGAAGCAAGATAAACACAAAGAAACAGACTGTCAGCTTGTGGAGATCTTCAGGAGCCTTCATAATATATATAAATATGTTTTTGGACACAATGCCCACTCTTATTTTATATTTTGATTGATTGTCACTTCTTTTGACTGGGAACTTTTTAATTTTCAACAGTATGTCAAGCTGATTGACAAAGCTTTTCTTAAAAGCACTGACAATGTATGACAGTTTAACAGTTGCTATTACAACCTATTAAGAAGAATTCCTGTCCAGCTTGAGGATGTTCCGTCAGTAACTTTGACGTGTATTTTTGGTTATATGAGATCTAATTCACTCAAGCCCTGTGTGTACTATTTGTCAGTTTGTCTAGCTGTTAGCCTAGCCAAAAACAAAGTGTCACCTTGTCCTTGCATCAGTTTAACATTTATTGTAACATGTTATCTTTAAAACAGTTGGATGGATTGATATTATTCGCATAACTCGACCTCCATTCATCCAAACTACTTCACACAATGTGCAGTAGCTCTTCTCCCGCTGTCAGTTCAGTCCATAGACTTTACTTTGTGATGATGTCACACATTTTTAAATTGCTTGCCTCGGCGTGATCAAAGTTTCAAATATAAGACCTCGATGAATTAAGTATTCATAATAGAAAGAGTCATAGTTAACCTTGTTAACAGTTGCAGTTTGAGGTGGAAACAGTTTTACAGATGTATCTTCTATTATAGTGGTCTCTTGGGAAAAATGTTTTTGTGGCAGCAGGGGAATTAAGAGGGACGGGGCAGGTCTCATTTTTCACATCATGTTAGAATACGTAACACAGCACATCACATACGGCCAACAAAAAAAGTGAATAGGCTACATGTAAATTGCTACAAATTGTTACACAGAGTCCCATTAAGACTGTGCTATCTTTAATGGGAAAGTTAAGTTGTGGACATACTTTTTAAAAAGTTGGTTTCTCTCGCGCTCTTCTCTGTGTCTCTTCAGTAATGATAGCTATTACTAACCAGAGACATCATTTACAAGCTTCACTCATAAAGGTTACAGTCAAAACAAATAGGATAATGTGTACATGAAACAATAATGGAACAATCTATGCAATATAGATCATCAACCTATTTAATCCCATTCATTTTGTAATTTAATGTCTAATTTAATGCACATGAATGCACCTCACTCTCCCCCCTGTTAATTACTCTAATCGGCCATCAGTGTTAAATGAACCACCCTTTAGGGATGTTATTGTGGTAATGTACTGCATGTAAATGTGATTGTTTATATGGAAGTATGTAAATGTGCTTGTTTGTATGGAAGTATGTAAATGTACCAGCCACAATGCATCACTTAGCACCACTGCTCAAACTCTTCAGTAGTAATTGCTTAACCTTTTAAAATTGTGGGAGTTAGATATGCTACAAGGTCTGCATAAATAAAATAAAAAAGTAATAATTTCCAAAAACAAAACATCATGGATAAAAGTGTTTGGTTTGTGTTTATATGTGGGCAATTTCAAGGAAAAATATAATGTTTACCTTCTCTAAGAACATATAAGTGAACAATATACACTGTCCATATCAGTGGAATAGGTCGTCAAGGGTTCAGTGACAGTTATCCACGAATATTCAAAGTTTCAATGGAGAGCGTGTGGGCAAAAACACAGGCCATTATACTTTACTCAAACTTGCTGCCATGATTAAGTTACACATTTTAAAGAGATGAAGATAGGAGTGGAGACATCAGTGTTGAGCAGCCACAAGCGTGTAGGAAGGGTCAAGCTTCCGCCTGTCACATCCCCATGCTCGTGGGACCGCATTTGTGTACTCGGAGCAGAAATGCCCCCTTGCGAGAACTTGCATATAATGTGCATGCACCTGTTTTTTATGTGCATGGGTTTTGAGACTAATTAAACACCATAGAGTGCCTGCATTTCTCACTCTTAATCTGTCTTCTGCCTCTTTTTCAGTGCAGCTGATGCACATCTACTTCCTCATCAAAAACAAAACAAAACAAAACAAAAAAACACCCTGCATTTGAATATTGATTTGGATGTCAATTACCATGGCAACAGTCAAAGCTTAAAATAATTGAAACATTTGGCTCACCCCCGATAGCTATAGAAACAGTTACTCGTTTGACAGTCAGACTACTATGTCATGTACAGTGGGGTCCAAAAGTCTGAGACCACATTGAAAATCTCTAATATTGCCATGCAGTCCTGGAAATAATGAGAGAGTTTGAGGATGCAGACAGTAAATTGAAGTGTCAGAAGTCGAACTGTCAAAGAAAGTTAGGGCTTCAACTGCTAAGGGCTTTTGCAACATCAAATCATGTCTAGACTCAAGGTTTCCAGGGGGCACTGCGTGGAACTGTAAAACCATTTACAGAGAACTGAATCAGTTGTATTCAAAGCATGACCAGGCAGGCCCAGCGTGACCAGATTCAGTTCCCTGAGAGAGGGAAAAGCAACTTCATCATAGGTACAGAATTAGTTAAATAAAGAACGTAAAACTTCAAGTACAAAGAAGATCTGAAATTCTTGTACTGTAACATTTCAAAGACAACATTTGTAAAGACAAATAGTGTTACATTTGAAGTATCTTGACTAGTGGTCAACTCACTGTAGATCGGGTTGGTAAATGTATGTATAAAACACTTGCTCTGTGTCCTGGGATCAGATCCTGTCTCATATTGGTTTGCCATCGCTACCATACAGTCTTATATCTAACACATGGATGTTAAAGAATATACACTGATGAGCCACAACATTCAAAACACCTGTTTTATAAAGCGCAGGTTCCCCTAGTGTCTCCAAAACAGCCCTGACACATCGAGGCAGAGACACAACAGATTTCTGCGGTTGTCCTGTGGTGACTGGCATTGGGACATTGGCAGTGGATCATTTGGGTCCTGTGGGTTGGGGGGTCGGGGACTCCATATCGGACTTGTTCCTGCACATCCTACAGATGCTTGTCAGATTGGGATCTGGGGACTCAATCAATGCCTCCGACTCTTTGTCATGTTTCCTTGGGTCATTCCTGAGCAGTTATTGTGGTGTGTCAGGGCACATTGTCCTACTAGGGGGGCCACTGCCAGTGGGGAGTGCCCTTGCCAGGAAGTTGTTTACGTGGTCTACATTGATGTTTGGATGGTGGTGCGTGTCAAGTGGTAACCACCTGAATGCCAGGACCCAAGGTTTCCCAGGAAAACATTGCATTGTAACGAGATGATCAATGTTAATCACTTTACCTGTCAACGTTGTGGCTGAACGGTGTATACTTTTTCTACTGATTCTATATCTTTTATGTCCCTGCATTAGTGATGCATAATAACGTTTCCTGTATTTGGTCACACTCTCATGTATTCCTGGACTGCAGCACTGCAGCAGGTGTTCAAAATGGGGGACTTTAACCAAGGCATCATCTGTCAATGTAAGAGACACCAGGATGTATCCACAGATGACTGATCAGTTAATCCATGCTAACTCCTACCAGCCACTCCAAGTTAATGTGCTCACACACTCAAACACAAGCCCACACAGACACATGCATGCTGAATTGATTCAAGGATCACACACCAGCATGCTCGAGGCGTGTAGTTGTCATATGAATTAATCCATGCAAGGATACACGTAAGCAGTCACTGTTTTATGTTATGTCCAATTAAGCATCTCATAAACAGCCACTGTATAAGGTGAAAAGACTTCACACATGGTTAATATATGCTATTATCGTGGATCTTAGCCTGATTGACATTGGACACATCTTTAACACGTGTACTCAAGGCTACATATACACACACACCCTGAGGCTCAAGTGCACTGCAAACTGATACGACTCACATGGCCTCTCTCATATTCCCTCAACCCCCCGCCTTCAGTGTGTGTGTGTGTGTCACTTTCCTGCTCTATGATCATTGTAGCTTGTTTATTGATGCCGCTGACCCCTAGTTGGCAAGCAGAGATCACATAGCACATGTGACCCATACAGTAAACACACTCCCACACACACCCCACCACTCACAGACGTGTTGTAACCAGAGCTCAGGCACCTTTGCTTCAGAGGAGGAATTCTACAAAGCCATTGTGTGGTGTAAAATTATACTGTTGTCACACTTGAATAGGCACAATGACAGTTAGGGAAATTGGCTTGGATCCTATTTTGACTGTTGTGGCACGAACCTTATTGCAGTTATTATTACCTGCACTGCACTCGTATCACAAAGAAAGGTTTGACTAATGCGCGTTTTGGTAAAGGACAGTACCAGAGATGATTCCTTTGTGTTGAAGCTGCCAGTCGCTTACTTTTATGTTAGACCACACAACAGCAGCAGATGTGTATCATTGTGGGTCATACACTAGTATAATATGCATAAAATATAGTTCTATTTTGAACCATTGATGATGCTCCAAAAAGCAGAAGTGCTGGCACATTCACTCCACAGATAAGCAAATGGACAAAAATATTCGTATTTCTTTCTTTACAAGATCAATGTAAATGTCATGTCTTAAAGTGGAAACAGACAACACCACCCAAGTAGTATTATTGTTAGCACCGCTGGGTGCGAAGACAACCACATCCCTTTCTGTTTTTCTCACCCCCAGACTCCACAGAGACCATCTCGGGTGTGTTTGGGCATGTCGGCTGTGATGTGGTCCCTGGAGCTGATTGCAGCCATTCCAGACAATGCCAATGTTCCTGCCGGCACATTGGACACGCCAGGTAACAGAGACATGCCTATTGGGATCAAGGGGTTAGAGTAGCAACTGCCAACAACGCAGGACAAAAAGTTTGAGTATTTTCGTTTATTTAGTCTATCATGGAGACATGCATATAATGGAGACAGTTATGCATCTGGCTCTGCACTGGTTGCAGATATGGTTGTTGAGCACAGTTTTTGATTTAGGTCTGTACAGGCACGGTATTAATAAGTACTAAATGTGACAACCTCACTGGGACAAGACTGTAGGACTGTAGGTTTAGTTTGTGCATTTAAATCCACCTTAAAGCCCAAACTGTAATTGTTACACTTCTGTTTCTCTACTAATTAAATTAACAAGAGAGAGTTAGTAATATTTAAATGTGCTGGTGTTTGTTTTTTCACTTTGAACAGAGCCAGGTTAGCTGTTTTCCTCTGCTTTCAGTCTTTATGCTAAGCTAATCTAAGCACAGGCTGACTTCAGCCCTGTATTTAATGCAAAGCCCTGAGATTGGTGTCAATGTAAAAATCTAACTTTCTGAAAGAAAGCACATTACCAAAATGTTCAACTCTTCCTTTGAAAAGAGAGGCCATTCAAGTTGAAATCAGAATGTCAAAACTTGAGCAGAAGTAGAACTTAAGCTTCAAGGTCTTTTGATAGAAAAGTTCACTTATAGATATTTTAGACTTGTTTTGCCTAATCCAGTCTGAGGGGTAAACTGGTTGAGGTTAACAGGAGAGGAAGGCTTCGTGTTTTACTGAAATAAAATTGAATACCCTTTAGTCTTTTTAATAGCATCAGAATGATTTAAACATCAGTGATGGTGTGTGATGATGTGATTTAATTTAATTACACAAAGATTTTTCTTTTTAAAGCATTTTCAAAGGCCCTCAGTATGAATCCAAACTGATCAAACATTCAGCACACATTTATTAAGAGCTGCTCTTCTGATGTACAGGTGAACCAAACCTCCCACATGGACACACACACACGCACATATATGAACATGTATGGATGACTAATAAGCAATTCAAACATGTCTATCCTTGTTAATCTTTAATAATGTAATTTAAACTGTACTCATAATCTGTACTGTGAGACAGGTCTTTAGTTTAGCTTGTCTCATTAGAAAGACAGGCAGACAGAATAGAGACAACATTTTATAAATCAACCAATTAATTGAACATTGACAATCATTTCTGATTAGTTGCAGCCCTAGTCAGACAGAGATCTGTCCAGAAAAACGCCCATATAGTGTGAAAAATGAAAACAGTTTATTATGACTCATGTTTATGTTTGTTCTTAGGCGGTGACCTCTAGTGGCTGTAGTAATTATTACAGCTGCAAAGGAGGATGTGAGGAGAGGTAGTATGAAGAGTGAAAAGTCTGTATAGGGAGGAGGTCACAGTACTGTCACGTACATAATGTAATGTAAGATACTTAGATAACATGGGTACTTTGTAACACAAGTTACAGCAGTAATATCATGATTTTAAACCAACCAAGCAATTTTAGTGCCGGTCATGTTGGTTTAGGAACAGAGATATATGTCATTTTGGGAGACTCTGATAATAGACCTATTCAGTCGTTTAGGCTGTATAAGGCTGTGCTGCCACTTCTCACTTAGAGTATCAGGGTGAGTTAAAGATGGTAAATGAAATGTGTAAATCAAAGAGAAAAAAACACAGGACAGTTATGGTCCCTCGCTGTAGAGCGTCAGTGATCTCTGTCATGCATCACACACATCAACACAACATTCGATCAGTGCGTGCAGTGCGAGTGGCTCCAGGAGAGAGAGAATGAGAAAAAGAGAAAGGAAAGCACTGAGAGGGAGTGCATCAACAGGAGAAACGCCTGGAAGGAAAGTACAGCTAAGAGCTGTAAAACTACAGATATCTTCATGAACAGGGGACATGATTGGAGTTTAAAAAAACATATGACAGCCGCCCTCAGCACGTCATCTCAAAACTAGCAGAAGATGTATGTGCATGAAAATAAAGACCTGTTTACTGTTTTCTGTCAGGTGGAAGTGTCACACTAAGAGCTAACAGAGCGTCATGATTATAAATTCATGTCCAGTCAGAGCTCTGAGGAAACACCTGGTGCAAAACAAACACCTCAAAAGTGCACCAAAAAAAAAATGTAAATGAATATTCATCGCCTTAATTATGGAAGTGCAATTGCGGTACTCTTGAAACCGAAGGCACATGGCTGCTTTTTAACTATTTTGGATGTTTTTTAAACTAAAGTAAAATATTTGTTTCTGGCATAACTAGCAATCTTAAAAAACATTATTTAAAAAACACAGTTTAAGGGGTCTCTTGTGAACGGAGTGAATGTAGTAATTGGCCTGGACTGATTATTCCAATCTGCCCCTTATTTTGGGGTTGACCTTACAGATTTTACAGGGATTTTGACCCCAAACTGTGCTCTCTTACCTTAACAAACAAGACCATACATTTCTGGGAGGGACATGCCACAGTTGTGCCACATGCTGTCTTTCATAATTGATAATCTTACAACCTGTTTCTGTGTGTGCACAGCCAAGTTTTGATCCACAGTGTGTGGATGTTGAAGTGAGTGTGGCCTCATTTTTAAATGCCAGAGGTCACTAGAGCCTCATTTTGTTAAGTTATGCAGATGAGTCAACAACCAAACTGACATTGTAATTTGCAGTGAAAACCATTAAATTGAGGCAATTTGCATGAAGGTGTGGCTGTTTAAAAATGCATTAAGAATTAAAAATGTAACACACTAATAAGCAGAGACAATGAGTGTCCTTGTATAAAGTAAGCCAAGGACACCAGTAATAAGAAAGTGTAATCATAATCTGCTCACAGTCGACTACAACTAAGAAAACGTCTCAGTTAAAGGTCCAGTGTGTACGATTTAGTCAGAAAATAAACAAAATTATTCATAATTATGTTCTCAATTGTTTGGTTTTTTTTATTACATAACAATGAGCCGTTTTATATCTACAGAGGGAGCACGCCTACTTCCACATAGTCTGCCATGTTGCACCTCCATGTTTCTACAGCATTAGCCACTGTAGGGGATGGTGAAATGCCACTAAATCCCACAGACTGGGCCTTTAAAGCTGGGGTTGGTAAGATACCAGCAAGAGCAAGTGGAATGCTCCCATCAGTCCTCCATCCAGAGCCACTGAACACACACTGCCTGACTAGAATATGTTCAAGATCCCTTAGCTTAATCCATCTCATGAATATATAAATAAGCAATTGAATCCCACAGTCATGTAAACACAAGCAAAATAACAAACGTATGGTCCAATAAAGGCTGCCTGGCACGACAGTTACTCCTTACTGCTGTAGGTATGTGCTTTGTGCTAACGTTAGCTGCAATCGAGCATGTTGCTGTCACTGCAGCTCTTTTATTGGAACCAGGGGCTGTGTGCTTTGTGCTAATTGGTTAGCAGTGTGTGCAGGCAGGTAGGCAGGTACGTAAGTACACTGACAAATAGCCTGTCCAATCTTTTCATATGGGCCAAAAAAGATGATTGGATGGGCTCATTAAAGGCCTGCAACAGCCACATATATTGGATTTCTTTTATTTGTCAGAGCATTTGATTTCTTGATTGCTTTCAGTATGTTGAGAGATTTTTTTTAAATATATATAAAAGATATGCTTCTAGAATAACTTACCAACCCAAGATTTATCTGATATTCTTTTGTTACAATATACTGATCAGGCCTTCTCTGTACAGGAGATATTTTCTTTAGTAATAGAATTCATGTTAATGACATTTACAGCTGAAAATGTTATTATGATATTTAAATTTGTGGATTTGACCTGTAAGACCTTACTCATATAAAAAGCGGAATAACCATTTAAGCGTGACATACTGCCACACACACATACACACTTACACATGAAGTAAATTAATCCCCTTTGCATCTGAATAAACACACAGTGATCGTTATTTTTGATGTGATGTGATATGAGTTTTCACTATTCACTCTTCTATCCTCATGTGTAACAACTGCTATGACGATACTGTTTTTTTTAGATTGAGTGAGATAGTGTGGTAACTGTCATGAGAGAAGTAAAGCTCTGGAAAAGCAAAGGATAACAAATGTTTGTAGAATTTGATTTACAGGCGTTTAGAATTTTCCACCTTCTGAAGCTACAGTATGCGACCTCTGCAAACAGTGGCCTTGAATCTCATTGCTATACAAACATCATCCATCCATACTGATGCTGTGAAGCCTTTACATGAAAAGAGCATAGAATATGAATAGACTGGGCATATAAATTGCTAAAAGAAAACATAGCACCAATTTTCTTTGGGACTCTCTTACTTTTCTACAAACAAATCTTATATCATAAGAATAGTTTAAAAACACCATAGTGCATAGTCAGTTACGGTTTCTTTATCTTTGTCTTGTTTAATTGGTTCTCTACTTCTGCATTTGTTGTTTAATGGCAATTTGAAAAGCTTTTATAACATTACCGCCACCTACTGGATTGGAGGGTTTATCAGAACAGTTGTACTCTCACCCATACACATATCTTCTCATATAGTGTGACAGACAAATTCTTTGTATGACTTCTACTGAACCCTGATGTTTGGGTCGGGCAAAAGTACATGTACTATTACACTGGATAGACAGATATACAACAATCAGCCACAACATTAAAACCCCTGACATGTGAAGTTAATAACTTTAATCATAAGTTACAATGTATTGTCCGACTGGGAAACCAAGTACAGTCCCCCTCATTAGCAACAAGTCTCCCCAATTGCAGTGACCCCCACAGCAGGACAATGGGTTCTGCCACACTGCAAGAACTGCTTAGGAATGGCCTGAAAAACTTGTCAGAGCTCAAGGTGTCCACCCAACCTCCAAATTCCCCAAACCCTAATCTGATTGAGCATCTATGGAACGTCCTGGAACAATTCTGATCCATGGGGGCCCAACCATCTGCTCTATCGAGGCATGGACACAGGACTTCTGGGTGTCTGGCACCACTCCCAGCAGATCCTTCGAGTCCTGGGGGTTCAAACATGGGGCTTCCATGGGTTGGACTTGTTTTAGGATGTCCCACAGATGCTCGGTGGTATTGAGATCTGGGGAATTCGGAGGCTGGGTTAACATCTTGATCTTTTTGTCACATTCCTTGGGTCATTCATGAGCAGTTATGTGGTGGCAAGGCTCACTGTCTTGGTTGGGAGGGTCACCACCATCAGAGAGTACCATTACTTGGTCTGCGACAGGTTAGGTGGGTGGTACATGTCAAGTGGCATCCACATTAATGCCAGTACTCAAGGTTTCCCATCCAAACATTGCAATGTAAAAAGATGATCAAAGTTATTAACTTCACATGTCAGTGGTTTTAATGTTGTGGCTGATGATTGGTGTATATCCGTCTATCCGCTGTAACTGTTCATGTATTTGTGCCTGAACCATTATGGTACCAGGGCTTAGCATATTACCAGAGTATCTGCTAACTACTTCAGTACTTTAGCTGTAGCGATATCTAAGGCTGTAACTAGCTGCCAATAGCTAGTTAGCTCAGTTAGATGGGCAGTTAGTGGCATTATTAACTGACTGGCTCAGAACAATGGGAGAGTGTTGGTGTTTACACTGCTGGCAATGGAACCAGGTTCAGTAACCTCCCAGTAAACACTGCTGGATCGGGATTGAACACGGCCTCCCAGACCGACAGAGACCAGTTTCAGGGGAAACCGTGTTGAAGTGATTTTCAGAGACTCAGACCAGTATTTTAAATCCAGGGACAAGAAGACATGGCAGGCAGGGACAGGAGAGATATTGCGTCAGGAGTGTTTTATGATGAGTTAACAAGGCAATTAAGCTGTCTTTGTTCTTAGTAAATATTATAAACAGTCTTCATAGCCTATCTGTCCCAATATAACCAGTCCAATTATCCTCTCTTCCCCTGTGATCCTCAAAGTTTTCAAACATGTTGAGCTGAAAGAGTTTGAAGTGACAGAGATTTTCAGAAACAGTAGACAGGCCTCACACATCTCACTGAAGATAAAAGTTCACATGCATTAAAGGTAGATTTATCAGATCCACTGTGAGCATTTCAACATTTAGCATTTATCCAAACCCATAAACACCAAGGTCACTGGGTGGTGCACTAAGATAGATGCAATCATAGAAGTTACTTTTGTACCCCCAATAATAATGCGCAACTTCAGGTGGAAGTTTCATTGTTTGTGCTTTCCTGAAGAACATATTCTGATTCAAGTCCATATCTATTTATGTTATTAAAGGAAAAACCTAAAGACATCTTCATTTCAAACAAAAGAAAAACCTTGGGTGAATTTGTTGAAAAGAAAGAAAAAGCCCTTCAGTTAGGAATGAATAAGATTTCAGCATCTGGTTTCTATTTTCCTTGACCCGCTATGATCCAAAATTACAATGGTAGCTGAGAGAAAAAGCCACCAAACTTGGGGTCAGACTCAGGATAATTGGATAATTTGTCAGCATTCATTGTAAGCAACCATTTTTGTGTCTTTTCCATTATTGTATTATAAATGTCTGTTTCTTTCTAAATATAAGCTAAAACAATATAACATCCATTCCGTCACAGAGCAAATGCAAATACTCCAACATAATAGCACATTGTCAGTGACGCTATAAAAACTGCTAAACATGTGTGTGCATCGTCGTTTCCAAAAATATCCATCCAGACGTAAACAAACACTGAGGTTTCAATATCTTCACCCTGGAAGGAGTTTTCCAAAAGCTAAATTTTCAGCACCTTAAGCACCATTTACATCTGTACAAAGGGCCATGCCAAATGCAAAGAAAAAGCTTTGTTTTAAGAAAAACCTGCTTATGTGTGGACATGGACAGACTGGTCTCTTGTTAAGGTTTTCTGCTCCTGTAAGGACGGGACAACTTACACCTGAGGTTCAGGCCCATCATACCAAAAGAGCTCTAATCATAAGTGATAAGTAAAACATCTGTTGACTGTTTAATGGAGTATTCTGGTAATAAAAGAGTCCCAAACCTTTGAAAGCATCTCATTATGCTTTTAATGTGCCTAGCGTTTTTTCTTTTAGATATTCTTCAGTATCACAAAAACTGAAGAACTTCATACTTTCACAGAATTGTAGCTTCAGCGGCGCTTAAGTTCTCAATATCACTAATCAATTAACAAATATGAATTTGCAACTCTCTGGGTCTTGACAGTGACTTTTTTTTAAATGTTATTGTTTTATTCTCTGATTATGTAACCTCTAATACCAATACCAATGTATGCTTAATCATCACCATAATATTCACTGTATTTCTTAGTTGGATTTTTTTTAGCTTGCTCCCGGGCTTACTTTTGAATAACAGAATACAAGTTTGTAAAATTAGAGTTGTGGCTGTTAGAATCTCTATACAACTCAGTCTCATGTTGTCTACATGAGGTTCATTCAAGGTACAACCAGCGAGAAGCCAAGTGCAAGGACATTAAGCAGAGAGGACAATTGGACCTGCTGTAATCTCTGTGTCCACGAGATAGACAGCGGTAAGCAGAGTGACCGCTCTGGGAGAGGAGGGGATTACTGATTAGTCTGTGTGTGTGTGTGTGTGTGTCTGTGTGTGCGCGCACGCACGCGTGTGTGTGTGTGTGCGTGGGTGCCTGTGCGTGAGTGTGTGTGTGTGTTAATGTGAGAGAGGGAAAGAGAAAGATAGAGAGAGCTGCACAGTGCATATATGTGCCTGTTTGTATGTGCCTGTATTTACTTGTCTGCTGAGACTGGTATAAAACGGTTATTAAACATGTATATTTCATAACAGCTAATATAATTGTTGCAACCATATCAAATCGTTATTTACGATGGAGAGACAACTTGATACAGTTACTACTAACATACATTATTGTATTAATAGTAATGTGGCAGCGTTTGGTTTTCAAACCAATCTTTTCAAAAGCATACATGAAGTCATACCTGCAGTCTATGGGATCCTTATATCCCAGTCAGAGTCCCGTGACCATTAGCACCAGCTTAAGTGTAATTCCAAAGGCCCTTTGTTTACTTCTACAAGTAAGGTATGTAAATGATTATTGCATTATTAAAAGATCAAACAAATTATAGGAGTTAAATGAGACACCTGAGCTCGAGGACATGCACGCTTCTTTCAATTACTGAACTACAGGCTGTACCAACTATCTCAGGTCAGACACTAGATGGAACAAACTGTAACTTACCTTACTGACTATTAAAAATAAATGAAAATAAACCTAGATTTATGCAGTTAGGATTTTTAGTTGCTTTTTTCCCACTGTACCAAACTCGTACTGGACCGTGACCCCAAACCCAAGTACCAAATTCTGACTTCTGTATAGTGTTACTGTTATATATATATGTATGTATATGAAACCAGATATATTGAGAATTAGTAACAGTTTACAATAAAGGTGCACAAAAAGTGAGTAGTCAAGTTCATTTTAGTGTAGTTACTGAGTAACTAATGATAAAGCTATTAATAACTAATGAGTCTATATTGCGTAACTACTCAGTATGATGTTTCACTTTCACTTCACTTAAAGATACACAAAAAGAGGAATTAATAATCCAGTAATTAGGAATTAATCAGTCATTACTAGTTCATGCCACTCAGCAGCTTTTTGATAGTTAATCAAGAACAACTCATGACGACAGTGGTCTTTCTGTATGTTGATTGACATATGTTTATGAACTGATCATTGCTTAATGATTCATTAATATATTATATCCTAGTCTGTTCTCCAGTAACTCATCAATATCTACTATATAGTCCTCGAATCACAGCTATTGAGGAATTACTCATCAACGATTCATTAACTATCTAGTTGTTCCTGCATTCCTTACTCCCTCCTCAGTAATTACTCACATTTTTGTTTCCCTTATTGTAATATGTTACCGGAGTATTTTCTGAAAACTTCTGAAAAACCTCAATGTATCTGGTCCCACAAGCAGCTCTGAACTTGTTTGTTTGGACTTGAGTATAAGTTTCTCTCCAGCCGACCATAACTAACTGACATTTCCAGTCACACAGTCTGTGCACTGATTCCTGTCACGGGTGAGAGAAGTGCACGGGTCAATGTTAGTCTGGAACACCAACACCAACTGTAACATGATTAGGGCCAATGTATACAGCAGTCTAATGGTAATATATAATACATGAAGACCCCTCACACGTATATAAGTTAGACATATATAATTTAGTTATTTAGAAACCCATAGTCTTTCACACACACACACACACACACACACACACACACACACACACATTAAAACTCACCTAGGGCAAATGCGAGAAGGCTGTGCAGTGTAAGCCACATTGTGACATATGTCCACGTTTACACACTTACACTTAAAATGCAGAGTGCGTAATCCAGACATTAAACAACTAAACACATTCATTCATGTACACATAGTTAAAAGCATGTATGATAAATGGGCCACTCTATCTGACAGCTAGCATTATTCATCGTTTGACAAATCGTCAGACCCCTCTCCTGATGCAACATTCATATCTTGCACAAGCTAGCACGTACACACACACATGCATAGATCAAGACTCAGGTCCAAAGGTCCCATCACACCATAAATTCAGTGGATAGACAGAACAGAGACATGAGGGTCTGTTAACATGTATTAATCAATTGTATCGACTGACAGCTAAAAAGCAGAGAGGAATAGAGGACCAGCACAAAGGAATTAAAATAAAGAAGGTCAAATGGATGAATGAAGGAAGTGACAAGGACTAATGTCAGCACATGTCAGCTCAAAGTGGGTGTATACATGACAGTTTGTCATATTTGTGATTATTTGAGTGTTTGATTGACTTCTGTAAAACAGTATATCAGAGAATGTGCTTCGGCAATGTTTAAATGTCTTATCGGGCAAGTAGCCCCAATACATACCAACAAAAAGGAGTCAATTCGCTCAGCACTTAAACCCCCCCCAAAACCATATCTTTGCGCTTTAGAGTGAGCCTGGGTAGCTTCCTGTCTCTATGCTAAGCTAATCGACTCCTGGTTCTGGCTCTATAGTAGGTGCACAAACCCTTTTCTTGTTGAAAATGTCCTGTGGTTTCATGTGTACAAGTATTGAAACGGCGGTCTGTGCAGCCAACAACAAAAGCAGAGCTTAACTCTGACCTTTAACAAAATGCTAGCTAAAAATGAAACTAATCAATCCACAGAATCAGAACTCGTCAATCGTCAAGACTTTTCTATTTGTGTTTTGGTATTCATTCAGTATGTACTGTGACCAGGTTCAATAACTCCACTCACTTCCCATTGTGTGGGTGTCTCCCTCTCCATGCAGCAGTTTTACACTTCACCCTGCTTTTTAGAAGAAACTAAAGTCTTCTTGATGTGCGTATATGTTTGACATTAACTGTATTTTACCTTCTGCATTGGGATAACAAGCCTCTTAAATTAAACAAAGCTTTGGTTGTCCCTTTAAGATCATAAGGAAAGATAACTGAGATGACAAAGTAAGGACTACTAATACAAGTGAAGAGAACAGTGTAGTTGTAGCACCCCATAAGCCGGCAGTCTCGTTAACTGATCCAGCTTTACAGTTTTAACTTTCCATGTCAGACACTAAGTCTGATGTAGTAATTCCTTTTATAAGGGTTTAAAAACCTTGTTACAATCTGATTTACAAGAATAGGTTTATAGCATGTAATATCGAGCTATGAGACTGAATTTATAGATCCAGAAATGTACCTCTTTCTGTTCCTTATACCTCTACTTTAAACATACAAGAGGATCTTTAATTGTTCACTTTGTAAGCATCAAAAGCACTTCACGACTTAGAGAATTCTGCATCACCTTTTACGTCAGGCATGAGCAGGGAAAACAGCAAGAAAGCCAACATTCTGTTCAGCTCTGCAGTGTATTGAACCAAATTCACTTTGTTTTAATGTGATTTCAGCTCTGGCTCAGTGCTGTAGACTCAGACGACATGGTTTCTCATTTACTAAAAGCTTAGAAAGCATGTCTTTTAATGTATTAAGTGCATACATCAAGGCAGTGTTCATACAGTGACTGTGCTTCAGTATAAAATGATCACCGATCAATGCGTGACATTCAAAAACTCCCACATGAATGTTGGTAATTACATCCAGCATTCAAGTGCTTTCTTAGAGAGGCTTACATCCATCTAGTGGAGCTTTGCTACTGCAATGTATATACACTGTATGTAGACAATTTAAACCTTGTGTGGGGGTCATTCATCAGCAGCTTCAATCGTCAGGAGTGAGTGTTTGTGAGTGGCTACAAGAATAATAATTTATTTATTATTCAACCTGTACATCATACCTTCTGTAGGTGCCAATTAAGCCATCTGAGCCAGTACAAAGCTCCAGAGGTTGGCCTTTTAGAGAGTGTTGTCATCAGTCGACAGTACAACAAATAATTTTCTCAAGTGATCTTTGAACCAAAGCCAAGGCAGTTGTATGTCTTGAAATGTGAATCGTCAAACCCGATGGGAAACCTGTTCTGGTAGGTTTCACATTACATGTTTCCATACGCCCGTATTTATGTGCATTCTCACACCACACCAACAACATCATCATGTTCGAACGAATGACCAATCAATAGTCATTTCTACATTATTACATGCGATCGGTCACACCCATCTTCGAGCGTGGCCTTCATTTTTATCCACAGACAGACAGACATGTCAGATGTCTTCTGTGATAGTTCCTGTCACAGAAGGCATCTTTAGGTACACATTTTGCCATGATAACACACACACACACGCACACACACACACACACACACACACACACACATAAACACACAAAGACTCACAAGGTAAAAACTAACATACGAAGCAATCTGAAATTGGAGACTTAATGTATTTTCTCAATACATTTTTAGAAGAACAATACTAACAATGGGCAGCCAAGAAGCAGTGCCAGGGGACGAACTTCAGTCATACAGTGGATTTTTTCCTCTGGACACCAGGGTTCGCATCCTGTTTGTGACCAAGTGTGAACAGTGATTTGTGTTTAATTTATGTAATGTTAAGTTAGTTAACAAATGTAAATTACATAACTTGCATCACTTACGAGACTGAATGTGTGAGGTTTTGGTTTTGGTCGGACTCGAACGCAGAGACTCGAGGAGTTGTGCAAAAACAAAAGATTTATTTGAACAACAGGGGGGAATGATGAAGACGTGGGCATGCGGGTGAGCAGGTGGTGACGAATAGTTGGGTTGAGTGGTCTCACTGGGCTACTGGGACTTAGAAGGCGGCACAGGCAGACTGGAGAAGGTGACGGCTTGGAAGGCCGAGCAGATGGACGCCGGTGAAATCTGCACACGAGGCAGAGAAGAACAGTGTCAAACAAAGGCATCCAAAAAATGAGCACACGAGAGATCAAAAACACGAGAGATCAAAAACACGAGAGAAAGTCACAAAGTGAGTACGCTGCGGGAACAATCTGGCGCTGAAGAGAGGCGAAGACCAGGGTTATGTAGAGGCAGGTGATGAGTCTGATGCAGAACAGGTGTGCCTCTCTGCTGTACACACACACACACACACACCACACACACACACACACACTGGGAAGGAGCAGGTGAGGGAAACTGAGGGGGGAAACTGGTAGGGAGAAAACAACAGGAAAAACAAAAACAAACAAACAAAAAAAAACAAAAAACAAGCTGCTATGGCACACATCGTTACGGAATGCACTTATTTGAGCTTAAAGTTTAATCTTATCCTAAACCTCACCAAATAGTGTTGGTGCCCAAACCTAACCGAATTGTGACCATTTGACAACGTTGATAAAAGTCATAATATGTCATACTGTGTGAACAGATACATAAGTTATGGGCCTGAACATAGTTATTTTATCCCAAAGTATTTTTTTCTTAACTTAACGTATTTTAACCAATCTACGACTGTTCGACAACATAAATAACAGTCTAGAAGTCATAATACATGAACTCTTTGTCAGCAAACTTTATGTTGAAAGTCTAACCAGATGCTGTAGATTATTTACTATAGCTAACTTGACTGCAAAGTCTTTATTTTGAAAGTCTAACCGGACACCGCATTTTACGTATTATTGACCATGGAGCCCTTCATGTGCAAAACCACACCAGAGGGGCAGGTAGAGCATCGTAGTTTGAAGCTTAACAGGCTGGACACATTGGATGCGCGTGCAGCGCTGGGTCCATGTTAAACAGTTGCCACTGGCAAAGAATCTCGGCAAATTTTTTTGTTACCTTGTTATCTCAAGGATTTTCTGTTACCGGACCTTTTTACAAGTCTTGAATGAGCAACGTTGAGATGGATCCACATTTGCCCCAGCCTCAAAACATATCCATGCACAGCAGAGTAGCGCAGCGGAAGAGTGCTGGGCCCATAACCCAGAGGTCGATGGATCGAAACCATCCTCTGCTAATTCTACATACTGCGCATCAGCAAGGGTCTATATGGAAAATAAAGAACTCATTGGCACAAATACCTCAGACAGAGGTAACTTCTGAGTGTACTCAACAGAGTTTTCACCTTCCTTGTAGGTTGGCAATTGTTTTGGCTCATTTTTTCTTGAAACATGTCCACTTTTCCGTGCATATCTGCATACCTCACTACATTTTTGACTGTAGAAGCAATGTGCAATGCAGGTAGTGTGGCCGAGTGGTCTAAGGTGCTGGATTTAGGCTCTAGTCTCTCAGGAGGCGTGGGTTCAAATCACACCACTGCCATTTGACAGAGTTAGTTGCCTGTTAATATGATGGCATTACACAATTCAAACATGTATGGGCTCTTCCAAAGCCTTAGTCTAGGAAGACCTCCATTTCCAGAAGAAAATTGTCAGCTGATTATGCTGGCAAACGCTTCATGCAAGATTCATTCAAACAGTGGCCACTGGCATAGAATCTCAGCATAACTTTTTAAAGGTGTATCAATGATTTTTTGTTTTCAAATACAAATACAAGACAGATGTATCTTCTGAGTGTAATCTACAGTTTTCACCTACCTTGTAGGCTACTCACTCCTTTCAAGTTTGCCATCTGTTAATATGATGGTATTATACAATGCAACCATGTATGCAAAGCCTTTGCCTTAACCTCTATGAAGAAGAGTCTATACCGCAACCTCTATTTCCAGAAAGACATTGGCAGCTGATTATGCTGGCAAGTGCTTCATTCAAGATCGACGTTGAGGTGGCTCCACGTTTGCCCCAGCCTCAAATCAAGGCCACGCAGAGCAGAGTGGCGCAGCGGAAGCGTGCTGTGCCCATAACCCAGAGGTCGATGGATCGAAACCATCCTCTGCTAATTCTACATACTGCGTATCAGCAAGGATCTATATGGAAAATAAAGAACTCATTGGCACAAATACCTCAGACAGAGGTAACTTCTGAGTGTACTCAACAGAGTTTTCACCTTCCTTGTAGGTTGGCATTTGTTTTCGCTCTATTTTTCTTGAAACATGTCGACAATTCCGTGCATATCTGCATACCTCACTACGTTTTTGACTGTAGAAACAATGTGCAGCGCAGGTAGTGTGGTCTAAGGCGCTGGATTTAGGCTCCAGTCTCTCAGGAGGCGTGGGTTCAAATCCCACCACTTCCATTTGACAGTGTTAGTCGTCTGTTAATATGATGGCATTACACAATTCAAACATGTATGGGCTCTTCCAAAGCCTTAGTCTAGGAAGACCTCCATTTCCAGAAGAAAATTGTCAGCTGATTATGCTGGCAAACGCTTCATGCAAGATTCATTCAAACAGTGGCCACTGGCATAGAACTTTTTAAAGGAGTGTCAACGATTTTTTGTTTTCAAATACAAGACAGATGTATCTTCTAAGTGTACTTCACAGTTTTCACCTCCCTTGTAGGCTACTCACTCCTTTCAAGTTAGCCATCTGTTAATATGATGGTATTATACAATGCAACCATGTATGCAAAGCCCTTGCCTTAACCTCTATGAAAAAGAGTCTATACTGCAACCTCTATTTCCAGAAAGACATTGGCAGCTGATTATGCTGGCAAGTGCTTCATTCAAGTTCAACGTTGAGGTGGCTCCACATTTGCCCCAGCCTCAAATCAAAGCCGTGCAGAGCAGAGTGGCGTAGCGGAAGCGTGCTGGGCCCATAACCCAGAGGTCGATGGATCGAAACCATCCTCTGCTAATTGTACATACTGCCTATCAGCAAGGCTCTATATGGAAAATAAAGAACTCATTGGCACAAATACCTCAGACAGAGGTAACTTCTGAGCGTATTCAACAGAGTTTTCACCTTCCTTGTAGGTTGGCATTTGTTTTCGCTCTATTTTTCTTGAAACATGTCCACTATTCCGTGCATATCTGCATACCTCACTACATTTTTGACTGTAGAAGCAATGTGCAATGCAGGTAGTGTGGCCGAGTGGTCTAAGGCGCTGGATTTAGGCTCCAGTCTCTCAGGAGGCGTGGGTTCAAATCCCACCACTGCCATTTGACAGTGTTAGTCATCTGTTAATATGATGGCATTACACAATTCAAACATGTATGGGCTCTTCCAAAGCCTTAGTCTAGGAAGAAGAGTTTTTTACTGCAACCTCTATTTCCAGAAAGACATTGGCAGCTGATTATGCTGGTAAGTGCTTCATGCAAGTTTTGATTTAAGAGGTTAGATCGTTCATACAGGATGCTTGAGATGCGCTTCTCACACGCGTGTCGAGGGTGGCTGTTGCATCGCGTAATCTAGAGACTCGTAGTCTCGCCCGCGACATGTGTGTGGTTCTCTGCAAAAATAAACCTGAAAACGACCTGTAGACGGTCATATGGACAGCATACCAACATTTTTACTACAGTTTTAATGTCTGTATGCGTAGAATATGTCACAGATGTGTTAGTCATGTATCTATATTAGGAAGACAAAAGCTATGTCACAAGATCCTGACCTGAGCCTTTAGTAAAGGTGAAGTGAAGGAGAACGTTTAAATCACTCTCCAAGAAACTGGGTCATTTAAGATGTCAGGCAACTTTCTTGTTGTTTCCAGCCTCTCCCTGTTAGGTTATTAATCCATATATACCCATAGATGATAAAGGCCCATATGCTTAAGCAGGCTGTCTCTTCAAGTGATTTATTTTCCATATCCCAGAGATTTATGTCAGCTGCTTCTCTTCTGTACATGCCTGGGGGTTTGATTGCTCTCCTTGCTGAATCTTTAGCATGCTGCTCTTATTCTGTTCAGTATGCAGAACCTCTGCTGTCAAAAACTACTGGACAACTATTAATACAATCATTTGAATTTCATGACAAAGGCATTCCTTGGATGCATTTTTTGCAGCTTAGTGTTGTAGGGTTAGGAACTCATATTCCCTCTGACTTTACGACAAGTGAGCTTAAGCTGTCTTTTGATGCTTTTGATCTTGTTTTTATCTGGTATAGCGTGGACAGTAATAATAGGATTCAGCTTTGGTTGGAAAACCAAGAATTTTCCAGCATGCTAAGTCTTCTTATCAAACTTTGAGGACTCTGGCAAAGAGCAATTAATATTCACACAAGCCATGTAAGCACTTTTGTTGCATTTGAAGACCCCTGACCACTCACTGTTCCAGTGCTTATATGCTTTTGACTACATGTTACCGGGGATTAAGATGCAAATGGTTGCCTTAATCTTGAGAGTAAAATAAGCTTTCTTGGTGTGGAGCTAAGTAAGCATATACTGTGTTCTGAGTACTGTCATCAGTATGCAAAGCTCAGCCTCACTGGCGTTTCCAAACACGTAATGACATTCATATGTAATGTCTGTCAATGCTGCAATATTTATTATAAACTGTATAACTGTCTGTTTGCACATTTAATGTACAGTTGGCCATGCGAGCATCTTAAGCCCCATACTAACACATACAGTATAATCTGTTGCTTCTATTTAATCTGCACTGAGGTTGACTAACCAAATCATGATTGATGTCTTCATCATTATTATTTATTCAATCACACACACACACACACACACACACACACACACACACACACACACAAACACACACTGAAATTCCACTCATTGACTGAAAGCTGCATAGCTGATGTCTTCATAAGTCTTTTGTGTTTTCTGTGCCAAGTCAGCTCCACAGAAGAGGAGATGAATGTAAATCCATGCCTATAGATTATCCATTCTCCCTGCACAAAAACTGCCTGCCACAATCCCCCATTCACCCTCTTTATGTTCCTTCCCCTTCATATGGATTTCAGCAGTCAAATCGTATTATGTAGAGAAACCCCGGTGGCTCGCTGGGCAAAGATGTGTTCTGTGCTCTTGTGATTTTGTGACACTTTCCCCATGAGCCATTCCCTCCCTCTTTATCAGAAGCAGAAGTTGTTTTGAAGCTCAAAAGTATTGAGAAAGAATTGAATTCAAATCCGATCCTTTAGACTGTTCATTCTCTTTGCTCAAATCTCATTATGACAATACTCAATGCATTTTGCATCATTTATCCGCTCAAATGTCTGTGTTACTGAGGGAAAAGTTGTACAGTTACACTTGGAAAGAAATGGGTTCAAATACAGGTTAAGATGTGAAGTACTGACTTGTACTCGGTCGGAATGTAGAACGCAAAAAAGGGATGTTCAGAAAATTCTATTTAACCAGCCTAAAGATAGATGAATATACTTTTAAGCCTGAGCATTATATGGTTAAACTATGGTTTGGGGTTTATCAAACTGTGAGACTGTGAGGGGGACACAGGGGCATTGTTGGTGGGCAGCATGACAAAAAACGTGGCGTGGAACTTATGTTGAATGTGAGCCCTGCTCTGGTGGCAGTGCAATGAGGCACAGGTGGGAGGTTCATTCAAAGGAAGGAGTTGTCCTTTGGTGGAAAATGTTTCTTAGACTTCGTGCTAAGAATCCTGACACCTCAGAACTTCAAGGTGCTGCCAGTCTAAAGATTTTATCAACAAGAACAGACTAAATCCTTGGAGCACATGTGCACGGAAAATGGATTTTAATGTAGTGGCAGAAGGAACGTCTGTACATTCATCTTTGAAGTTCTTTATTTCAGAGCCTGTCCTAACTGTGTCAGAAATGAAAGCAGCTTATTATGACCCATATTTACGTTTGTTGTTAGGCGGTGACCTCTAGTGGCTGTAGTAATCATTAGAGCTGCAAAGGAGGAAGTGAGGAGAGGTAGTATAAAGAGTCAAAAGTCTGTAGAGGGAGGAGCTCGGGTTTAACAAGCACAGGACTTTCATTCAAGAGACCACTGTTCATGTCCAGTGGGACACCAGAAGCCTTTTTTAACCCTCTAACATTGTGAAATGACGTCAGGTACATAATGTAGATTACTCGGGTAATATCGGCACGTTTGTAATGGAAGTAAGAGAAGTAATGATTTTAACGCAAACCACAATGTTTTCCTAAACCTAACCAAACTCCGGCCATACAACGAAGGTCCGGTATGTGTCACTGTTATGCTGCAACGTACTTGTTGTTTTGGGAGACGTGGACAATCAACCTATTCAGTGGTTTAATTAATATTTTAAGACATTAAATTGAACCAAATGAGACCAAATTTTAATAAAAGCAAATCTAAAAAGTAGTAAAACAAATATGCTGTGTAAACTGTAAACTCATTCAAACTGAATTCAAACTACTGTTCTATTTTATATATTTATACATATTTGATATATGACAGTATCAAACATGCATTTTAGATGAATTAGATGCACACACTTTGAAACAGCATCATTAAAAAAGACAAATAAATTGTATATAAGCTAATGCGTGGTGCAGGGGTTTTCTACCTGCACCGTATTGTGATTTGGTGTGATTATATAGGATTCGGTCAATTGAACTATTCAAGATATCTGGTGAATATTCCTGTATTTTTTCATTTTGCAATAGAAAACGCGGGAAAACCAAAATATCGCAATGATATCTGTTTTTTATGTCATCGTGCAGCGATGGTGATGGTGTACATACTGTACGTGAGAAGAGTCTTAGTCTTCTCAGCCAACAAAAAACACAAAAAATAATCATCTAAAAAAAAGTTCAATTATTCCTCTTACTTGCCACTTCGAGTTAATGTTAACACGTTCCCCTCCATCGTACACATTTCCATAAGAACCTTTTCTTTAAGTCATGAGACTGAGGAGTGTGGGAGTTCCATATCAGGTGGCACTAACATTAGTCTTGGCCTTTAAAGAATAACATGGTTTATAGCAGGTGTTTAAAATAGAGTTCCCTTTTGCTCCTCAATGTAAGCCACATGAAAGCTGGTTATGTGACCTCACCAGCGATCCCATTATAACAGGCTTCATGCAAACTTGCCCTCCAATGAACGGCCTCTCTATCATGTGACAGATGAATGTAAATTCATGCCTGGAGATTAGAAATTCTCCTCAGGGGGACACACAAACTGTCACTCCATCCTTTCATTCCAGCCAAATAGTACAGTCAAATCCATTATCCGTTGGGAGCCTGGGACAAGAGGGGGGGAGGGGGGTACTTCCAGACAACAAGGCACACATTTCCTTTCAATCTCCTGTCTTCACCAAGAACATTCCTGTCAGTCATTTCCATCGTAATCCGCTGATTTCTATGTTTACTGTCAAGACCATGACAGATGCTACACACAGGAGAGGAACACAAATCTCATTCTGTTTGTTTATTTTGTGGCTGATGCTTTTCCCCGAGCCACGTGTCTCCGAGAGCATTCCTAGAGCCTCATATTCACAACTGGGACATACAGTGAGGCTTTACAATTAATGGGCAAGCAGATTTTTGACTCGTCCCTGAATCTTGAAGCTCTGACCTTGCTGTCTGTCCCGTGTCTTTTTGATAATGACTCTACAAGTTAGTCAGAAAAACTCTCTGCAGGCTACCAGCGTCTCCATAACTTGTGATGTTCTCTCTTTCCTCCTCCAACAGTGAAATAATACAAATAATAAACACTTTTGAAATTCCATTTGCATGACTCTCACCAAGACGTTTTTATCTCTTTTTTTTATTGGTGACACAAAATAACACAAAGCTCTTGAGCTGAGGCTCACTGTTGCTGTTTTTACCAAGAGTTTTAAGCTGCCACATTCATTAAGAATGGCAACAATCACACTTATAGGTGTCTGGTTATAAAAATTCAATCCACACGTGACAGCCAATCAGGATTGAGAATTCTAAATGGCCGTGGTATAATTTAATTTAATAAACACTGCTGTGCTTCTACATGGACAGCAAAGTCTTAAGAGGCCGTCATTATCAGTCACGTTTCTGAATGGCTGATTTTTTACTTCCTTGGCTCCCTCCCTGCTGTTGTCAGGAATAAATAGTGTGCTGACATTTGCAAATGCAGCTTTTGAGGATGAATAATGTTTTTTTTCTCGGAAATAAATACACTTCTTGTAAATCAGATGAAAGGAGCCATTCTTGTGATTTTATTAAGATTCCACAGTTTTGTACCGCGCAGCGACCAATACCGAAGCAAACACACTCATGAAGTCAAAGGGAAAAGTCTTTTCGGGTTAGACTGAATGCAAAACAATTTTCATCTCACTTTATTTGCACTCCCTGTTTATTTCTACTTTGTCTTCTTATGAATCAGGGGAGGCTGGTCCTTAGAGTCAGAGGAGGTTGTTCCTCCTCTGACATATGTACGATCATAACTGAAGTGTTTTCCTAAACCTAACCAACCTGTCGCTATACTGCTACGCTGCAACGGTCAAGTTGTTTTGGGAACTGTGATATATGTTGTATTGGGAGTAACTGGAAATCGACCTATTCAGTCGTTTAGGTAGGAGGATGTGTTGGTCGATCTAATAGAAATGCTAATAGAGACTTACATTCGTCAGGAGGTCAGACAACACGATTCCAAACGAATAATAATGCTGCTCTGTAACTGCAAGTTCACCATATCAACCTATAGCAAGATGAGGTGTCATCAGTCTGTTATTGCAGGCTTAAGCGACAAATGTATTCCTTATTCCTTAAAGCTTATTGATAATTATCAAGGGCAGACTCCATGTAAACAGATAGGGCAGGCAGGAGCCGTGCTGCGGCAGCAACGCAGCCTGTGTAGACCCAAACACGTGAGTGAGCCGCAGCTCTGCAATGCAGCCGTCACGCAGCTCGCAGGCATCCCGTGTGGCCAGCCTGTAAGTTCACCGTAGAGCCCTTCACATGCAGAACTGACACTACAGGGGTTGGTGGAGTGTAATAGTGTGAAGCCTAAAGCCACTGACCAAGCTGCTGTATTTGATGAGTTGGGAGGGTGTAAACGTGTTGGAAGTGGATTAGAGGAGTAAAGAAAGACAGGGAAGGGTAACAGGGCAAAGAAACAGACCACGCAGACAGAAAGAGAGAGATGTGTGTGGGCTGTGCAAACAAACTCCTCTTCCCAGTCCGTCCTCAGTCAGGTGTTGCTGTTTGTGTCTGTGTCGGTGCTTTTGTATGTGCATGTCCAGTATGTGCACACACAGTCATATGTGTCAGTGTACTTATGTCTTTGTTTGCTCTTGTGTGGTTGTGTTTGTGTGTGTCACCCTTTACATCTGCTTATGTGTGTGTGTGTGTGTGCGCGCGCGTGTGTGTAACTGTGCATGATCCATGTTAGCTGTCTTCCCTGGCTATAATGGGCCAAGCTGGCAACCTGCTGGCAGCCTGACGTCTGATAGAAAACAATGCATATTCATCTCTCTCCCTCACACACACACACAAACACACACACACAAACACACACAAACCGAGTGGCCCCCTGTGGTTCTGCTGCCACCGAACCGTATGGACGATTAGTCAAGGCCACAGCCCTCACCTTTAAAGTGTTCTTTCTTTTACTTTGCCCTCCTTTTCAAAGTTTTCTTCTCTACATCCTCTCTTTTCTTTTTCCTTATTTCCAACTTTGCTAAAGAGTTTTTTTTTCTACGTTCATCTGATTCTCTGCGCGCTTCTTTCTCATCTGTCTCATTCTTAACTTTCTCATCACTTTTATGCCTTCACTTATTCACATCTTCTCCGCTGTTCAAACGCTCAGTTTTCTCTGTCCTGTCGGTGTCCTGTTGTCTCCAGAGAGCCCGTTATGTTCTTTCTGTCCTCAGTTTTTTTTTTTTCAAATGAGATTAGTTTTCAGGACAATCATTAAATAATTGTACTTGGCATTGTACAGGAGGCAGAAAAAAAGCAGTAAAAATGCCTCTGGTCCAGAGTCAAAGAGTAGTGAGATGGCAGATTTGGAAATTACAGACATGCTTCAGTAATGATTACTTTAGCTCGCCTCTGTAAAACTCATTTGGACTCGTGTCTGATCAAAGTCACCCTGTTCTTTTATTTCCATTTATTTCATCCACCTTCACAACTTTGCCTCCCTTTGCATCATACACCTGGACATTAAAACTGTTTGACAACTCAAAACTATAAACTCAATACTACCAGAGGCTGCCTGAATAACTGGACTTCCATCCAATCGTTTTTATGCAAATTGTGATGATAAAGTTTCCTCAGCGCTGTGAAAAAAGTTTTAGTGCTCGCTTGAGGTGCAAACAAAGTTGCAGCTACGGAAATGATTAGCTTTAGAGACACATTTGACATAATCAGCCTGACAAATTATTCATTTTCATCGCACCTGAACTAGAAAATGAGTTTGAACATCCTGAGATATATTTGTAAGTTATCTGTCGGGCTCCTTGGTGGTGATGTAACAATGTCTTCATTTTCAGGATTTGAAGGGAAATGAATCACTTAAACTGTAAGGCTAATCATGACAGAATAATGGATTGTGTTACCATAGTTTTATCTTTTGTTTCTGTTGGTTAAAATAATGCTGTGGGGTAGGCATTAATAAACACTAAAAACATTAAACATGGGTTTATAACACACTGTAATGAAACCTATAGGCAGATGCTGGTGTATAAACAAATGATGAATAATTATACAGAAAAACTAAGCTGTAATACTATAATATATCTACATTATAACTGACCGATCCAAAATTCCACCCCCCTTAGTTACTGTTGCTAGGTCGGACAAGCTTGACGATAAAAAACATGGTGACACCGGGCCCGTTTAGCCGAATGCCACAGAGTTTATGAGATACAATATACAATATAGCTTCAAGAAGCTAACCGCATTGAGGCCAAGTCATTCCAGTCTCGATGAAAACGAGAGAAGCCTCGATCTTCACTGGCTAACAATAAGTCTTGTCACCTTAAAAATAGCTCAGCTACCGACCTGTCCTTTTCCAAATCTTTTCAACGTAAATAAGGAGGACGTAGACCTGGCTGACATTGGAGATCTGACATTTGGCTAACTCCTCTTGATGTAATGTTAGCTAACAGTTAAATGTTAGCTAGCTAGTTAGGTAGCGTTTTGCTAACATTAGATTCAGCAATACTTTTATGAACACGGCAAACTGAAGCAAATTTAATGTAATGTACAGTATTTGTCATCAAGTCCCGCCCAGTTTTGTTCTGTGATCCAGCTGGATAAACTTTGGTTAACTTCCATTAACACAAGTTTGTTCAAAGGTAACATTACAATGTAAAGCTACATGATTTGAAGATGCCATGATTTTCACTGACACATCACACTGTATAGACCAAATCCCCATGATGCTGCGGTAAAAATGACAGTTACTTCCGGTGAGACAATATGTTTGTTGATTGCACTTGTGGAGATCAGCAAAGATATTGTGGTAAATGTGTTGTCGTTTTCAGTCGTAAATGTAACATTTAAAGACATATTGTAAAAGACAGTGTTCTGGCCTCACTTATGTTTCTACTTCGCTTATTTTTTGTACTGTGTTGCTTTGCTAGCATCTTTGATATCTATCCAGCAGCGCATCTCAGGCTAACTGCTACTTTGAGATAGACTCAAGCTCATTTTCATTGTCCGTTTCTTTAGTCTGTGCCTACACAGGTTAATTAGGTCTCCAACCCAACGTTAGTGAAAATTCTGTTATTAATGAGATTCAAACATTAATTTTAGATGAATTAGATGCATACACATCTTTTAATTAAAGGTAATTCAATTAAGCAATGTGTGGTGTTTTCTACCCGGAAGTTATTGAAAGCAAACATTGTGATTCGGTCTTCATAGTCACATCTCAGGTTAGCTAACATATAACGGTAAGCCAAATGACAGATCACCAATTTTAGCCAGGTTGGCTTCCTCCTTATTTCTGTGTTAATGTTAAAACGATTTGGAAAAGCACAGATAGGTTGGTTGCTGGTGTATTTTTAAGATGACATGAATTATTGTTAGCCAGGAAAGATCAAGGCTTCTCGTGTTTTCATCTAGACTGGAGTGACTTGGCCTCAATCCCCGTTGTTTTGCCATGTTCCTAAAACTTAACATCCTGAATATATTCTTCCATCACATACTGTAGTCCTTGCTGGCAGCTTCTTAGATGTATAGTGCCCGACTCCCATAAACTATCTGGTAAACACTGCGGCACCCAGATTAACGGGACTGGCACCGCCATGTTTCTTGTCGTTAATCTTGTCGGGCCGAACAATGGTAACTAAGGGGTGCAGGACTTTGGATTGTTCCACTGAATTTTCTGAGATCATTTACTATATGTTCATCTATATCTGAGCCTTTGATAGATCGAGTTTGATAGAGTTTCTGATTTTGATTCCTCTCAGGGAATCATCAATGTTTCATCTTCACCGTGTTTCTAATATCACAGCTGGCTTTGTGTTGCTGTGTTTAATGATCTCAAGGTGTGACAGAAAGCTGCAGATGACACAAGTCTTACTTCAGTGCAAGCTTCTTCTTTTACAGCCCTCTGCTCCAGCGATGCTGTAACCTGGCTGACCCTGCAAGGCAAACAGAGAATTTCCCATTTGGACAGCTTCTTACATATGTCACAACACACTGTAATAGAAACTTCCTCTTTACATGGAGAAAATATGTCTCTGAAACAGAATTGGCCCCGTTTTCTTCTGCTCAGCTGTCTTTTCTCTTCCAGTCCTTTAGATTTTCATCTTCTCTTCCTCTGACTGTTCTTCATTTTATTCCCCTCCTCCTCTGCTCTCCTTTGTTCTCTCTCTCGTCCTGTCACTTGTCAAAACCTTTTTTTTTTTTCCTTCTCGTTTGCCTCTGCTCTTTTTCTCTCCTCACTTCTCCTCTCCGTTGGCCTCGTTCCAAACCTTTCTTTAGAGTTTGATTTTGTTTCTCACCCACTCACTGGCTCTTTCAGTTTCAGTTATTTTATAGCCATGAAGTCTTTATAGTGATTTAATAGCAAAGCACATCACTCATTTGTTTTTGTGCTCTCATGGTTTCTGAGCCATCACGTCGTGCCCCTTCCTTTGCACTTTCTCCGCGTCCGTTTGTATATGTTATCCTCTTTAACCTTGTTCCATTCTGTCTTTTCCTCCGACACGTGTCCCGACACATTAGAGTGAAGCTTTATTTCTACAACAGTTGTCACATTGAGTGGTCTGGAAGTTTTCAAAGCCTCCAGCAGCTCTACTTTTACTTCCTGCACATTTTCCTTTCAGATGACATTGACCAAACTGCTGAGATTGACTTTTTTCACTGGGAGCACTTGTTGTGTTTCTAAGAATTTACAGAGAAGCCTGTGAAAGCAACACAGGAACAGCACAACCACTCGATTCGATGGCTGTCTTGAGAAAACGCTGATACGGGTTGTTTTTGTAGGCCACTGTATTTTGTTTGAGATATGGCTGATTTTATATTATATGTCTTATGTTTTTATTATCAGTTTAATGTACATCATACAGACAAAACAAAATGACAACTACAAACTATGTGTTTTTAAATAATTAGTGTCTTCAGCAGGAACCAATGGGCTTGGGACTGAGAGCCACGGATAGGGGAGGGAAAGCAGAAATTATTGAGAGAAAGCTTTTTACGGACAGTAAGACAGAAAACAAACCCGTGAGAGAACAATGCGTTAACATTTTGGGACGTCTGTACAACTCGATAAAAGAGTGACGCAGCTCCTCTGCTAGAACATCCACCTTCCTTGGTTGGCAACTCAAACTTGCTTGGTTTGCGTTTTTTTCATGATTGCAAAAATGTTAGTGGGTCTGTATTATCTACACAACAAAGTGTTGAAGAGACCAAACAAGAGTTTTCTTATCTTTAACCTTATTTATTCCTCAAGGGAGGGTCGACACAGTTATACATTTACATCCAGAAGCTGCTCAGTACAACCACAGTCTGATCAGTTGGCCAGGGAGCAGCTCCACTGGAGCAGTCAGGGTTAAGAAGCCACCTTGGTGGTGGTAATGAGGGAGGGGCACCACCGAGGTCTATCCTGCTGGAGGACTTGAACCGGCAACCATTCAGTCACAAGCTTGCTTCTTTAAACTTTAGGCTACCTCTAAATGGCACTCAATAGATTGCGTACCTCCACCAAGGCCCAACAGTCCCCTTTAACTAATCAACCCCAATCCAATATCAAATCAAACCTGACAAATAGATCATGATTTTTATTTAGCATCAAACTGTACTCCCTTACAGATACCAGCCCCATCAAGATCCATACAATATTCCTTGAGAAATTAAAGAAAATGGTGGAAGCATTTTTTTTAACAAGTTAGCTGCTATTAGAGATCGCTTCAATCAAACCATTCATGAATTGCGAAGGAAACAGAGTCAAAATGCTGCTAATCGGCTCATCATCAACAACATTGTCATGTTCAATAAGACTGACACATGATGGAGAGCTAGAAAACAGCTCCGGGAAACTCGATTCTACTCCTTTACACTCATCCATGTGCTGTAATAGGGGCTTTACAACTGACACTTTGGGCCACCCCGAGTCAAACTACACCACGCTTATTTGCCTTTCTATAGCAAGTTTTACTGCCCTGAGTAGAGCTTAGCTGTGCCCGAGAACAACCCTCTCCACAGTGGGACCATAGCCGGCATGTCCAGGCTGTGGTGGAACGCCCTCTCTCTCCCTCGAACAAGCCTGTGTTGCAGTACTAAACTCATGTCTGTGCAAGAAACCAGAGAGAAAGGCGTTCTTAAAGGTCAAGGAGAGCGCATGAAGATGTTGGATGCTGAAAAAAAGATGACTTTCTCCAAAGGTAGGACAAAACACAAGCAGGCCAGACAGAGTACAGGTGTAAGAGGGGTCAGACCATCCATCTATCTGTCTATCTATCCATCTATCTATCTATCTATCTATCTATCTATCTATCTATCTATCTATCTATCTATCTATCTATCTGACAGTCTAACCTCTCTAATTCATTCCGTCTTTTCCGCCATCCGTCTTATTTTAATTAATGAATAAGCCAGTCAGTTCAGAGCTGTCAGAGTGTGTGTTTGCTCTCATCAAGTTTCCTCCCCTGCGCTCCAGTTTCCCTGCGTGGCCTTACAGTAGGGACAACCAGCCCCATCAATATTTAAAACGCATTCTAATTAAGCTCCGGCTGCACCCTCGGCGCCCGAGACGAGCAACGGGGTGAAATTAAAGGCGCCCCTCACCCTCCGCTGCCTCCACGTCCCCATTGACTGTTCATCAACCTGGAAACAACAACAATAACAAATTGCGGCTCACTCGCCACGTCTGCTTTGAGGGACGGGGGGGTCGAAGTGTGTGTGGGAGGCAAGGAGTGTGGACGCTGCAGAGTGAAACATGGTTCATGTAATGGAGGGTTAAATATTTATGGCCTCCTTGATCCTCCTGTACAATGTGGCTGTGCTGATGGATGACTGATGTATACGGGTTAAGTTGGCCCGGGACAGAGCGGGAGAGAGAGACTGTCTTTGTATGTTGGAGTGCGTGTGATGGTTTTATGTTCCTGTGTGATCGCCTTCCATTGCTGACGATGAGGAAAATGTTTGATTGAAGTGATTTATAGAGACAGATTAATAGAGTGCAGCGTGTCACAACTGTCTGAGCCTGTGTGTGTGTAAGTGTGCGTGTGTGTGTGTGATGGCAGCGCATCTGATTTGAGTCGACTTAGTCAGTGAGAGAAAGAAAGAGGGGAAGCATCGAACAGACAAGAAGAAATTTACCCAAAGAAGATTCTGTTTTGTCAGACACAAGCTATCTGTGTGTGCGCGTGTGTGTATTTGTGTGTGAGCAATACAAAAAAGCATCTCGTGAACGTGTGTGCATGATGCCCAACTTGTGTGTTTCTGCACACTCAAAGTCATTATGACATCATGCCCACCACGTTCCTGTGACCAGTGTCATTTTATGCGTTTTCTTCAACACCAAACAATGATGGATTACTTGAACAAAAGAGCTGTCAACACGTCACTTAGAAATGCATTGTTTTTTAACTGGACAGCTTAGACATGTATTATACTTTAATGGACCAGCTTAGAAATCAGTTTTGTTTTCACAAACAAACCCAGTATGAAGTATGAGGTAGGTATAGTCGACACCAAATTGTTTTTCAGAAATTGTCCCCCCCCCGTTGAAGGTCAGAATCTTCCCTTTGCATGATGACAAGAAACATGAGTGGAGCTCTGCTGGGAATCTTATGAGGTCACTGGACTCCATATGCTACTGAAAAAGGTACAGTTGTCATAACAGGCGCAAAAAAGCTGACAGGAGAATCAAGAGAGTCATCTAAACAAACCAAAGAGAACATGCCTGCTGCGTAACAGCGACACGTACTTGTTAGGTTTCAGCAAGAAAAATACTTGGTTAGGTTTAGGAAAACATTGTGGTTTGGGTTGAAATACAAACGTACCTACCTAAGTAACATACTTTGTTGTCAGTGCACAGTGCTTTTATCATCATACAACAACTCCGTGATCTAATAGGTGTCTTGAGTTGTTGAGTGATGTTAACATAGGAATCTTTTCCATCTCTACCCATCCCATATACCATTAGTGCAGCATAGTTGCAACATCACAGGTCTTCGACGGAATGAACATCTTTGTTCCCATGTAACACAACGTGTTGTGTGGAATCCTCCAATATGGGTGAAATTCCTGGGGATACTGGCCTGGTTCGGCATATGTATGGCTGTTGGGTTAAAATAATCTGAATAAAAGTTTTACATTTTTCATGTATTATATCCCTTCATTTTAAACCTGTAGATTCATTCCGCCAATTTTAGCATAAACGTAATATATCCGAACAACCAGTTAAACATCTGCTGCATGATGATGCTCCAGAGAAGTAGTCCTTGCTGTTGTATCAAAATTTACAAGAAGTTCTCATTTTCTCACTCTTGTTTTCACATACCAGAGTCAATGATTATGATGCCAATTTCTTGTCACTAAACTCATCTAGCAAAACACTGATGTATTTTTTAATGAGGTAAAAGTATGCGTGTTCCAGCATTGATTTCCATTCTTACACCGCTACCGTCTTTGTATAATGAGCAGAGTACAATGAGCTATTGCTGTGCTTTTATGTTAATCTTTCCTTTCTCTTCTTAGATTTCCATCAGCTTTAGTTCCCTCTCTATATTCACCAAACTTTACTTTTCCTTTGTAGCGATTCTTTTCATTGCTCTTTGCCTAAACCTCTGTCTGATAAAACACATTTTGTTCACCTGCTCGCTCACTTGTTGTTGCCGCTTTGATCCCACCTATTGCGTTATATAGGGTATGTGCCTGTATGCCTGTCGGTGTGTGTGTATGTGTTCAATGCCCGCATGAGTGTGATCCCAACGTCGCTGCGTTAAGTTAAAAAGACTAGTCTTCAAAGCTTTGTCAGTTAACAAGATGTATGGGAGTTCACACCAAGGGAAGTATCTTGAAAGACGCTTATTTCCACCTCATTACACACACATTTGCTCTATATCCCCCCACTCACACACACGCACACACCGTCACAATCACAGGGATCATGAAAGACATCTCTTCCCACGCACGCATGCACACACACACACACACACAACACAGGGAGACACTAATAAGGGTGTGATTGAAGTACTGATGCTTTAGGAAGGGGCGAGCCCCGTGTTTTGAACCCATGAGGGACTCGATCCATCAACTGATGCAGTGACAGGTTCATAACACATGCCGAGATGAAGGAGTGCGAGCACGTGTGTGTGTCTGTGCTTTGTAGTTACAGTCGGTGTCCTGCATCACTTAATGCGAATCACATGTGAGGGTGGCTCACCCCGAGGGGAGTGTGTTTACAATAGATGCAAATATGCCATCCAGGTTTTGCATCCCGCATGTTTACTGTACGCTGTATAGATGTATTTTATATTCATTTTTTCAGTGAGGTCTCAATTCATCTTTATTAGATTACTCAAACAGTTATTTATAACTATGTACACATACAAGTGTGGACTGTATTGGATTTGTGTCTCTGACTGACGTCTCCTCTCATCTTCACCACAGAATTGCGTATATTAAGCGTCAGGGGAGTAAATACGAGTTTATTTGCTCGAATTGCTGCACTGCAACACAAAAGATAACACGGCTAATGGCGGAAGATGACATCCTGTGTAAAATCAATGTGCAGCTGAGTCCGACTGCCTGCGCACAAACTGCTAATTGATTCGTCTCCTCATGATAAGGCCCCCCTCGCCTGTGAAAACCGACGGTGGAATGTTTCAGTGGTTTGATCATCGGCTCTCGAGCGTTCCCGGTGCCATGCGACTGATTCATGACTACAGAGATAGGTCCATAGCTTGAGTTCTCCTCAGTGGGCTGTGTTGTGCATTCTAAACTTGCACGTGTTTTTGAATGTGAGGCACAATGCAGTAATTTCAGGATGTGCATAGTAAACCAGTGTGTGTTACAGTCTTTGCTTGATACAGAACATCATTTGGGGTCAATTATGATGTATTACCTATCAGAAAGGTCATCCTGTAGACATAACCCATTGAGAGTTCAAAGAAGAAGTGTCTTCAGTAAATACGAAAACTAGAATGGCACTCAGTAGAGCGCGTACCTCCGCCAAGGCCCAACAGGCCCTTTAATTAATTCAAGTCTAATCACGATATCTTTCCGAAAACCCATCAAAACATATTTAAATGCGCTTATTAGGATCCACATCAAATTTTGCTCATGTTTAGATACCAGGCACCAAAATAAGTCAGATTTTTTTCATCAAGTTCCAAGAATGTTGAAAGATGCCATATCTTGCAATGTTAAAGGAATTGAGAAAAATCCTGATATCCAGATCTGCATCAAAAGTTAATGGGGTTGATTCTGGGCTGAGACCTTTTCTTCATCCAAGTGTTGTGGAAATCTGTTCGGCAGTTTCCGTGTAATCCTGCTGACAACCCAACAAACCAACCAACAAACAAACAATAAACATAACCTCTTTGTGGAGGTAAAAAACGGCTCCTCTGTATTCTACAGCTCTATGGTATTGCGTTGAACTCATGCATGTTCACATCTGTCCTCATGACATGAAAACAAAGAAAATGGGAACAATATTACTTCCATCATGCTACTGGTGATTAAAAAAAACAAAAACTTGTATTTTCTATTGTTATCCAAATCAGACCTCACTAAAGTGGGTGCTGTGGCACCCTGAGGCGGATCAAGGGGTTTCACATGATTTGTTGACTCGTGTTTTGATGAGGTCGAACCACATAACTAAATCACCTTTAAATTTTCAAACATATAAAAACTAAAGAACTAGGAAATAAATGATCACCTATGTTATATGGGCTGTTGATAAGAATGACATCATCTTGCTGTATGTTGCTCCAAGCTCCCAGTCCAGACCATTAGCTGCTGAGCTAACTAGCTAACGGTAGCTATAGTTAGAAGCAGATGGCGATAAGCTGCCCTCTATAGGTTTTGTGTATGAATTAATTTGATGCCAATGCTTACACATTGCACCTAATCCAGGATCATCATTATTCACACTCCTTTTTTACATGAATGTCTTATTTGACATTCAAATAACTCAGAGAACCAGCTTATAGGGTAAAATACAAAGACGTTGCTCCGGATGGAATTCAGATTACAGGAGAGCAAGCCAGTTCACTGAAAATAAAGCAGGTATTTGCAGCTTTAATTATTAAGGGGGGGAAATGATCCCCATGCACACTTGAAATCACTGAACAGTGCAGGTTATGTGGAAATCACCACACCTCCACAAGAAAAAATAATCCAGTCCCAATGGAGCTTGATTCTAATTTTTAGATTAACATTACCCTGGTGGTTAACAGGTCACAGTCCACCTGGCTGTTTGGCACAGATGATCTGGTCATGTGAGGGGTTTACAGATCCAGTCTTAAGCCTCCTGAAATGCTCACAGACTCACCGGGGGCCGCCTCGATAATAAAAACATGTTTGGTATTTATGATTTGAAATCTGAATTACTACATCGGACCACAACAACCAATGACCGCGTCTCCCCACTCATCCAGACTTGTTTAACCTTCTACTTTAGTTTTTTTTCCTCACTGCAACATGTTACTACAACAAGCTGTTGAATCACACTAATCTCCATTTTGTTTACATCTGCTTCCCCATGAGATTACGTGAGAGGGATCAGGTGTGAGCCCAGCTTCAGCCTGCAGAGCCACGAAGCCAGAGCGCTGAAGCCAGCCACCACTGCTGCACAGGCGTTTGCATTATACTTAAAATGTATTAATATTGCGCGTCCAAATGAGGCGAACAGTTTTTGAGATATACAAATACAGACAGAGAGAGATTCCTTGCGTTATAGGTAGATGACTGAAACTCAAACATTTTAAACATTTTGATTTTGAGATGTGGAGGTGTTGGCTAGTAGCACATCATCACGATAATCACGTTTGTTTTCCAGACAGCCACACAAGGGATATAAAAGCCAACATGGTGCACATCTGTCACCTGGGTCAAACAGATTAATTTGGCTGACTCTTACATTGGAAAGTCAATGGATGTGACACACTATCTATTCAACAGATGTGTTTTCATTACTATTATTGCATAGATTCTTTGCTGAAAAAACAATTTCCACTTCTGATGAGCATTAACGTTTTCTAACCAGTGAGCTAATTCGCTTTCCAACTTGTACTTTCTCATTCTTTGACTCTCATAAAAATGAGTGGACGGCAACACTTTGCCATTTACACAAGAATTCTCGAAAGACAGCTGTCATTTTTCAAGCAAAGTTGTGGCAGGAGACTGAGTGACATCAGCCCTGCTCAGCTCTGATGCCAGGCGTGATGTATCTGAGATATCCTCAGAGTGTTGATCCTGCCGAAATGAAGAGCTTCCAAATAGCCTTCACTCACAGGCAGTCACGATTGGCTTTTCATTACGTATTTTTGTTGCTCAATCTGCTAATGCCCACATGCTGCTCTTAAGGCGCCTCTTGTGATTAAAACTTGGATGAAGACTCGCTGCAGCAGCTCTCTCTCCGCTCGTTTCCCCGTCTCTCCACTCCAACTGTCATAATAACCAACATAAAATCCACTTGAGTAGGTGGAATGGCACTTTTGCTTAGAGGAAACAAAGCGTCGTGACAGATTTATGTTTTATGGGCTGCACTGGGAGATAATAGCACAGTTTGTATGAGCCCACATCATTAATACTCAATTATAGATTTTTATGAAGTAGACTCCACTTCTATGATGCCAGCTGACAGGTGACGCCAATAAGGCAGCAAAAGACACTCAGGGACTGAAATCATTCCAAAATATTGTTACTCACCTGGAATGACTGGAACATGTGTCCCCTGATGAAGTGTTAATGTCTTGTGAATTCCAACTGCCAATAAAACATTTGGGATTTTGTTTGAGGGCAGGAACCTAGTAGCTAATGCAGTATAATGTTCTATGGTACCAATGAATCAAAATGTAAACCAACATAGCCTAAAAAAAGGGTTTAGATGTATCCCACTGCAAACTCACTGACTCCACAGCGACATTATATTTCCTGTTTGCCCCTTTTTTTAACTAGCATCTGTCCTAGAAATGTATAGTGTGATATGCCAAACCCTGTGAATAAAAAGCAACTGATAATAACAGGTTTGGATTCAAAGGGTTAACTTTTCATGTGTTGTTTAATAACTCACCAGAGAACCCAGCAGTGTCTCAAGAATTACAATTTTATCCCCGACCACGATGACAGACTGAGCCCAAAGTCAAAACTTTAATTTTACGGTTCCACTGAGATACAGCTGTGTTTATATCACTTCTCAGTAAAAAGCCACTGAACTACCGGATTCCCCCTGCAGTGTCCATATTGGGTAATTGTCTAATTAACAGCCAACTAATGTCATCTCCCATTTTCTCTCTATCTCTCTTGACTTTTACACACACACACACACACACACAACATATTAGGGACTATTATGCATTTCTGCAAGGTAAAAACCATTCACTGCTAAGCTAATTGAAACGTGTGAACTTGAAGTAAAAGGGGAAAGGCATTCAGTGGTCTTAAAGCAGAAATCAATTATTGTTATTGCTATGACAGAAAGCGAGAGGGGGAGAGACAGGTTCCATTAAAAATTCAGAGCTACCTGTACACTTGGGTAATGGCTGCAGACAGAGCTGTCCAGCGTCTTCCACTCCAGACATTGTGGAGCTGTCACAGCAAAGGAGTTTGTGGATATGGAAAGAAGAAGAAACAGTGTACGAGGTACACACATCTGCTGGAGTGACAAGTCTCACCAGTATAAACCAGTACAAACCTACGAGAAATCTCAAGGCGCTTGGTTTTCACATTCATAACAAGGTGACAGCTCATGGACACCCACCGAGAGATATTCACAATCTCAACCAAAATAGGCACTTCACAGAGGTCAGAGAATAGACTGAGGGCTGACAGCAGTGAACCAATGTACATTTTTGACATTCACATTTCTTAGATTTCTTTGGTTTGTTTTTCATTTACCCTTGGTGTGTGGTGCGAAAGAAAATGTCAAGGGACCACCAAAGTCATTAGATGTTAATCTTTGGACACAATAGATATCTGTAGGCTACTAGTTTTTGTTAATTTTGCGTTCAATACCCCGACACCTATTAACCAGTAGCTAACCGGTTAATTGAAAAAATAAAAAAGCAAAATGGTGCTGTCCTTTTAGTCCTGTCCCCAATTGACTCAATGAGCTCCGGTGCACCAAATCAGCTTCTCAGCAAGGCTGTCTTTGAGGTGTGCCAGATGGAGATGCTCTGAATATCACCTGGCTGTGCGCGGTACATCTCAACCGCCCTAGATCTCACAAATGTTAGTGCGTAGAATGTTATCTTAACTGGTTTAGGGCAAATTAATACCATTCTCATTCCCAGGTTATCTAATAGCGATGTTTTGGGATGTCCCTTGGCGTCAGTGTGTCATACAGACACACGAGGTACCCTCTACCATATGTATTAGATGTACTGGCCTTTCAACTAACTCCTATGTAAACCTATCCGAGTCAATATAACATACTCTGAAAAACTGCTCCACCAGTTGAAGTTTACGTAGTGTGAAACAAATGTCAGCAGTCTTTTCCTAACTTAAGCTTAAAGTCAAACAAACTGGGACCGTTTCACATTGTCAACCACGTGTTAGAAAAGCTTTCTGGGAGGAAGGCTTTGCAGGTCGGGCACAGACACTAAGAGCAGCCTACCTTGTGTGTCTGCATTAGATGCCGAGGAGTGTGACGAAGTGGTGTCTGCATTTGAAGACCTGGGATAAGAATTGTGGCAAGTCACTTAAAAATGTATCACTCGTTACATATTGCTCATTTAAAACTAAATATGTTACTAATTACTAAAACTTACATTACTCATTAATTCAATTCCTCAGACCAGTTCAATCTAAGGTGCCTTTAAAGGTGCTACTTTTAAGAAAAGTTGATTTTTGAGTCTCATTCCCAACTCCCACGACCTGTCCTACAATCCCGTCAGTTTGTGAAGAGTTGGAGATGAGACTCAAAATTGTCTTTAATTGCACCTTTAAACAACTCCAGATTCTCCACACCCACATATTGTACACTTTCATATAGAGTATTTAACACATGAAACAGAAAACAAGACATTATTGTGTTCTAAGAATCAGCTCTGGGTGTATTTACTGGTGGCTAGCTTAGCATTAGCCACAGTGACTGAACACAGCTTTAGAGTCCTACTCACAGTGAAAGTGTTAATACCAAATATGAAAACCGAATAATTCCTGAAGGATTAGCAGTGTATGGGTGTGTGGGCATTCTTAGTATGGGTGGAAATTTTGAGTGGAAGTAAAAACAAGAGGGCTTAAAACGGCTAGTACATTCTTTTCTTTCTTTCTTTCTTTCTTTCTTTCTTTCTTTCTTTCTTTCTTTCTTTCTTTCTTTCTTTCTTTCTTTCTTTCTTTCTTTCATACCATCTCCTCTCCTCTCTCTTTCTGTCCCCCTCAGAGAAGCAGACACACAAAATCATTCATGCACAGTGTTATTCCGTCCCCCCGCTGGCTAGAGGCCTCCCTCCTCACTATTAAAGAGACACAGAGGTACTGAGATAAGGGGGGGGGGGGCTTAGGGGTAAGGGGAGTACCAGTATCTGTGTGTGTGTGTTTGTGCGTGTGTGTGTGTGTGTGTGTGTGTGTGTGTCAGCAGCCCATTATACTGAAAAGAAAATGGTGTGTATGGGTAAGAAAGAGAGAGTGAGTGAGTGGGAGAGATGGAGGAATGTCAGCTCCCCTGGATGCACCGTTCCCCAGACCCGGCCCGTGCTCTAATCAGACGCCTGGAACTACAGGAGGCTCAGGATCCACTGGGGTTAATGAATCATGAATACGATCATGGAATCTGATTCACATAGAAAAGGCAATATAGTAAAAAAAAGTATTGTTTCTCCTCTTGTGATTGAAAAATGGATGAAAGCCTGTTGGCGCAGCTTTGAAATCCTCTTCCTGTCACCTAATCACTACTGCTCTATGACTAACATGTAGTCTCCTTCGGTGGGTGAAACAGAATGTTCCCGGTGGTTTAATTTCTCATCTCATGTGTGCTCCTCCTTAATGCCACAGTGCAAATGCTATCAGGATGCAGTCCTCATGCTAAGCTTTCAGACACATTAGTGTACATGATGGTTCATTGATTTCCAATTGTCACGTGGGGAAGCAGTTGCTTATCTGGTCTTTCTTTGATAAACTCTGGTCGACTCAGCTTGTACCTCCTGTGTGACCAGACAGATAAGTAATCAGTGTGTTAGCCAGGCATCGACAGTAAGGCCCCACTCTTAAAGCCGGAGTTGGTAAGGTTGTAGAAACCAGCAAAATTCTGACTCGTTCATAAAGCTCCCTTAGCTTTTTTAGTATGCTAAATACATAAACAAAACAACTCTGTTTAATGTCACAATAATATTAACACAAGCAAAATCGTACTGAACACACCTTAGTCCCAAAAGGCTACCCAGCGTAACAGTTACTCCTTAGCACTGTAGGTTAGCTTGGCTCAGGGGCTGTGTGCTTTGTGCTAACTGGGTTAGCTTGGCTCAGGGGCTGTGTGCTTTGTGCTAACGTTAATCCTTGAAGGAGGCTGTTGCTGCCGGCTGTGTTTTTTTGGCTCAGGGGCTTAGTCATAATGAATGCAAACAATGAACATGGTTATTGTTAGTACTCACTGCTGTCGAGCTAGCATGTTAGTATTGGGAAACTTTGGCTGCACTTTCATTTCTTTCTCTTCCATTCTTGTGCTACTAGCTCACTAATAGCTTTGGCAATATACTTGATTATCAGCCACAATGCGTCCTTGGTATCCATCCATCCATTTTCTTCTGTTTATTCTGGGACAGGTCGCTGTGGTAGCATGCTAAGCAAGGTAATCCAGTCATCCCTCTCCCCAGCAGTGTTTTCCAGCTCCTCTTGAGGAAACCTGAGGCCAAATAAAATATATAATCCCTCCAGTGTGTGTTGGGGTCTCCCACTAGTTGGATGTGCCCGGAAAACCTCCAAGGGGAAGCACCCAGAAGGCATCCTGATCAGATGCCCCAACTGATGTCAGTTGGGTCCTTTCCACTTGAAGGAGCAGTGGCTCTACTCTGGGCTCCCTACGCTGCGTCCCAGGGTGAGCCCAGTCACCATGGGGAGGAAACTCATTTCATCCACTTGCCACTCCACAGTGCCTGTTGAGCAGGACCTCAGAATTCCGCCTCTGCTTTCTGCAGATGGTTTTGTTCTGCTGGCTTCATCAGACTGTGACCTTCAGCACACACTGAGGCGGTTTGCAGCCGAGTGTGAAGAGGCTGAGATGAGAATCAGCACCTCCAAATCTGAGGCTGTGGTTCTTTGTCAGAAAATACTACTTCCTCAGTAGTTTAAATAACAATATCATATATTATATAATTATCAGGCTCCTCAGCTGAAAGCTACACTTTGTTCACCAGCTAGTTGCTAATGTTGTATATCTGGCACTAATCTTAAAAGGTAGCAGCTGTGCAGCCTTTTGGCTTATCACCCAAGGGCAATTTTCCTTCTTGTCCCTTGCACCCGCAATTCAAAAATAATAAGAATACTTTCACATTGTTAAGGCTCCCCTCTCTGCTCTGGCCATTTGCTAGCTGAGTTACAACTGCACACCTGACACAACACTACAACCGTACTCACATCGAAAAAGTAATCTGAATACTCTAACGTGTTGTTTTGTGACAACTAGTACAGTTTTAAAGCTGTGACTGACTCAGCTATAAGACTGTTTTAGTGTTTGTAGTAATAATATGTTACCTTTTGTGTACTAAGTAGTAGGAGGAGGTTTTAATGAAGTCATCCTGAGATTTAATTCCTTAAGACATTTTTGTGTTGGAGGTTCATAACTCACTCACAGCTACTTTTGATTTATTTTTGTCTGTTTATTCTATGTCTGACTCTCCTTAACTCTATCATGAGACATATATTGTGCACACCATCTCAAGGCAATGCAATTTTGATATACTCACATTTATTAAATATTTCCCCAGTTCCTATGTGGTATTTCAAATGCTTAATATACTCACTACAAAACAACAAAAGACACTAAATCAAAACTACAAAATATACTGCAATCAAAACTACAAACACTATAATCAAAACTACAAAATATACTGCAATCAAAACTACAAACACTATAATCAAAACTACAAAATATACTGCAATCAAAACTACAAACACTATAATCAAAACTACAAAATATACTGCAATCAAAACTACAAACACTATAATCAAAACTACAAAATATACTGCAATCAAAACTACAAACACTACAATAAAAACTACAAAATATACTGCAATCAAAACTACAAACACTATAATCAAAACTACAAAATATACTGCAATTAAAACTACAAAATACACTACAATCACAACTAGAAACTATGCTATGCTTAAAACAATATTTTAATCCATTGCTAACTATCATCCTGCATCTCTGCTGCCCCCCGCTCTCACTGGCACCAGTGCACCACAATTTGCACCATACATCACCCAGTGTTTCCTTGTAAATGCCCGATGACAGATGCTGGCTGTTGGATTGACTAACAGTAAAAAAGCAACCACAAAAATAAAGTCCTTGGGCTGTATTCCAAGATAATCCTAAAAGCATACAATAGTACATTTTCATCTCAGTGTTTCACTTTGGAGCTGGTAAAATATCCAAAAGTACTTAATCTTGAAGTTAGAGTTGCTCGTGATTCCCAGGCAGGCTAATTAAAGTGAATCAGTTAATTAAATCCCTGCAGCCATCTGAAGGCAGTTCGAGAGACGTGATAAATCTGAAGCTTCCAAGTTAAAGTGCTGCACAGCTCAGAGCCTTTACAAACAATGACCCACTGTGTTTAATGACATCAGGCCGCTGCAAAATAAGCACACAAACCTTTGGTCAGAAATAAATCTGCCAGTGTATGGTGACATAGAGAAACACTGGATATTACTATAATCACTTACTGTCCAATGAACCCCCTTCATGCTGCCAGCTTCCCATTCATCAGTAGAGGGAAGGTGATAGCTGGAAACCTGAGACAGATAACAATGTGCAGCACCGGTGTTCAACCCACGAGCGGGGCGTTTTACTGTTTGCCAGATATGTCACTCAGATGAGGTTAGGCAGCAATATCAATTAGCTAACATGCTATTAAAGCATTTGCCAGTGAATACAGCTAATGAGCCAAATTAATCTCGCTTGGAAAGCCAAGCTGCTCAGTTTCTATAGCATTTGAGTAATTGAAAATTTGAGGTCTGGTGATTTTGTGATTGCTTGAAGTGAGTAAGGAAGTGGCTGTTCATATTATAACCATGGTCACAAAGGACCCCCAACCTGAATGAGGCAGTCATTTTAATCCAAATAAAAACATGATGATTCACTAAACCTAACCAAGTGTTTTTTGTGCCTAACCTGAACCAAACCTTATCCAAAGTGTAACAGAGTGTTTTTAATGGGCAGACAAACTTGTGCTGTGGATAAGGCATCAGCTCAAAAAATGCTTCTATGTCTTGATCTAGAGAGCATGGACTAACTCTGTATTTCATGATCTAATTTGCTGTTTTATTCACGGCTTGTATTTGCTTGAATTCCAGTGATTTTAATTGTAATGTGAATGTACTACTCCCATAATGCAATCTGTGCAATCTGCAAAATGTATAATGCATTTTGTGTACATGTACATGTAACTCATGACGGAGTTTAAATTTTACTCCAAAATATTTAAAAAAATACGCCTATCAACACATCACAGCTCAAAAATGAACAGATCTTTGTTGAGTCCAGACCAATCAGCAACCTACAGTAAGAGGCAACCAAATCAGCAGAATAAATGTTAGCTCAGTAAGTTTCTACAAAATCACAGATAAGTTATGACTGAACGTTTCTTTATGTTCCAACTTTACAATTGTTTAGGTTGAACAGATAGGAATTTCCACAGGTCGACTGAAATAACACACAGTTTGGTTGCCACAAAAACGGAGTGAAATATCCCCCAGTGTCTTTAAAGATATTCACTGGTGTGACTCGAACTGTGGTCGACCATTTGGCAGCCTTGTTGGCTGTGCTCCACCCAGTATTGGGAGGACTGCTGTGTAATCTGGTCCAGACAATTATGGCCTAGAGGTGAGATGGTAATAACTGTGGCACTGAACTTTTTCTATAGTGCCATCATTGGTATGAGATTTTAGTTTGTCTAATACTTCATGACCAAATGACAATCTCATCATCGTCAGTTGTACTTGGTGTTCAGTGTTGAACAAAGAATGTTAGTACACTAAACTAAAAATGGGGAACATGTTAAATATTATACGTGCTAAACATCAGCAGGTTAGCATCACCATTATTGTGAATATTTTGCCATGAGAATTTAGCCCGAAGTGTCTGCATAAGTAAAGCAGCTAGCATGGCTGTCCTTCAGAGGAACATCATTTCTAGCTTGAAGCCAAAGGAAATGTTGGGTATTGTTGTTTACACTGTTGAATACACACAAACCCTTGCACCAAGTGTTAAATGTCTAGGTCCTTTACGAGTTAGGGCCAGTGTAGAAATAGCCCTAAAAACAGGGTCGTGTGGCTTCCTGCCCCTTTGAACCCAGTCAGTTTTACTTTGAGATTTACTTTTAATGAAAGACAAATTCAATTATATTTATCCTTGTGCACTGGAGTGAACAAATAATGTAATTTAGTTGAATAAAGGCCACTGGTTGATGGTTACAAGCATCAGCAATCACCAATAAAAAGCGCCTGACTCACAATTGTTGGCTCATTATGAACGTAATAGGCTGCACACAACATACAGAATTCAGAACTCACTCTCTCATCTGAATGTCATTCTTGCTTATTTACCCATAAACCACTTGGGCTGACATTCTCATTTCCTCTGCCCTAACTGGTCCTAACTGTCTTAATGTAATAGACTATACTGACACGATGCTCTTCATCAGTGTGTATACATAGTGTCTAAATCTCAGCCATGTGTGATAATATTTAGAGGAACACACAGTGTGAAGCGCCACGCTCCAGGAACAATCTGCTCTAATGATTTCTGATGTGATTGGATTTCTCTTCATGGCCACTGGGCTGTGTGTCCAATTCTGCCTGCCACTGATTTGGTTTCCAATGACGGCCCTGTAACGATGTGGAGGTTGTGAAGCATTGTGGGTGGCAAATCCAGAGTACTGACCCTTAAACCCAATCCCTCTCCTTTTCCTGTATTCCTTTATTCCCTGTCCTCTTTCATCATCCATTTCCGTTCAATTCTCTCTATATATGTGATTTTGAGGTTTTTTGATAGGGCTGACGTCCCTTTGTTGACCTTCCAATCCTTCCGTTCTGTACCACCAGCTATTCTTTTTTGTCCTTCCATTAGTTTAATTTTCCTGTTCTTGCTTTGCCTTTTCATGGTTTCTTGGCATCTTTTGTTTTCAAGTCAGTCAAGTCAACTCCTTGTGATGTAGTTGTAGTAGTGGTATTACTGTTTCTTTAAATTCTGAACTCGGCTTTAATTTCCATAAAATAATTATCTCAGTCTTTTACTTTGAAGGGTAAAGGTTACTATTTACAGTGCAATATTTTCCTTTTTCCTGATGCATTTTAATTAAATCAATATGATTATTGGAATAAGCTTCCTGTAATGTAGAATTTGTGTGTTGTGGTCTGTCATTTTTTAACTGTATGTCTGTCACTTTTGGTAGCATTGCTTCGTCTCATCATTCTGGACTCCTTCCAGGTATGGTACGTATCCTCTTCGCTCCTTTTACATTCCATATTTTAGCAGTTTATGTGATGTCAAGTTAGTTAAAAGAGTGTAAAGTGAGTCTATGGATAATTTTGTTTTTTTGGATGTTATGTTGTACTTATTTTCAAGCTTACATATGCTATTCAAGTGTGTTGTAGGGATGTTGTGTAGCTTGGAATGGCTAGCTGCACAACTTTGACCATGTTGGCTACGAAGGAGTATTTTCATATTTTTCTCATGGTGTTAAACAAGCGCAGACAGAGAGCAGTTATACACAACTTCAACAAGTTCTCACTCCCGACTCTTTAAATTTGGCTCTGCATACCCTTCTAACGTCTGTTTTGCACACGAAGGGTTCTGCGGTCAAGATATCAATAAAAGGTAAAATGCAACATCTGGTTAGAATTTCAGAATAAAGCTCATTTAAAAAAAACAGTTCACATATTATGACATTATGACTTTTGGCATGATATTAACGTTGTCAAAGGGTCACAGTTTGGTTAGGTTTAGGCACAAACCTAAAAGGAAAGATCTTAATCATACTGGGTTAAAAATAACTAGGTTCAGTCTTGTAACTTACGCAATGAAAATGTTCAATTACGGAAGTCATTAACTTACTTACGGAACATAACTTAAGGGGATCACTCTTGGATGCAAACATGATGTGTTACCCGGTCCTCAGAAGAAAAGTCCACTGTATGACCCGCCCAACCACCCTAGCCACAACCAACATGAACTTTTCTCGCTGTTATATACTCCTGCATTAGTGTGGCACTGAAGAAGTGATGATAGAGGGGTGATGCTTTGTTTTTTGGAACACACAATTAGACCAACTATCACCACACAATGTTGACGTCAGTACAAGTAATGTGAAGGTAATTATCTATTAGGGGGGGCCTCTTCCTTTCATGACAATTCTATTTGCACATGTTTTATTTGGCCTGTTATTACTTAGATGTTTAGTACTGCTGTGGTTGTGCTGTGCTATGACCACAAGGCATGCCTGAAAATGAGAGCCTCCATATAATGAAACCAGGTTTCAGATCACCAAGAGGATAAATTGTTCAATAAGGGCAGAACAGAAACAGACTATTGTTCTTTCAAACCTCGTTTTGTAGAAAACTGTCTGTTGGCGCTTGGACACTCGGTGTGTAGTTTATCAGATTTAAATAAGCTCAGAGATGACCCCTTGGTTTGCACGGATGCAGGTGTCCAGATGATAAAATAAAGCTCTTAAAAGAATAAAGCTGGTACCAATTGTGCAAGCAAAGCCACAAACAGACACATTTTACAGCAACAAACTCGTACACCAAATTCATGAAGGAAGTCATTGTCAGGGATTAGCATAGACGTAATTGCACATATCAAACCACAGTGAATTTGCCACAGATTTTGGGCATCTATTTTTATGTCAGATTGTCTGACAGTGTCTGAAATTCCTGTTCCAGTTGCTTAATTGTGTCCTGTGAATGACCCATCCAACCACCCCCTAACTTTTAATTGTCTCGCTCTTTATACGACTGCGCCAGAGGGGTGCTTTGTGAGGAGACACTAGAGGGATTACTACAGCGTCAAACTTAGAAGTGTACGTCCACTGACCAGCCTGCTGTATTTGACGCATTGGGAGTGAGAACAGGTTGAGCCATTATTCATTAAAAGTGTATTACCTGCATTTCCTGCTATGCCAAGTCGAATGTGACTCGTCTGCTGTGTAGTTGTGGGCGGTGTGTCACAGTCAGTCATGTTTCTGTGGTGGATTTGTGCTTTTGGTGTTTTGCTTTCTGTGCTTGTTGTGCCTGCAGAGGTGCATTGAGAGGCTGGGCGAGGTTTCCCTTCACCAGGAGCTGCTGACACACACACACCTGCAGCAGATTGGCAATCAGCACCTGCTGAAAAGCCCTGGTCTTCATGCTTCCTGCCGCCAGATGATTTTGTCAGTACTACGTGGTACATGGCACATGGCTCCTGCTAGTGCAATCGCTTTAAGAGTTTTCCCTCGTTGTTTTTTGAACCTGTCTCAAAGATATCTAACTTTGCTTTGTTTTTTGCCTTCGGTGATCCACCTCGTTTCCATCTACCAGCGGCTCTGTTTCTAGTGACCCAGTTCTCAGCACCTCTGCAGCCAACAGCCTTGCCCTGAGCTCTCCTGAGCCCCACGCTATCCACCAGCGCCACCGTGAGCTACCTCTTCTTCTCCTCCTCCTCCTACTCTCTGACGGAGTCTCCAGCCGGAGCCTCTCATCACTCTCACCTGCAGAACCCCTGTGCAGCTTCAATAAATTCCTTTCAACTCAACCCCCAACCCTCCGCTTCTGGGTCCTACTAAAATCTACATGTTGTAACATGGTGGCTGCACTTGACAACTTTTGGAAGTTTCTGAAACAGACAATTTGATCAAACCCATTTCAGAGTAACTGTACGGGAGGTATTTATGCACAGGATTGGCGTTGCTCACCGGTAAATAAATACACCTGTCTCGCATAACTGGATTTTTGTCTCAGTTTTTGTGCCTTAGCGTTCATTACATTACCCTCAGCCAAAAATGCTGCATTCAAAAGCAGCCCTCTGTAATACGGTGCCATCTGGACTGGAGCAAAGTAGCCTCCAAGCTTTCAAGCGCTTTCAAATGGAAACAGAAATCTGGACCTGTTTACGCTTGATCAACAGGCTGTGTTTGACACATTTAATTGTTGGTTTTTTTTTGGTTTGTTTGTATGCAGCCAGGTGGAGGTTATAAGTGCAGCCTTGTGTCCCCACAGTCGACTGCGACCTTTCAGAACAGGTATAAATGTCACAACGGTCCGATAACACACTGTAGACTCTGATTTGTTGGAAGCACGCTGGACCTTTTTAACATGTACAGCGTAGAGAAACACATTCACATGTACAGTATGTCCAGTTCACCTGACTTGCATATCTCTGAACTGTGGGAGGAAACTGGTGAACATCTAGACACATGAAGAGCATCCACACTCCACTCCAGGAGGGCCCTCCTTGATGGATAGATTCGGGACCCTCTTGCTGTGAGTGGACATCACTAACAACACCCAGACAGAGTTAAACTGTTCTAATCAGAATAACAACAATAGACAGTAGGTCGACTATGAAAGCAGCATATAACGACCGATATTTATGTTTCTTTTTAGGCAGCAACCTCTCTTGGCAGTAGAAAGGCCAGGTAAAGAGACACAGTCTGTACATTAGTAACTGAAGTTACACAGGTAACATGGTGATTTTAACTCATACCACGACAATTTTCTTAACCTAAACAAGTAGTTTTGTTGCCTAAAACTAACCAAACTGTGAGCGTACAATGAAGGTCCGGTACACCTGGCGCTAGATCGGTCATTTTGCTTTGCATGAGGATTCATGTTGCAACCTGGTCAAGGGGCCAGATCTAGTGCAACATGAACAAAAGCCACCAGCAACAGAATCAGTGGCCATTTCGAGGTTTATTTGAAATACATGTCACACTGAAACACAATGCTGACAGTCTGGCTGGATGTGGAGGGAGGAGAACCCACAGGATCTGCCAGAATCTGGCGTCTTAAACTGCAGACTTAGAAGCTGGAACCAGTCAGCTCCAACCTACCTCCACAGCGAAGAGAGATTAAAGCATGTAAACTGTTCATATAGCTAATGTACATTTGACCTCAGGGTCAAAACAATGTGTTAGACAGAATGGGGTGGAAAGGGAATAAAGTCTCTTGATTGTCTGGTATTAAACTTAACTGAAAATGTTGCTTTAAAAGGTATTTTCTAAGAACAATGGTCAGCTAAGCTATATTTTTTTGTGTGCAAACTATTACATCTGAAAATATTCATTCTACCAAGCCAGAAACACACAGAATACCTGTTTGTCACAGAGTCATAAAACATTACAGAAATACATTGAAAAACAAACTAGAGCTTCATCCTCTTCTTCTTATTCTTCAAAACAATTAGCTTTGCTGACATTTCACATTCTAAAATCACAGTTTCAACATTATTTCTCCAGGCGTTTGGGCTTCCTTAACATGAGTGTACATCCAAAAAGTTAAGCCCAAGAATAATTCTGGAGGCACTGAGAGCTCAGGAGGCAGGAGTTTTCAAATTGGATTTATGACCGTAAAAACGGCATCTCAGCCTCTGTAAATCCCAGAAACGTGTGCTCAAATCATCTTGAATTATGGACGGCCATATGTCATGCAGTGCCCCGTGTGATGCCGAGGAGTATTCGGTAAATGTTGAGACAGTCAGAGAGGGAGGGAGCAAGGGAGGGAAGGAGCACAGAAAAAGTTGAAAGATGCAGATTTCTATTTTTGCCTTGCTGTCTTTCCTTCTGCCTACACACCCTGCTTGACTCTTTTTAAGTGCATGTCTCAATTCAGTCATAAACCAATCAGACAAGTTTGGACCATTTGTTGCGATAGCTTTATTTGATGGGAAAGCGGGCTGTGTGCTGTATGATGCTTCCTAAATGAATCCTAAAAGCATTAGGCAGACTACTAAAACGACCCAGACGCAGTCAACATATTTCAACAGTGAGCCAGACATGATTCAGAAACAGCTTGCAGAAACAGTGTGTACAGATAACAACAAGAGAAGTTTGGAGTGGTGGAGACAGACAGGGCAGCAGTGAGGGTGAAAAGATCTGTTTCGTAGCAGACATTTTGGCGTGACATTAAGAAAGGACACATTTCATCAATGTGAGCCAGTTCCAGGGTGGAATACTGTCATGGACCATTGGAGCTGAGCCCTCATTAACAGAGTCAAAGTGTCTGCCGTTCATAATTTTTTTGGTATAAGACTACCTGTATTTTGGGAGCTCCTAAAGAATGGGTAATGTCTGAGAGAAGCGATTTTCATCAAAATTATTTCAAGCTTTCCCTCCAGAAACAGCCACTGCTGTTTGAAATGAGTTTTGTGCTTCAACCAAGCAGGAACTGAGGTCAGGTCTCATTACCATGGTCGATCTGGTAATATGTCGGGCATCTGGTTGTTTGGAGGGTATGTAAAGTGTTAACTGAAAATGCATGGTCACAGTTTGTAATGAGTGTAGCATTTACAACAAAGAATTGCAAAGTAGAACATTTCATTCATTTTGAAAAGCATCTACAATCAAGAATGGCACTAGAGTAGATCGCATGTCTCAAGGCCAAGGCCTAGCAGTCCTCTGCTGTATTCACTCAAAGTTAACAGCCACCAAAATACACCTGATTTTCTTCATTAAGATCCATGCTGTAGTCCCAAAAAAATAAATGAAACTGTCAAAAAGAAACTCACTATCTTACAAAATTGAAGAAAGTGCAAGATCGGTCCCTTTATCACCAAAAGTTAATGGGGTCTGTTCTGGGCAGTGACCCATCCTCCATCCACGTTTCATTAACCTCCTTGGCGCTAACATCAGCCTGCCATTATTCTCATTTTAAAAACTAAGACACTCAAACAGATCAGGGAATATGGCCAATCAGTTATGTAAACTAAAGGAAAAATATTGCAAACACACTGATAAAAGTGGATATTTCAAGTGACATGATGTAACTTGACATGGGTTTAACTATGTGACCCCTGCCAAAGCTTTCAGGTGGAAGTTGCACTTTTGATTTTATATTGCACACTAGCCATAACAGAGAAGGCAGATGTTTAGATCATGAGGTTACATAGAACCAAATCTGAAAATGATGTGCTTTATGTGTATCAACTAGAGTTCTGCATAGGCCTTAAACTGAACTCATGCCATGCCTGTGTCCTAAAGACATGACCCAACCATACCTTACTGCCGGAGTTGAGACTTAAACCCAGCCCAACACTGGCTCCTGTATTTTTGCTTGATGTAATTAATTAATGATTGTTAGCTTACCACGCTAATGCAACACATTGCATACATGGAGGCAGACGATTGGAACAGAAATACCGAAAATGTGAAAGTTCCCAAGAAAGTAGGTATGTGTTTTTTTTCTGGGTGGCTGAAATCTGGATTTTTCTTTTAAACTTTTCACATCAGTGTCCCCTGCCATAGTATAAATGCAGTATATGCAAACAAGACTGCACTATAAAAGCTGAACCGTCTTAACATGCTGCTTTTGTTGGCAGTGCACTGTTGTTCAACGTAGCCTCTTTAAGCTGAAGTATTATAGTCATTAAAACCCAGGGCATGTGGCCTCAGCAGAGAGATGATGAGACATCTGTTCTGTTGGGGGTAATGAAGAAGTCAGCTTGAAATGCTTGGAACGCTCATCTCTCTAAGCATGGATGGTTTCACTAGATATGCTGTACCATATCTGTTGATTGTATTTGACTCAGGCACAGCGAAGGTCCCAAGGGTGTGGAGCTGGGACAAAGAGTTCAAATGTCCTGGCTCAAGTTGGGGTGTTAAGGTTTTTCCCAGTAGACCATGTAGTTTGCAAAGTCGGCACAGACTGCAGACCGATTATCTCATTATTTCAGATTATTTTAAAATGATTATTCTTTCTTTTGTACGTTTCTACTGCCTTTGTGTGTCATTGCTACACCATTTTGATTTTTCTTTGTCTGCTGAAGCTCAAAGCCTCACAAATGCTGACCATAGCACTAGTATATAGGTTCCATCATGCAATTCCTGTCAGTCTAGCCTTTTGGGGGATCTTACCCTTACTTGCAGAAGCACTTTCTTTGGAAATTTCATGTTTTAAGTGAGCCAAATCTCAATTACATAGTATAAAAAAAGTTATGTCACAGAAAAACTGACAGTTTACAATAACAACAACTAACAGTCTGCAGAAAAAACACATCCAATGACACATACTGTAGTACAAGCAGGAGACCAGCATCCCTGCTTCCTTCCCCCAACTCATTTGACTGGTGCTCTGGCAAGGATTTTATACTTTTGGCAACACTGTGCAATTAAAACTGATGTTCAAAGAGAAAAAACTACCAAGTCTTTCCTTTATACCCTTAACATAAGGGCCTTCCTGAATATTACCTCTTTACAGTCAAACCTTTACATTATCAGCTCAGAATGCCTGCAAAGCGTTTTATGGGGGGATGTAGCAACTGATGCAGGTGTAGAGGCTGTGAATGCATAAACAGGGAGAGGGGTGCATCAGTATATGAAAACAAGTCAACCATATCGGGAATAGTGCAGTTTGGATTAGCTGACTCAGGGATGGATGCCCATTACAATTCACTGTATGCAATGGATGAACTTGGACAGTAAGCATGGACTATCACTGTGAATTTGGAAGGGGCTTTTAGACAGAAGTTAGCTGGGGTCTGCATTTCACATGTACACTATAGAGGTCGATTTTACAAAACTGTAAAAAGGGCTTCAAAATGAGACAAAAGGAAGCAAAAGCCCAGCCACATCCAGTGTCACTGAATACTAGGCGTGAAAGCAAGAAACAAACCTCAGAGTCTACGGGCATGCTAGTGCCGCTGTGAAGCTATATAGGCAGAGTGGTTCTTTTGAGGTAAACACTCAACATCAATATGCTAACAATGACAATGGGGGGGGGAGTAATTCTATGCGGGGTCGAGGTGAAGTCTGAACAAGTGAGTCTTGAGTCTTTTGCAAAAGATGGCGAGTGACTCTGCTGTCCTGACATTGGTCGGGAGTTTGTTCCACCACTGAGGTGCCAGAACAGAGAAGAGTCGGGATTTCGCTGGGCGGTCTTTGTTTGCTCTTAGTGATGGCGGAACCAGCCGGCCAGCTGATGTAGTAGAGTGAAGTGCTTGCGCAGGGGCGTGTGGTCTGATCAGTGTTTGGATGTAGATGGGTGCAGTTCGGTTGACGGCCTTGAAGGCCAACACCATGGTCTTGAATCTAAAGCGGGCCGCAACAGGAAGCCAGTGGAGGTGATGAAGGAGGGGGGTCACATGGGAGAGTTTGGGTAGATTGAAAACGAGGCGCGCTGCAGCGTTCTGGATACATTGCAACGGTTTAGCCGCAGAGGCTGGGAGTCCAGCCAAGAGCGAGTTGCAGTAGTCGAGGGGGGAGATGACCAGCGATTGAACCAGGAGTTGCGTCGCTTCCTTTGTGAGGAAAGACCGGATCCTGCGGATGTTGTAGAGGGCAAATCTGCAGGATTGGGCCACCGTGGTGATGTTGGGGGTGCAGGATAGTCTGTCGTCGAGGATTACACCCAGGTTCCTCGCAGCCGATGAAGGCGATACCGTGACATCCTCGACAGTGACTGACAGGTCCATGTGAGGGCAGTCTTTCCCGGGGATGAAGAGGAGTTCAGCTAATTCATTTTTACAGGTCCAAAGTACTGGATAAAGTAAAAATTGGACCCTGTGATGGGTTTGAAGAATACAGGTGAGTATTTCCTGCAACAAAATCTGAGAAATCGGTGGTGTTTTCCACAGCTTTTCTACTTTGGAGGAACTAAGTCGGACATCTGGTACTTCCACCATTTTTACTAGCCATGTCAGGATCTTCACCCCTGCTTTTATAGTGGTTGAACTAGCTAGTCAGAATCAGCCATTTCCCAATGGTGCCGTCTGTTCTTATGGCACATTACCGATGGATGTCAAGGCAGGAATTAGACAGCTCTTTATGTAGTGAGGTGGAAAGTAAATGTCTAGTAAGTATCCTTAACCATACTGTAGCTCTCCCATACATAGACATAGGTAGTAATGCATTATGTTGTTGTTGTGATACAGTAGGATTTTAAGGTGCTGTGGATAAAATAATCTACGAAAACTGATTATTGTATGGTGCATCTCTAGACCTTGTTTGACGTACTTGAAAATTACGCCTCTGTTCAAGAGAAGTCCTAGAAAGTTGGCTGAGATAAAAAAATGTTCTACTGTACGGTTTCAGAGGGGGAAATAAAGGCAAGACATAGTTGTCACAAGGGAGAAATAAGTGGTGTTCCAGTTAAATGACAGGATGTGGAAACACCCACTCAAAACTGGGACCTGTTGACAAAGCACTGGGGATCAAGGAACTGGAATGACAGACAGTATAAGGAAGAGTCTGACAGAAGGGACTGAGAGGAGGAAAGAAGTGATGGCACAGTAGTGAATCCTCCTACTCAATACTGGGACCCTGCTGAATACATCAAATGGAATGGAGGAAGATTTGGGAGCAAGGCAACAGATTGACGTTTTGTTTTCCTTTGTCGCAGTCACGTGGACACTGTTTCCTATCACTTCAAAAGGACAGGTTATTTATTAATATAATGTATCAGCACCCAAAAATATATTTTTTTAACAAATCAGTTTGTAACATCCCACTGTGTCTGAACATAAAAGGGGCTGTCAGTGGGATAAAATTCAGATTAAAATGTTCAAGGAATGCAGCTGTTTGCACATTTTATCAAAGCACATCGAGAAAACTGTTTTATTCTCGGTTTTGCTGTAATGCTTCACAGTATCCACCTTGGTAACTTGCAAGAGACAAATAAAAAAAAAAAAGAATGGTCAAAACAGATGCAGAAAAAGCCGAGATACTGATATATCAATCCCGTTTTCATTTGACCCACATTTTTCAAACGCAATTTGTAATGCAATAATAATAATGAGTTTTAGTCATTGTACATCCTGTTCTTCATGTTAACAGTCATCAAATGTTTTTACAAGCAATCTTAAAGTCACAATATTCATTGGAACAGAAGAAGTCAAATGTTACATCTGCCCCCATGTGTAGGAGCAACTGTAGCAACTCACATAATGCCTTCATATAAATACCAAGGACATCAATAAACTTCCAATAATGTAAATATAGTTAAAACAATGTAATATCCATGAACAATTAATTTCAGTTTAGAGTTAAATTGAAAATCTTGGCAGTAAAACTTGAACAAGTGTGAGACATCAGTTTGTCCACTGGCAGACAGAGAGGTATCATCATATTCTATTTGCATAATGAGTTAAACGGTTCTGTCTCTGATTGTTGCAATTTGAGATGTTACAAATAAACCATGTTTAAAATGTTTTTTAAAGTTAAGACAACTTCTGATTCATAAACACTTAATATTGTTAAATTATGAAATATGGGCTCTTGGCAGGAATCGAACCAGGGTCCCCAGATTGAGAGGCAAAAGATTTAATCCCTTGATTATGATGCAAAATACATCTCAAAAAAGAGTATAGATAGACATTTAAACTGAATACAAACTACAAACCCCCTACCAGGGGTCAAGTTACATGGGAGCCAGTGGGAGCTGAGCTCCCATAAGATAGAGGTATGGGTATGGGCTCCCATTGAAGCAGAAAATCACAGATCTGTGGGGGTGTTTAATACATTACCAACAACCGTTATTTTAAACACATATAATTACATTTTCAATGTAATGGGTAATTTTGACATTAATGATATAAATAGGTTAAAAGAAACGTTTTACAGAGGAACTATGCGTGTGAATGACAGTGTCAATGACCACGTCATACCTTTTCTTATTTGAATTAAGTAGCTGTTGTTCTGATCTACTTTACACAATTGTTGCAAGAAGTGGGCTGTGGTGTGTGTGTGTGTGTGTGTGTGTGTGTGTGAAAGTCATGGATATGTGGACGACATAATGGCGTGATGAATGTCACTATAATCCCTTACAAATCAAGTGCTTTTAAGAGTCGTTGCATCACGAGGAGAAACTTAATCAACTTTGTGAAACGGCTATGGCAAATTTTAACTCATTGGTGCCTTTTTGTAAATTGGGTATTAAGTACAATACATTAAGATGTTTCTTTCCTTCTAAAAATGTAAAAAAAAAAAACACATAATGTTTTTTCTATATTTTCATTTAGAGTGGGGCATCCTAACGCTGGTTAGGGTTACTTATCTTGGAGACCCCCCCACAAAGCTCATATTGTAACTCAAACCCTGGGCCCTACTATACCATCCGCCCACATATGCTGGCTAGAAACAACAAAGCTAACATTTGACAAACATATCAAATGTTAGACAACAGAATGGTCATCACAAATAGTCGGATAAGTAACTGGTCGTACAATGACAATACTGGTGTTGATACAGTCATATAGCTGGTAATCTAGCATGCTCTTTTCTTAATGCACTTAGTTTAAGTTGTATTTAATTTGAAAAAGTGTGACAGGAAGAGCTCTCAAACTGTTACACAGTCCAAAATAACGAATAAAACAATTAATGTCATGACTCATCATCTCGTCATCGCTCCCCTGGCGTCTCCCCAGTGCGTCTCATCAGTAAATAACAATGAGTCAAACCCTTCCTTCCGTGTGTGATGTCACATCTCTACCTACACACTCCCTCATGGACCAAATTAAAAGACTTTTATTAAACTTGTGCTATGAAGTTTCCGCTTGACCGGAGGAAAATATAATTGGTTCATTTTTATGTGGGAAAAACACTTGTTACACCGTCCTCTGTATTACAGGAAGCATCTTAATACCTGCTGATTTGCATACAACTCTTAATAGCGATTAAGTGGAAATTACCAAAATGATAAGCACTAGCCTTAATGATGTGCCACTCGCTCACATTTCTCATCATTTCCCAACAAGTATCTTGAACTCTCTCGACGTCTTCCTCTATGGCAGAATGATAAGTCACACTTGAGAAGTAGGAGACGACAGGAAGCAGCTCACAGGCACTTCAGTATTTAACGCTGATGCTTGATTTGACATTTCAGTTACTGTGATACATCGGGGAAGAACGAGCGATGGTGAGAACGGGGGAATCAGGGAGTTGGCTCTCTCACTGCCTCTCCATCATTGTCACCGGTTTTCTGAAGCGTCATATTTTAATATAGCAAATAATTAAATTGTGAAACTTGTGAAACAGCCGGCACATTAGAGATACTTTTTTACAGGCTTGCTGCTCTGTAACTGCAGTTTCTGAACAATGGTGCAGATAATCACCTGCAGGCTAGTTGATGCACCGAACTCAGTTCTTACATGACTGCCTGCATTCCCTGTACATATCTAGATTTAAATGTGTCTCTTGGTTTGTGTGTCTGGAAAGCATATGCCTGCCTGAATGTGTGAGAGTTTAAGAGCATGTGTAGGTCGATTCTGTGTGTGTGAGGGTGAGTGTGTGTGAGTGCACTCTAATCCCTCTATTTTCTCCGGGGCTGGACAGAAAATGTCAGCAAGTCAAAGCTATTAGAGCGCAGAGCCGACCTTTCATTCATCTAGCTCTAGTGCTGTGTGTGTGTGTGTGTGTGTATGTGTGATCTGTGCTCGTAAGGGAACATTTATGCTGTACATTTTATACACTGGACGCGCAAACACAACCAGGAGGGTAGATAAAAGCTATTTTGTACAAAAACAAGTACAAAAAGGAAATTGTTTGTAAGACAGAATGCCAACAGGAGCTCGTGATTTTGCGTTAAGCAACAAATGAATGTTCTTTTCTAATTGCATCTGTAATCTTTAGTCTACACAGTACAAACAAAACAGAATAAGCTAAATAAAAGCCGGATTATCTTTTATGATGCAAAATGTTGACATCATTCCAACAGCATATTTTTGACATGTTGTTTTGTAAGTAGGAGAATCGTTTCTTCTCATGTGTTGCAATCCTTTATAGGGGCTCTATGTAAGAATTTTAGTTAACAACGTTCAAAAACAAACTAAACTTGCCAACAGAATGTGAATAAACAGCAGTTTTGACATTATGACGTTGTGTTCCAGAGATATCGGCTGAAGTTTGCATGCTAACTAGCTAGCCCCAGCCTATCCCGGTCCAAAGCTCCTGTGCTAGCGGCGTAAACACTAGCACTCCCCTGGTCCCCGATATCCCAGTTCGAACCGCTAGCTGCATGGCTAACCGAGCTAACTATCTAAGGGCAGCAGTCAGTGGTCACTTTCATGATATACTCCCTCCGATTTGAGTATGAATTTGACAGGTGGCCAATTCTTACAAACTGCACTTTTTAAAGTCTATTAACCAGGTGTAACAAAGAATTGGCAATATTGTAACTTTATCTTCAAGCCTACTTTACCATTTTCTTTCACTTTGGCACATTGAGGTCCATTGAGCTGCCAACAGTGTGCTAAGAAAATGTTTGACATTTTCTCCTGCTTGTTCAGGAGTTCAGAAATGAACATTTCAAGCCTGACAGCAGGCATATATGGGGAGTTTAAAGAATTCCAAACAAGTATCTGAGACTATGTGTGCAGTCAGACCTTTGGTGTACTTTTGTTCCAGTTTAGAGTCAGAAATCTACTGAAGTATTGAAGTTTAACTGTGAGTGAGTGAGTGAGTGAGTGAGTGACTTTGAGGTTGTTATCTTTAAGTAGTTCTTTTCCAAAGTCAATCTCTTTGAAGTACAAAATTCCCTCTTTTTCGTACTATCCCTCAGGTGGAGAGGATTACTGTCCAAGGGGAAAAAATGTGAATTTTGTACTAGAAAGACTATATATTTGAAAGATACTTGTTTTGTTTAACTGTTATTAGCTTCAGCTGTACTGTGGAACCTTTCCTGTAACTTTTATTCTGCCAGGTTGGAAATAAAGCTGGTGAAAGGAAAACTAGTTTGATTCCAGTCTCTGGAACTGTAGCAAAGCATGATGGTTTGATTGAACTCTGCTTTAAATGCTGGTGCCTTTATCAGCCAAAGGAAATTTCTCATCTTTCATCTTTAACTTGACATTTAGATGTAACATTTTACACATGCATACTATGTTACACTGAAGAAATTTTGGAGATAGGGACCTCTGACCCTCTGGTTAATAAGGAACAATTCTGCGAAGTCCTCGATTAAATTAAATCACAAGGCTATTGAGCTTTCAATGTTAATGTTTCTGCATTAAATGTTAGATGGGAATATAATCATACACGGCAGTGCAACATCACAGACTCCGTGGAGGGGGTCCCGCCCCCTCTGTAGATATACAAGGCTCATTCTAAGGTAACAAAAGCACAACGATTTTGAGTTTAAGGGTTGATTTTTGAGTCTCATTCCCAATTCGTCAAATACTGACGCTGTGGAATTTTAGGACGGGTCGGCCATCAGTATTTGACCAGTTGGGAAGTTTTCTTATAAATAGGACCACTAATGAAAACATAACTGGAAATATCTCATTATATTAGTATAATTGATATCATATTCCATTTCTGCCCATAGATTCTCATAAATCCTTCACACTGGACATTTCAGGAAATTAGGCTGGGCCTCAAAGAGATGTGAAATCTAACAGCTCGTTGACAATCTGTTTGGAAGTGGCACGTAGAGTGGAAGTTAAAGGGTTTCACCAGAAATGTCAATTGTAAATGTCACTGCATTCACTGGCCACTGATGTATAACCTGTTCCTTTGATGACTGTCACGTTTGGTGTGGATATTTGATGTCACTTCAGTTTGAATAGCACTGTTCTCTAATTTCTAATGACCACTTTGAAGACATAAATCAAATGTAAGCCTATCAGGAGTATTTTACATGTTAATGGTGGAAACCAAGGTCCAGCTTTTCAACAATCTCACATTGAAGCTTTAGTTGATTCCCAGAGGAGCAGTCTGCTACCCGGGTTGGATTTCTTGGATCACCAACAAATCTGACATGATTCTTAAAGTGCCTTTTTACTTTATTGTCATGAACTGCAACAAATCCCACAGTGAGTCCCGTGGGACCCTGCCACCTGCAAAGCACTCAGCATCAGATCCCACTTGATTCCCAGTGGAGCCATGTAGATCGCATGATTTGTTTCAGGCTTCATGTCTAAAAGCTGAGACATATGGAAGATCTCTCTTTCATCCCACCATGGTGGAGAGTTCCACACAAATGCCCAGTGCATCACTGAATGTTCTGCACGCTCAGTATTCCCATGTGACTCCCAATTCCAGTTTTATTTCCACTTGACTGCCATATATCATATCCAACTGCACTTCATCATTTATTATTCACCATTAAAGACAATAGCTGGCGCTGTTCTCATTCATTCAATTCATTGTTAAAGCTGTAAAAAAAAGAATCAATTAAGGAGTAGTTGGTTATAATTGCAGTTGATAGTTTTAGCTAATTGCCCACTAGACTTTACCTTGCAATCGCCTTATGCATTTGGATAAAGTTATTAAATAGAATAAAAAATAGAATACTCTCATTTGCTATCTATCTGAGAGTGAATTAGAAGACCAGTATGTCTTTTTGTAAGGTATGGAATTGGAATCCAACAGTCTTACTGTCACTTCAGGAGGTGGAGGGAAGGGTAGTGGAGTTACAGGCGACAAGGCTGCCAGACGTTTCAACATTTGTAAGTGTGAAACTGGATATTTTCGACGAGGGACCAGGGTGTTTTTAACATTTGTAAATGTTAGACCTCGGGACAATTTCCAGCTGTGTTTTTGGGGACAAGACTGGTATTTTAAACCAAAGCATTATGTTCTCCTAACCCTAACCAAGTGGTTGTTGTGCCTAAACCTAACCAGAGCATCAGCACAACATTGTGACAAGAGAAAAATTGAAAATTGAATCTAAAGAAACATAAAGCTTTTAATTATCTGTGGTTTGTCGTAACATACTGTTACAAAGCATTTATTCTGGCGCTAGGATTGTGTATTTTGTTTGGTAAATCTTCACAACTCACGATCTCCTTACTTTGCCATATGCACACTATTCAAGCATACTCAGATCCTTTATTGCATACACTAGATGCTTTGATAATTTGTCTTGATGCTTTTATGTTTAGATTTTTATTCTTATTGTTTTACTTGGTCCTGCAGAAACTGTCACTTTCATTTTTCATCAGTCTTTCTCTGGATGTCTCTCCAGATGAATCTCGCTCTCCTCCTGTCCATTTCAAGGGTTGGCTGTGTGCCCTGACTGCAGGTATTTCCATTTTAATTGACATGTGGTACAGATGCATGCTGGGATTTCAGTCGGCGAGAATGGGAAAAAGTGTCATTAATGAACAAATCAACACCTCATACATATATGGACATCAAACCAGTGTCAGCTGGAATGGCTTTATGAGAGATGGGGGTTAAAGTATACATCTTGTATGTGTGTGTGTTTGTGTTTACATGTGAGTGTGTCTGTGTTTGCAGTTGCATAAATATTTCAAAACGAGGCTCAGTATATGTGTATATTTCAGGCATTGAAGCCAGTCTTTGTTCATGCATGATTTAAAAGAGCAGGTAAGTCGCTATGATGAAAGCAGACATGGTTGATTTTCTTCGGGTGCGTGTAGGTGGTTGGATGTCTGCTTAGGTGTATGTGCATTTCGTTTATTTTTCCATCTTTTTAAGAGCCGAGATTTGGAAAGTTGTTTTCTCTAAGAATTTCAAAGACTTCACTTGATACTACTGGAGGAAGGGTTAAAGCAATTTGCATTAACTGGGAGCATATATAGGCTCATTTGGGGGTTTTCCTTACTGTACCTCAGAATATTGTTGCATCAGAAGCCTGTGACAGTGTAACAGTGTATCAAAAAGCACAAGACTTAGTGATTTTCAACATTCCCACCAATGATTATTCCAAACCACATGGATTCTAGAGATTTTCCTCCTTAAAATGTGTTCACATAAAAATGAGACTTTATTTCCCCGTGTCTCCATAGATGATGGACAGTTGGAAGGGAAAAAAGCTGAATTCATGGGTTTCTAACAATTCCTTCTGCCAAAGTAGGCTAATTCAGTCAGTCTATAACGCTGATACACACTCCTCTTGAGCCTCTATCAGTAATTACAGCCTAACTCTCAAGATTCTTAGTAACTGGAGACAAAATTTTTTTCACCATCAACCCTTGAATGTAAAAACAACAGTGAAATTGGGTGAAATTCATTAAAGTGCTTTTTATTCATAAAAACGGCAGCATCACTGTTTACTTGCATACTTTGAAAAGCATTAATGTGTGTTTTTTTCCCCAGCTTTTTCAGCTATCTCATGAAGCCTCAAATTTATTCCTTGACCCATTGCAGTGGTAAAGACCCACAGGTTAGGAACCATTGCACTAAAGCTCCATTGGAATAATGAGGAGAGAAATGTACAAAATAAAAACCTGGCCAAAAAAACTAAAGGCCACGCCATTAAGCTATTGAGTTCTTCTAGCATGGACTACAATCTCTAAGAAATGCTTCCAGTACTTTGTTGAATCCATGCCACCCAGAATTCCGACTGCACTGAAGGCCAACAAAGGTCCCACTGAAAGCATAAACCTCCTTCCTGTAGTCATTACTTTGATTTCCAAGCAGCTGGAGCTTTATGGTGCAACACTTTTCTTGTCAGTAGTTTCTCAAAGCCTCAAACACATACTCCTGTTCTAGTGTAACCGAGCATGCCAGGTATCTTTCCACACCGTATGTTTGTGGTTGTGTGTTTTTTCATATCATGGTGGGTGTTTTACTTTGGCTGCACATAGACACAACCCTAGTAAATCATGCCAGTCAAACACCTGTAATCTTCTCCTGAATGTAAGGCGTGTAAAATATGCACACCCACCTTGCCTCACTGCTATTCCAAAGCCAAATTTAATCATACCTGTGTGTGTCTCCACCGTTTTCATCAACCATTTTCATCATTTCTTCCTTAACACAATAAAATGGAAATGTAATCAAAAACATAAGCTGAAATCCAATTGAAAATCTCTGCAGAGAGTATTTTTCATTGCTGAATTCTGATTGTGTACTCGCTCTAAAAGCACTCCTCGAGCCATTTTCCTGTCATTACCTGTTTAAGTGGCATCGCTGGGGTGCTGTGGATGCCTCCTTTCATTTTAACTTGTCCTAAGTTATTAAATCACACCCCTGGACTGATGCTTATATAGTGCTCCCTTTACATCTTCCTCGTGACATCACTCTGGTAAAGGGTTTCCTGTTTAAGTAGTGACAAATACAAATGTTAACTGTGCCAAGGCCACAGATCCTTATTACCTCTGCCAAGGAGGTTATGAAGCTCACCTGTGTCTGCTGGTTTATTGGTTTGTTGGTTGGATTAGGTTTAATTAAATTGAAGCAAACAGGGCCTTGGTAGAGGTATGTGTTCTACTGAGTGCCATTCAAGACTGACACTGAACTGAAACTGAACTATTATATTTGGGCCACGTCTCATGGATTCATCTCTCCCCATATCATTTCAAATGTACTTTTAAGGATTCCAAGGGGAGTTGTGATGACTCCTTTTGTGTTCATATGCTGCACATGTGCCCATAACAAACAGAGCATGAACTTTATGTGACCTTATACATTTTACCTCCATTCGATCGGCATCCTTTCACAATCTTCTCTGGACACGTTTTATACTTCATTAAAGTGAAGCTGCCTTAGATGTATGAACGAGACATGATGATGCAATCAAAATGCTAAACGGCCCCACCCACCCCTACGGCTCTTTGTGCTCGGTGATTCATCACCAGCTCATCTCACCCTAATGAACCCAGACACTGATTACAAGCCCCTCTTCAAACAGAGAACACCGGCCCTTCCAACCCAATTTCCTCACTCTTGTTGTCAAGTCGCAACTACAAAGCGGCTCGTGCTCCACTCCGGCGGGCATCTTGTTAATATTTGATGTGATGCGCTACTTCTTACAAATAATACAGACACCATCATTGTTTCTGCTGATGTAGAAACTCCAGGGTCGTTTAGATTAAGAGAGAAATGTAAGGGGCTGATTCAGAAGGTGGCAGATGCAGTTAAGTAAGACATTTGGGGGTGATATAAATTTGATTCATCCATAATATGAACTGTTAAAAGCAGCGGATTGAGAGAGAGGAGTGGAGCATTATTAGGAAGGGTGTCAATGCACTTAGATGATAAGAGTTATAGCAGTGGGATTTCTAGTGATAATGTAAATTTGATTTTAATACAACAGGGCTGGATAAGGGACTGACAGGAGGTGGAGGGAGCGGGAAGGAGAGACTGATAGGGTAATTAACAGTGTGACAGATACACTTGACTCAGAAATATAGGTTATAAGCACTTTATTGAGGTATTCAGGACATTGTTGGACAGTGATGAGAGAGGGAGAGCCGGAGACAGAGAAGTGAGGGAGTCCAATGTACTTAACTGAGACATTTAGGTCAATTTTATTTCCACTGCTATAATTAAACATATTTCATTCCAAAATCCTAGACAGACTGAGAGGTATATAACAGCTTTCAAATTGAGCTGGTACTTCAGGTTCAAGACTTTCCCCCAGTGGGAAATTCACCGAGCAGCAAAGTCATTTTTAAGCAAACTAAAGACATAAATGAAACGCAGAAGCATTTAGGGCAAATTAGATGCAATAAGAAACGGTTGGATGCGATGAAGAGAAAGGACAGGGAGCTGTGTGACACATTTAAGTGTCAGAATTAAGCGTGTTTGCAGCACAAGGGATAAGTGCTTCAGCCTATTTGATTAAACTTTGATTAAGTGGTCACCTGAAGGGAGAAACTCAAGTTCTCCTCACTGAGACCGCAATTCTATACAAGCACAGGCGGCGGTGGTATACAGACTGTAATCTTCACAGTATCATTAAAGCGTGTCCTCTGCTCTTTGACCATGAAGGGGACAAAAAAGTTTTCCACGCATCTCAAAGCGTAACTCCATCAATTTTACGCATTAAAGTGTGTTTACTTTTACTGTGTCCAGAGGAAGATGGATGTACTCTGAAAAACTACCTCCATTGACACACTCAGTTGCTAAGTTGCATTGTGGGTAATGTAGGTGCCATGTTTTGAAAGGTTGTCCACTGGTCTAGCATTGCACTCCTTACACTGTTGGACTCCTTATGGATTGATCAAAGTTGATACAGCAGATTTTTATTCCACACATTCTTTTTCCTTTTTAAAACTTAGTGCCTGCATTACCCACAATGCAACCTAGCCACTGAGTGACTTCATGGGAGGCAATGTATCAGATGACATGCAGCTTCCTCTGGAGCCACAAAAGACTTTAAACTACTTTTTTCACACATGCAGTAGTTCTCCCCAAGACCTTTAAAAAGACTTTAATGTATAAAATCGGTGCAGTTACCCTTTAACATCACATTAGTTCAGTTACAGACTTCTGAATTGCCACATTTGTGATTTGTTCAGCCATGTGTCATGTCCATTGATGGCTGTCTCCATGGGCTGAGGAAAAAGTTAACCAATCAGAGTTTAGTAGGCAGGATTAATAATGGGTACATCGTGTTCTTGCACAGACTAACTATGACAGCTAAATTCATGAAAAATAGCAACAGAAATGAAATTGCGACTGAGAAATGACAGTGGCCTACAGCTGCATTAATGTCATCCATGCACAAACGGACATTTTAACTCTTGAATTGTCATATTTCTTTATACAATATGGAAAATGTTAACTGCTATCAATCCCTACTTCAGCTTCTGTGCCAACTGAAATTGACATCAGTGTGACGGGTACGTCACTTGCAACTGATTGGTTAGGGCAAAACAAAATTACCGCTCAAGAATAACAAGAAATCGGTTAACATGAAGGTCAGGCTGAATGAATGAAGAGAAACTAAATAATATTTCAGGCTGATTATCAGGATCATCAAACGTGATATGTCAACAAAGAGTTCTCACTCCCAATTCAAAAAAATCTATAAAAACTTCTATATGATGGTATTTGTTCGACATGTAAAAACATTATTCCATCTTTGAAAAAGAAAAATCTCATCCTTGCATGTTTGTATGCCTAAAAAGCACGTGCTTTGAATTTCTTTGGTGTTTCTGACTCCTTAAAGTCTAGATGTTTACATTGTTTTTGTGATTATCATTGATCATTGAAATTCTTCTGATGACATGGGTTTGTGTCTGCAAAAAAACACTTTCAGCTTTTGTATTCTGGTGTAACCCCTATCATCAAAAATGTTTTCATTCACAAAGGGACTTTTAACAGCACAAGTCATCAATCTCTGATCTTAAATTAGAGACTGAACAGCAGAATGACCTCACTAAAGTGGGCACTGATTTACTATTGTTTCTCTGAACTTGAGTGCCAGGTTTTATATTATTTTTGCAGCTCATATCTGTTGGTTCAGATAACATTTGTAACCCCATCACACAGTGGTACCAGATAATCTTTCCAGGCCATCAATCCAGCCAAGCCTCAGATCAGAATTTCCCTTCCAAATGTTGGGCCTGATAATCTTATGGTGTGTCCCCAGCGTCAGAAAAATAGATAAGATGGCCTTTGGTTCAGTGAGATGGTCCAGATACAGAAAAGGCTGGAAGTACTCCAACAGTTCTAATGATACTGATGCATCTGATGAAATATGTGAAAATTAAAGAAAATGAAATTTAAGATTTAGATGTAGAGGGATATGCAGCTGCTCATTTCTGTCATTTTCTCTAAAAGAAAAAAAAGACAGAAACCTAAAATAACAGATATTTATGGAAAATAAATGTAACAATCAAACACGTATTGATAATTAAATACTCTTTTGTTGGAGGTTTAAGGTTAAGGTTAAGCTTTTCACAAACATAAGTAACCGTTGCTGAACCTTGGGCACTGTGGCCACCAATGGCAGTTACAAGATGATCGTAAATGCTAAATTGTAGTGTAGCAGTCAAACAACCTCTAGATGTAACACCATCTTGCCCATTTCCAAAGGTTCTGCCAAGTATTGCCCTTGCTGTTACAGCTATTGTTAATCTGTCCTTGTCTACAGGATGTGTCCCATCTTATTTCAGACATACTACTAACAACATTACGTATAGCACTAAGTTGGTTTTCATCCTGCCTCAATGACAGAAGTTTCTCTGTTTCTACTGGAGACTTTGTGTCTGATTCCTCCCCGATATGCTGAGGTGTCCCACAGGGTTCGGTTCTTGGTTATTTTCTTTATACTTACTGCCCTTGGGTCAGTTCATTAACAGTTTTAATATTGCTTATCATTTATATGCAGATGATATCAAGTTGCTCTTTTCATTTAAGCCATGTGAGGCTCTTAGGTTAACCAGGCTCCTAAATTGTCTTACTGCTATTAGGGACTGGACAGCAGAAAACTATCTACAGCTCAGTGCTGATAACACCGAGGCTCAGGTTGTTGCTCTAGAGAAGGTTGTTCCCATGATTATGCAAAGCATTGGGCTTCTCTCCATCTGCTACCCACTCCAATTTGCGTAATTTAGGGGTAATTTTTTTTATCAAGTTTCACTGTTTGGAGCCCATGTTAAGCAAATGACCAGATCCTGTTTTTTCAATTTAAGAAATATGAGCAAACAGATATCTTCAGTCTAAACTGACAAACTAGAGATGCTTATACATGCCTTCATCTCATCTCTTTTTGAGCACTGTAACACACTGTTCTCCTCACTAAGAATGTCCGCTCTTAATCATCTGCAGGTAATCCAGAATGCAGCCGCACAACTACTCACTGTGTCCAACCGACCGTCTCACATTACCCCTATACTTAAATCTCTTCACAGGCTCCCAGTTCCATGTATGATTTAGTTTAAAAAGACCACTGTAATGAACAAAGCATTGCACGGTTAGGCCTCTGCATATACGGCTGAATTTCTTCATCCATACTCATTAGCTCAGTGTCTTAAGTCAAACTTGTCAAATTTGCTGTCTGTTCGATGCACTCGCCTTAAGACCTGTCACGACAGAGCTTTTAGGCCGCAGCACCTAAATTATGGAACATAAGCTAAAAGACACACCTGTTTAGACAGGCATTTAGTTAACCTGTATGCACCTGGTCTGTACTTCATGAATGTACTACTAACTCTTTTTATGTATTCTATTATTCCTGTATTGCTGTTTTTATTATGTTAATCACTTAGTTCGTCACTTTATCTTCTATGTTTTCTTACCTTATGTTAATGTCAACGTAAAGCACTTTGTTACTTATGTTTGGGAAAAAGCATTTATTATTATATTACAACAGCAAGTACAGCAGTGGCACAGTGTCAGGAAACTGACTCAGAATTGTCAGTGACAAAACAGAATTTATATTAAATTTGCTAAAAATTAACTTACCTTAGCCATGATCAGCTGCTAGTCATAGCAAAACACTTCAGTGTACACAATTAGTTACACTTAAGTGATTATGAATTAAACTATTTTTGTTATGTGTTTAGGAAGTATGGGTTGTCTTACTTTGAGGGCCACTTCTCCAGACAGTGCACAAAATCAAGGTAACATCAAAAGAAAGACATGGTCACATAATGCACTTCTGCATCATTGAAATCAAAGAAACCATTAGAAAATATTATGTATGCACGAGATAACGTGACTCCGTTGAGGCCCCCGTCAAACATAACGTCTTTTGCAGGGTCTTTAAGCATGAGAATGTCTGGAAAGCACCGATCGACAGCAGTGCTTATCAGACACTTGCTGGGCTGAGATCCAGCGAGTGGGCTGTGGGAAGATTAAACTGAATCCCTAAATCATTTTGTGGAAACAGTTGATGGGTTTTAACTAGAAAAAGTCTAATTTAGTTTGAAGCCACAGGGCTGTGTGATACTGCCAAAACATCTGATGTCCCTGTAATGGAGATAAACAGCAAAAGACACTGTAGGCTAGTAGGTTAGTAGCCTCACGAAATGGGTCATTTAAACAGCCTTGACGTCAGCCTGTCACTATGTCTGCTCAGAAAAACGAAAGTATCTGCGCAGAGGAAAGATGAAACATGATCTTAAATGTATCTGACTCTAAGGTGAATGAATATAAGGACTCAAATTGCAGGCTATTTATGATAGGATTCGAGAAGTATGGTCTGTTAGACTGTAGCAACTGTATTTTTTGATGAGCTTGTTGCCAACTATTTTCCAATAAAAGTAGCTAGCACTAGCTGCCAGACAACATCATACGATCATTTGTAATTTGACGACGCAATTGCATGGAGCTTAGTGTTTGTGTTACTTATAGCAAGGGAGAAATCACCTTAAACCATATAAAATATAGATAGAAAAATCTTTTGCCAAAAAATCGCAAACTCACATCATATTTGAAGTTAAAAAAGGTTTTTCAAAAAGTGAAAAGGGAGAGATAAGGTAAAATAAACCATTTAAATATTCACAAGATGAAACTAGATTGGCACTCAGTAGAATGCATACCTCTGTTGGGCCCAAAAGTCCTCTTTAATTCTATCAAGCCCTAAATTTTAAACCACAAATAAGTGCTTAACCATAATTAACAGCCAGATCTGTAACAGCCAACCACTAGGACAACAAAACAATGCAGATGGAATCATAATCTCTATTGTGTTGTGGGAGAATAATAAGTTGATAAAATGTGAAACAATGTAAAAGTCAAGCTGACATGAAAAATGCCTTTTAACTATTTTGGATCACATCCATGGTCATGTTGTGCAGCTATTCAAAAACATATGCCAAATACATATATATTATGTCCATGAGTTACCAGTTTGTGTCAAGCACAGAGGCTGTATTCTTAGGTTGTGTCTGTGTTGTTTGTTAAACAAACAACCAGTGGCAGTGCTGATTCAGTGGATTGTGAACTGTCGTTTCCTGACCTCTTCCGCTGCCAAAGCAGTGACTCTAAGTGAGGGAGAGCGGACTGGTCAGGTGTCTGCAAGGCCAGATGATTTCTTACACCAAGCTTGGAAAAACAGTACAGGCAGCCAGAACTAAAGTTACTCTGGTTTCATCAAAGGGGGTGGGTTTGCACTGCTGAAGCCCACTTATCACACAGGATTAGCATCCACAGAATTGGCACCTGTGTTTCTGAACATGGCTGAGGGTGTGGCTGATGTATTACACATTACGGTAGAATAAACACAAAATCTGGCAATGCAGCACCTTCGGACAGGATTGTTTCGGTACTTTGTTATGTGACTGCCATGACACAATCATATAATAACACTTTATTCCTCTGCTACACTGCTTTGCTTGTGTTACTGCTATCTCTCTTTATTTAGTCTGCAGCTCACTTGACCACCACCACCACTTTTGTCTGTCTCTCTCGGTCTCCCTCATTGAGCAGGGGAGTAGTTACCAACTTTCAATAGTATTTGGGTTTTTTTTAAAACATTTTTTAAACAAAATCCAACTAACAATCCTAATAATTAGCATCATTTTCCAACTTACAAGCACTTTCATCACTGTGTATGCTTTAATAGTGAATTTCTGGGTGTGTTGGTTGAAGGAGGGAAGGCAACACAGCTGTACAGCTTGTGTCACTGTTTGCAGCTGCCCGATGGTTTCAACTTTTTCTTTTGTTGGTACAGACTCTTCACAAAAAGAAAAGGGGTTCAGAAAGATAGCCCTCCATTCTGTCATCAAAGATAGGTTAACAAGAGTAATGACACGGTAGCTGTATCTGATATAACTGTTTGTTAATGAGATTTTCATGCTTTGCACATGTGATTGACAAGATATTAACTGATAACTGAAGTATTGTCTTGTCTAAACTACATCACCTCTGTAACTGCCACTCCCAATGTTAGAGGTAATATATTTCTGTTTTTACATTGCAGACGCTGTCATGACCATGTTTGGACAGGCTTCGGAGGACCAAATACACGCCGCCTTGGTAGATCACTTAAAGCAGGCTCCAGGTCAAACTGGTGGTGGGGGATACGGAAGCAGACAGCAATGAATACAGTTGGAAAGTTTACATGGTCTGCATGCCTGCATTCACACCTTGTCCTTGGCCTGATGTCGTTGCACTTTAAATGTAGGTTTCTGATTAACTCCAGGCGGTAGTTTTCAGAAAAATGTGTCAGACGTTATTTGTATGTGCTGTTGTTCTGAGGCAGATACAACTGTTCCTTCTGCAAAGTCAAAACCTTTGTAAGGTTTGGTAAAAATGTATCTTTGAAATGTGACTGAAAAAAAGGGGTAATGTGTGAAGGGAAATTTTGCAGTTTCATTGTTTTGGAACAATAACATTATTTTCTACTTTTAAAGAATTATGTAGATTGTCACCTTGGTACCTTTTATATGTATTAAAGACATCTTTTATACAAGAAATTGCTCACTGGGGGGAGGTCGGTGTGTTTACTGGGGAAACTACAGATCACAATCCACTGTATCAGCACTGCCACTGACACAAGACTCTCTGGTTTTTGGCTCCCTCAAAGGTCAGGACAATCCAGATGATTTGCTCTTGGTCAATGGCACATACATTTTTTCCAGCAACTGGGCTGCTTATTTACTGTCGCCCGCAATCTGCCACAGTGCCACTTGCACGAGAAAATAATATGAAAGAACTCAAGAAATGTGTTTTCGTTATTTAACTGTTTATGAAAAACATTTGTATCCATTAAAATGTTACAGATATTGTTACTGAAATTGAGGGCTTTAGGTGTTTTAGCCAGCATATGGCTCAGCACCAGTGAACTGGCTTGCCTGTGTACACTACAGCATCAGGGAATCATAGTATTGGCTCTCAGCCTACAAGCCACGCTTATTGGCCCGCAGCCTCACTGCACAATGGCTCCTGTCTCTTCCTTTACTCTGTCCTATATCATTATCGCCATGTACTGTGGAAAGATAATGATATGTACATCTATTCACCCTGGGTGACATGCCTCATAGGGAGCCACCGAGCAGACAATCCCCTTCTCTCCTTGCTCAAACTAGCTCTGCTTTTTTTTTTATCCCTCTCTCTTCCTCAGCAGACATGGGGCATTTGTTATTTGTCCCCTAACCTACTATGTTTTCTCGCACAATGATTTATAAATAGGGTGCTGCTTAGCATATCAAAAGACACCGAGGCAGGGATAGAGAGAGAAAGGGGCAGAAACACAGAGAGAGGGAGGAAGAGACTAAAGATGTTGGAGAGACACAGAGGAAGAAGAAGAGACTCTGGAAGTTTATGAACTCAGGTGTCTGTGGCGCTGTCACTCATAGATTGTGTGTTTATATAATGAATAACTGGGGTGCTCAGTTGGGATTCAAGAGGGTAAGTTAGAGTTCAATTAGATAATGAAGGCATTTCCTGTTATACTGTATATTTGACCACATGACATAAGTCTAACATGTTTTCCATTGACCTGTTGTTAAGGGAATGGTGATACTTCTAATAACACTTCACTTAATCTTGGTTATACTGTGTGACAGCTCATTCTTAACTCAACTCAAGGTCAACTTACTTCAGTGATGACTGAGCAAACTCCACCTACCAATGAAGACTGATATGGTTGAAAGAGTTTCACAGAGTTTTCAAGGGCAAGAATGAGCCCTAAAAATGCTCAGTATCATGGAAGGTTCGAACAGTTATCCAAACTGTCTGCTGATGGAGACTGTGCTGCTCAAGTTAGCAATTATATGTTATATGCAGCATCCGGTTAGATTTCCAAAATAAAGCTTGCTGACAGACAGTTCACATATTATGACATATGACTCTTGGACTGTTATTAATGTTGTCAAACGATTTGGTCAGGTTCAAGGAAAAATCATACTTAGGGATAAAATAACTATGTTCAGTCTTTTAATTTACATTACCAAAGTTAGATAATGTAAGTGACATAAGTTAAGTCATTTACATACGTTAACTTAACCTAAAAACAATTCACTCTTGATTCTGTGTCACAAGTGGGACCCGAACCCTGGTCTCTGGAGGTAAAGTCTGGTGTATTGCCCATCCAATAACCCCAACCACCCTCACTCTTTATACTACTGCACTTGAGGGGCGTTTCAAGAAGGGGTAACTACAGCGTCATGCTTAGAAACTAAAGGACACTGACCTGGCTGCCATATTTGATGCGTTGGGAGTGAGAACGGGATGAAATTATAGTGAATTAAAACAGCTAACAAGGTATTTGACACTGCAAGTCTTCCTCCCTTAGACATAATGTGACAACAGCCCCACTACACTCTGTAAACCATTATTCCCAGTGGGCCCAGTGCACCGCTTGGCGGCAATTGTTTACTGTCTTAAAGGCTCATAACGACATTTTGCTTTTTCAAAATCTCTCTTAGCATCTTGTGAGTTGTCGATCACATTTGTCTGTCTGTGTATCTCAAGCTCTACTTTCTTGGATTCTGTTGATAAGCTGGTGTATTTAAACACAGAATGTTCTCCATGATGATCCAGACGAGGTTGTATCCCGTTTGGAATGCATGATGTTCAATGTTTTTAGGTTACTGTAGCTTTTACCTTCCTTTTACCCTCCTTACTTGTTTAGCTGAAACATTTGTAGGAGAACATAGATGTACAAAAAAATTAGTTTACTGAGCAACACGTGGATACAGCATGAGTATCCAGTTTGCTATTTTCCTTGTCAGGGACAGAACTGCCTGTATGACTAGAATAGTGCAGGACGAGTTGTCCTGATACCAATAAACAATGGGCACCTTGTCCTGTCCTGTCCCACTTTATGTATGCCGTAAAAATAGAAGCTGTCTGTGAATCATCATCCATTTTTAACTGTTTTTTCTACTCGGTTTAAGCCCAGAGCAGTCCACAGTGTAGTTTCATGTGAGAGCATTGATGGAATTGCATATTTCCGTTTTTGTCAGATGAGAAAAATGATACTGCTCTCACAGTTAAACAGCTAGCCTGGCTCCCTCCAAAGGTAACAAAATCTGCATACCAGAATCTTTATTAAGGCCTTTGGTTTGTTGATCTATACAAATCTAAAGTTTTAGGGGTGTAAAGCCACTAAAACTCATCACTCATAATTAGTGAGCTTTTTGAAGTGCTGGTAGGCTGTTTTTGTTACCTCTGGACAGAGCCAGGCTAGTTTTTCCCCCCTGATTCTGGTCTCTATGCTGAGCAATGCTAACCAGCTGCTGGCTTCATATTTACTTTACAGACATTAGAGTGCTATCAGTCCTATTATCTAGTACAGTGTTATCAATTCTGGTGTGTGTGTGTGTTGAGGCAGGGAAACATCTAAATCATGCAGGGCAGGAGGCCTCTATGGCCAGAATTGAAAACCACTCATCTAGTAAGTAAGTAGCATGGGATCATGGGAGCTATTGACTTCATTGTTAAACAACCACCAATGCAGATGAAAGTAACTCCTGCACAAATTTGCACAGCTGAGGTAATGTTGTTAAGTTTTATTCACATTGGGTTTATTCACGTTTGCCAGCTTCCTTCCTTGCTCTCTGACTTACCATCGGTGTGCCAAGAGAAAAAACACTGCATGTTGGTTTTGACTGACAGCTGCTAACACTATGGTAACAAAGGGCTGACCACACCGCTAACAGCAAGCTTAAATGCGCAGGGTGATAAAAGCACCAGCAACGTGCGGTGTACAGACAATCTGCTCCCACAGATGGACTTTTCTGTCTCTGTTATAAGAGTTTCTTTGTGATAAAGCTCAAGATAGATGGACACAGCCAGGAAAAAATGCTATAATAATGACAATAATAATAATATCTTGGTTTTATATAGCACCTTTCAAGAGACCCAAGGACACTTTACATTGGGGAGGGCACAGAAAAAAAAATGACACTAAAAAAAACAAAAATCTGGAAGCAGGAGCTGAAGTCAGATAAGAGGGATGGTTGGGCAGATGACAGAGCAGGATGAATTCATGGAGGATAGACAGACTTAACTGAGGTTGTAGGCCTTGGTGAGCAGGTGGTGCTTCAAGAGTTTTTCTCAATGTGTCCAGAGATGTATTGAGGACTGGAGAAGGGAGAGAGTTCCACAGTTGAAGCTCCACACTGAAGGCTCTGTCTCCAGAAGTTTGCAGCCAGGTGTTGGGGGTGGAAAGGAGTCTGAGGACCGCAGCTCCTGGGATGGGGTTAAACGGGTGGAGTAGGTCCGTAAGGTACTGGGGGGCAAGGCCATGGAGGGATTTGTAGGTCAGAAAAATGATTTTGTTGTGGATGTAATCTGTTATCTTAATGGAGAGCAAATGGAGTTGATTGAGGATTGGGGTGATGTGCTGCCAAGGTCTGGTGAGGGTGAGAACCCTAGCAGCTGAGTTTTGCACGTGCTGGAGCCTGTCTAGGGCCTTGCTGGGCACCCCGAACAGGACACTATTGCAGTAGTCGAGACGGGAGGTAATGAAGGAGTGGATGAGGGTTTCTGCCACGGAGTTGGAGAGTGACGGCCGGAGTCTGGAGATGGTAAAAAGCGGATTAGGTGATGGATTTGATGTGGTGTCTGAAAAGAGAGGGTAGAGTCCAGGTTGCAGACCTCGGGAGTGGGGGAGATGGAGCAGCCTTCAAGGCAGCGATCTCCAACCTTCTGGAGCAGCGCCTTGGGGGCCACAGTGACAAAAAACTACATGGAACACACCTTAACCTTGAGTAAACTCACAGATTTCTCTGAGTTTGAACATTTTTGGAAACATTTGGGATAATTGAAATACCCTTCTCAACAAACGATACAACAGAGTCGTTTTTACACATTTTAATGCAGAATTCTTACACATTATTCCTTTAGCCAGTAAAGCATAATGTTACATAAGGTAACCTGATGACTGATTTTGAACAGCAGTTAAACTGTTGACTGGAACTGTTTGAGAGGTCCTGATGTGCAACTTTAACGGACACCTGTCAGCCAATCAGAAACAGGTAGGCCTAGTGTCTTGGCAATGCAAAACTAAAAGAAAGACTAAAAGCAATCTTGTCTTTTTTGCTATTTTAAAAGATGCAGGTGGTCAGCGCAAATATCACAACTCAGAATTGGTATTCGCTTACTAGTCACACAAAACAGTAAATGCTGTGCTGTAAATATTCTACCCTGAAACAGGCCTTTACCAGACTGTGACCCACTATCAGAGTACAGAGCACATGTGAACACAGCCTCGGTGTGTTCATGTGGAAACTGGGGCTTGGACTGAGTCTCGGATGAGCAGCAGGCCGGGCCCATTGGGACAGCGAGGTGCACCTTAGCCCAATTAACCTCTGTCTATATCTTTGTGTGTCTCGGTGGACACAGTAGATGAGCCCTGGACTGAACCATGACAGGCTCATATGGTGAGCACAACACCCTGAAAAGACACCACATATGGCCTGATACATCCTGGAAAGCAGGGATTTTTTTTTTTTTTTTTTTTTTTATAGCACAGGTTGTGTGTGTTTAATGTTGGTAGAGGCCCAGATATCCTTTCTCCTTTACTCTGCAGGACACTAAACAGTGTCTCTGTGACTGTGGATCTGCATATTTCCACATGCTCTGTACACCTCAGCTGTTTGTAATAAATAGGGGTGCACCTAACGCCACGGTGCATGCTGCTAAATAAATAATAGACCATCAAACACTGCCGATTTATGTGAAACTAGCCGACGTTGTAAGCATTTATTTTCCTTTCATCGCTGACTGGGAGAGAAATGGGCTGCACACTCAGGATGTCAGTGTCAGGGTTAAAGCTGTCCTGCAGTGCTGATAACATGCAATAATTCTGCCTGGATTATTACACCCAGAATAAGTGTCACCCTTTATTTGGCTCTCCAAAAAACAGATGCTCAACTTATTTTCCACTGATTACAATGTGTCAGAATGATGTGGAAAGTCTTTGTAAAGGCTAATCTTATTTTTAGGGTTTGTGTTAGATATCCTGTACAGGTGTAGCAAATGCTGAGGTTTTAAATGTCTAAATATAGCCGCCTGATGTCCGACAAACAAAAGACAAGATAAACAAACTGTTTTTTATTACTGTTACAGTAATATCGCTACAGTGTTTTCAGTCCTATTCTTAACCCCATCCTGGCAGCTATGGTCAGGCTGCAGGTGAAAGAGGAAAAATTCTGTCTGTTGTTTGTGACAAAAAACAAGAAAAATTCACACTGACTTTTCCAACTCTCTGTGGCCTTATTTCTGACTGATTTGTGTCAGCGAGACCTCATTCTCAGCAGTCATGTCGGTACCCATGCAGTTCACATCCACGCAGACATAAGTGGTCAAGAGGTTTGCAAGCATGTAATCTTTTTGATTACCTTCCTTTACACTGCTTTGTTCTGTCATCCGTCTACCTGTCTGCGGAACCAAGGAGTGTTCTTTGGTGGATTGTTAAATTTAAATAGAAATCTGAGAGTTTAAAATCAATCACAACTCACAGACGTGATGTTTATATGCCACTAATTTGTAACTCTATACGTTTAAGAAAGAAAAGTAATGCTGCACAGAAACCACTGTTAATTAGCTTTCCCCTGGCAAGTTGCAAAATGTTGATACAGAAAAATGTTCACTGACAATGTATTTGTTTTCCTACATTATCCACTCTTGCAACACAGTGTCAGTGTGTAGCAACTCAATCATGATTAATTGATTTTATCATTTTCATTATCGTTTCGGCACCTGCGGCACTTGGTTAAGGTTGGAGGACAAAACTGTTTTTATTGAATACTGACAATACTGGATACTGACATGATTAAAAAAATGAGAGACGACATATTTATTAACATTTAGCAGAATATTTCCCTAACAGAAGGGTTTTAATTATCATAATGTATTTAAACCCACCACCCTGAGATCTCCCTGCTACTTAGGTGCAAAACAAAACGTAGGAGCTGGCAGCTTGGTCAGTGGCCTTAAGCTTCAACTATGATCCTCTACCTACTTCTCTTGTGTCAGTTGTGCATGTCAAGGGCTCTGCAGTCAAGTAAGCAATATGCAATGTCCGGTTAGACTTTGAAAATAATGCTTGCTAACTAACACTTCATATATTATGACATATTATGACTTTTGAATAATGTGAATGAATGAATATGAATAATTGAATAATGAATCATTTCTTTGACCGTTGTCCTCTACAATAGGAACACTAAAACTCCCTGAGGAGGAAGAATAATCTGCCTTTAGACCTAAAAGACTGGGTGTGATCCCGGCTCTGTTCTTCTCTTATTGCTGTCTTTATCATTTTGTCATGAATTTCTAATAACTTACTAATGACACCATTTACACTGTGCAGTCACATTTTGTTTGCTTACATAATTTGCAATGTATGCTTATGTTTGATCCCAGCACATTAAGGTGATACTGTTCTTGTGAACTGTAGGTGAGCTCAGAATAAGATATACACAGAGCACACTGTGAGTGACACTGTGAGCAGTGAGGCTTCAGTGTGAGCGTTACTGACCTAGACACTGAACATCTTCGGGAGTGCTCCTCCTCCATACTCACGACTCAGAACCCTGCTGGTCTTCTTCCTAGCTTTCCGAAGACTGACTTTATCTGGAGAGTCTGGTGAATGCAGTTTTGTGGTTGGGCAGGAAACAAGCAGCACTGAGTGGTTATTAGGTGTAGCGTCAATAAACAGTGAAGTTGACCTTTGACCTTTTGGATGTAAGTTGTCATCGCTTCTTTGACCACCAATTTCTCAATTCATGTCGGATTGACGCTGCAGTTGTCGTGTTTAAACCTGATTCAGTCTTGCACTTATAATATTGTACTAGTACTATATTTGCACTTTAAGTGGCAGAGGCTGGTTTCAACAATTCCTCGATGAATTGGAGCTATCCTTTTCAACCTCCTGTGTGCTTACAAGTTTCCGGTACGTGGGAAAACACTGCTTTGGGTTTTACTTCCTTAAACCCAATCACAATCATCATGGGGGCGGTCCTAAACACAAGGGTGAAGCTACAGTGCCCCTGAAAAATACCATTGGATGTGAGCCCTGGCATTATAATGGCTAAATCCTCACAAAAGAAAAGAGCTGCAAGCTTGTTTAGGTTTGTTAACAACCGGGTTAGTGTTACGGTAACCTGCCATTTTCAGCTTGTAGGTTGCGCCTAGTGGCAGGCTCATATACCCACAGTCTACATCTGGTCAGTCAGACTAACTTGATGTAGCTGGTAGTTCATCGATTGTTGTGACTCGCACCAATTTGTAATCCTATTTGTATGTTTATCTTTTTTCCCTCAAGACAAATATGTGGATATGGTTTATTTCTATATGTGTATGATGTCTACCCTCTGGTATCTGCAGTAGTAACAGAGAAGGGACCTTTTTAAAGATTTCTGTCTTCAGTAGAAACAAACAGGCTTGGGCTGAGTCAGACAGTATTGACAGACAGATGGAGGCATTATTGGATTTGGTCTTTTCACGGAATTCGTTGACAAAAGAAATATTTCATTATGATTCTCTTATCCCTTAAAACAAAATCTAGATCTGATGTTTTAATAAAATCGATGTGATTAAAAATGAGGCCGCACTAACGCTAGTGAGCTCGTGTCGTATTCTCACATGTTCTCACCGCCTCACTCGCTCCACACCGCTGACACCAGTGTGAAATTTACAGCTCCGAGCAGTAAAATCCTGGTGATCGCAATACTACATCACGTTCAGCCCATTTTTACTGCTTACATTAGACTTTCATAAACTGCGGCGCAGGCCTGGCAGGAGAGACTGCAGGCCTCTTCTCAGTGGATCATCATGTCATATGTCTTGTATTGAGACTAGATTTACCGCAGGCTAAACGACCAAGGAGGATGCCTAACACCCAGTGTGTGCCTCATTTTACATCCCTCTATGACTGCACTGGACTGTATTACTGCACAGGTCCTTACAAGCAAGGGTATAACTTTATTTTCTTTGGCACAAACTGTTGGAAATATGTGAATAATGAATTCTATATTAGATGATATGATTCTCTATATCTATGTAAATCTTTGAAACTTATGAAACGTATGAAATTGGTTATATAATGCTTTTCAAATTAACAGCAGGCTGTAATAAAACAGTAGACATGCTGTTTAAATTGCTGTAATATAATTGTAATTATTATTCATAAACTAACATTATAAAACCATAATTAAAGATAGATAATACTGTATGTGCTTCGCTGAAAAGAACTGTCATATACTGCATTATGTAGTATTAAATATTTCATTTATGCTTACTTTAGACATATTTTAGGGCAATACTGAGTGCAAAAAAATATCGACCAAGTGGGATTTTTACAAAAATTGTGCAGATACATATTTTTTTAGCCTTGTGTCTGCAATCTGCAGTCTTGGGCTGCAGAGAAAACTTCGGCCAATCAGAGGGTAGCGCTGTATGTAGCCTGAGAGACGAAACCCAGGTCAAAATAAACATAATGAATAATAAAAGGGGATTTAGATATCCATCCTAAGTGGACAGCTTTATGCCTGTCAGTTCACACCTGGCATTAACATGCATGTCGACATGCTCCTCGAGTCCCATTATGATCAGATCCCAGTTCCCTGCTCTGTAAGCAAATAAAGACGTACATCGCTGAAACAAATGGATACGTTTTTTTTACACACAAAAATCTTCACGTATAATGTTTGCCGAATTAAGAACAAGGCCCAAATACTTAAGAATGTGCTGTAGACAGGATTCACAAACATTATAAAGTGTCTCCGACCTACACAACTCACAAAACTGAGCGATTTTTTTCAGGGGGTCTGGTGACTTTTTCCACAGGCACAGAAGAAGTTGCCTATACTAGTTACCATTCAAATTTGACAAGTTTACGTGAATAAAATGTTGTCTCATTCATAGATTTAGTGTAAATGATGAAATGAGTTGAAACAGTGTGGAGGACGTCAGTTGAATCCTTCAATGTGGCCCAGGACACACGTGCACACTAACTGCTAAAAGAATGTGGTCACCTCTGACCGTGATCTGACTGATCAGATCTCAAGCGTCTCCTCAGTTCGTCTTGGAGCTGTTCACACCTGTACTTACATCTGTCCACTTGTGAGGGGATCACTCAGGACAGATGTCGACACCAAGTGTGAACAGCCTCTGAGTCACAGCTGCTTTTTGAAGCTCATTGCTGTGAGCACACTGTAATTATTAAAGGTGACTTGAACATTTGTATCACCCTCTCTTTTCACACGCAATTAATAAATCATATTGCAAAATATTGACTAAATGATTGTTATTATGGACTTTTAAAGTCAATGTCCTGCAAATGACATTTCTCTAAAAGAGAGGAAAGACGTTCACAGGCCTGTTCTGAATGTGTTTTCATTTGTTATATAAGAGAGAAATTAACTGGCTTTCTTGCTGCAATCAGATTTGCATCAATATTAGATTTGCATCAGCGGTGCTGCTGGCAAACAGCTGCAGCAGGACAACAGGTGTGTGATCTGAGCGGGCTGAAGCCATTGATCAGTGAGCATGGCAAAGTGCCACACGGCTGAAAAATTCCATGAAACATTATTAAAATGAGGAAACAGAGTGAAAAAGCCTCACCTGAGCAGCATTACCTACCTGTCTCTTGAAAGCAGCGCAGTTACTTTTGTGACCAGACGGGGGCGACACACCAAACACTTAAACTCACAGCACAGGAGACATTCCCAGCATTCACAGTGGCTGTAAGGGACAAAGCAAGAGCAAATGAGGGGTTTCGACACGAGTCCCTCTAAACACACATTAAAATGCTTTATTTTAATCCAACAAATGGGATTAGAGCACATGAGATTCCAGGTTTTTCCAGTGTTTGGACACAGGAAGCAGTGTCTCAGCCACATGGCCAGACTACCAACGACAGCTGAGACGGAAGCAGGGGCCCTGCCAACTGTCTGGCTCATTCTCTCGTAGGCCTGCTTCCCTCAGGCCACTCACAGCCAGTGTAGGAACATGTCCAAGACTGTCAAATATCAGCACACTCATACACACACACACTCTCCCGTGTATTAGCCGACACACACACACTGAAGGGAGTCGAGGAAGAATGCTTGATTTGCTCTTTTCATGCAGGTGTCAGGACTACTTCTGAAGCTGCTTATAAGAAGTGAAGCACAGCCCGGTTTGCATACATTACTGTGAATCAATCCATAGAGTGAGAGTTTTTTTTATTTATTTTTTTATCCATAAATAATGAAGGATAAATTGCATGAGAAGGCTGCTGGAATCAGCTGAATGAGAAATAATTGAGAGTGAACGCTCCATCAAAACATGATAACTTACAGTCTGAAGGATCCGTAATTAGCAGCCGGCTCTGTGGAGTGGAGGGGATTGTTTCAAAGGAAGGCCGCAAACTGCAATCATAAACACACTATTCACACATTACACTTCGCTTAATGTGTGCATACGCTTGCGTGCGGCAGATTATCGTATTATTATCTGTTCCTCAAACACGAACAGTCAAAGACGATACATGACATTCAATTATGCACGATCCAGAACACAAACATGACCTTTTAATGTAAAGGTTACAAGAGGGTAAACACATGAATGTGAGTGGTGTGAATGGTACTGTGTAGCATCTTTCTTTTTCTAACATGGAACACGGAAGCGTGACATGAATGGCTTTCTGGGTTATTTTTATTTAAAGCAACATGCTGCAAATAAATAACTATTTCTTTAATGGGCTTCGGTGTTGGGACAGACAGAGCAGTAGTTTGTTAAAGTTTTCTTGACATCAGAAATAGTAAAAAAATCCCAATTTAACGTCTACCTATGAGCTTTATTTGTAGTTCTGGTTGAAAGCTACAGAAAAACAACAGTAATCAGATGTTGAGTTGGAATATTATTTCTGTTTGGAGCCATTAATGCACAAGTCAGCAGACGTATGCGTCAAACTTCATCGATAAATGTGCTGATTGATCTTCTCTGTATATTAAATGTGTTCTTATGTAATGCACAATTATATAAATGTCACTGATTACAAAGTGAAGTACACTATGGGTGCATTCAAAAGAAAGTGCAGCAGTGGGGACATTTAGTGTTCTTGATGTTGAGCAGTTGCAATGTCATTTGGAGTGGACATCAGATGATGAATATCAGGCAACATATCAGACTGTGCTTTAAGTATCAATGATTAATATCTGCTATTTAGAGAGTGGCTGTTTCTTTTAAGAGTTACATATCTCTAGCAGTAGTGGGAGGAAGTAAAACACATAAATTAGGCCCTCAAAATCAAATAATATCAAACTACTAGAAAGATGTGAATGATATTCCCATGTTCTATCGCAGCAACACTTCTTTATACAGGTGTGCAAATTCCAGGGTAAGTAGGTGGTAATTACCAAGTAACATATTTGAGTTTTCTTTGAAATTACCCCCGTGCTATTTTATAACAAGCAGTTCATAAATAGCTGGTATTTTCTTTAATACATTTCCAGGAAACTTCCAGCTGGTTTCTGTCCAACTTCCCCTCAGCAGGACACTAAATTGAAGTGAGTTGTCCAACTTCTGTACATGTTTTTAACCATTTACATTTTCACACATTTCTATCACCTCAGCAGGTCAGCCCAACTTTGGAACAATTTTTCCCCAAATCTGTTTTTCTTTTTAATGAATGAATTTCCCATTTTACAGGTTTCATTTCTTCATTGCCGACTGAGGCTTAATAATCACGTCTTCACACCACACACCATTTCTGAGTCTGATTCCCAACTCTTTAAATACTCGTTTTGGGATGGCGGCCGACCCGACCTACAATCCCACAGCGTCAGTGTTTGACAAGCTGGGAATGAGACTCAAAAATCAACTTTCTCACAAATTGGACCCTTTAATATCGATAATCAGTTAACTACCTGTGTTTAATAACGTGACCTGCAGAAACTAGTAGGAATGAGGCAGCAACAACTCACTTCAGTGTCCTGCTGAGGGGACGTTAGACAGAAACTCGTTGGAAATTAAAATGTCATGATCAGCAGAAGTTAAACAGAAACCAGTTGAACATTTCTTGGAAATAGATTAAAGAAATTACCGGCTATTTATTAACTGCTTGTTGGAAAATAGAAGCATATTATTATTGAATGATTTTAGGGTGACTTTCATTAAATTTGAGGTGATATTGTGGTAATTTGAGGGTAATTTCAGAGAAATTTCAAATATGTTACGTAGTAATTACCACCTACACACCATGAAATAAGTGTTAATGAATAAAAACTGGAATTAGTAACCAAATTTATGAGTATTTAATCCCTGTGGCATATTTTACTTTGAAATCACGTGGAGGCTTCCCCCACCTGCACACAGTATCAGCTGCTACAACACAACATCCGTCCCTGCTGCATCACCATCCCCTCCAACATGAACCAAGCCGCTGCTGAAATCCATACTTCCCATCTTCCCTTTCTCCGGCGCTGCTTTTTATGTGTGCGTCACTTGGCTCCGTCACCTGTTGCTGCAAGAGGAAACCAGAGGTGAGGCTTCCGGTGAGGCCGCACGCTGTCGGGTTTCAGGTGCGACTCCCCTTTTTTTTTTTTTTTTTTTCTCCCGGGGGTGTCAGCTGTGTGGAGAGGAGGAGCGCGGGCGCTGCGCCATGGCCGCTGAACTCATCTCACATGAATAAATCAGCACAGAGATACATACACAGGTAGACTGATAGATCCTGTCAGGCATCTGATGGAGCTTTTGGGATTTCAAAAATAAAATATCATAACAATAGCAGAATCAGGATGTAGCTGTACCTCAAGACGCTCTTCTTCTCCTCCTCTCTCCAGCGCTCCATCCATCTCCTCTCCGCTCCTCTCTGCTCCGATCAGCTCTCCCTCCTGCAAAACACACAAAACGAGAGAAAAAATGTGAACCGCATGAGCCTCTGATTGACTGATTTCCCACCTCCTTCACCCTCTTTTTCCTCTCGCAGCCCGTCTGACTGCAGCACTCTTGAATAATAACCCCCTCTCCTCCTCCTTTCCTCTCTCTCTCTCTCTCTCTCTCTCTCTCTCTCTCTCTCTCTCTCCTGTTTAAAATGCCGCTCACGGGCGCGCTCCCGTGCCCGGTTTTAAGCACACACACACACACACACACACACACACTCTCTCTCTCTCTCTCTCTCTCTCTCTCCCTCTCTCTCTCTCCCTGCCCGCCTCTCTCCAATCGGACCTCGGGGACGCGCACAGGTCGTGTCGCGCAAGTCAAGTCCAATGCGACGATTTGGCAGGTAAAGCTCCTTTTTCCTTTCTTTCTTTCTTTCTTTCTTTCTTGTATTTCTAGTCCCCCTCTTCGCTTTCCACGAGCTGTGATCTTGATCCCCTTAGAGGTTACACAGGGAGGAAAAAAGCGCAAAAAAAACGAGTTTCCTTGAATTAAAATGTAAGTAAAATATAGGATAATTGTAAGATCGTGACAAAGTGTCAGGAATAAGCGTGCGCTCAAAATAACGGATCTGTTTCAAGGTCTGAAGTTAGTTTTTTTTTTCTTTCATTTGTCGTCTCTGAGAGAGAGAGAGAGAGAGAGAGAGAGAGAGAGAGAGAGACCCCCTCCCTTCTCGTCCCCCCTCTCTCCCCTCCCCTCCCTCTCCCTCCCTCCCTCCTCTCTCGCTCTCTCTACATCTCTGCATTCTCCTCTTTTATTCGTGTGGGAAGCTCAGTGAATGCGGCTGCAGAAGGAGCCAGCAGACTTAACGCGCCTGACACGGATACTGTTCTGTCTTACAGGAGGGAGAAGGAAGCTCGCCTTCCTCTCCTCTAACTCCCTCCGCTTCATCCGACTGGATATCTTTGGCTTTAAAAAAAAACAACAAAACAAAAAAAAAAAGGAAAGAAAGAGAGAAAGAAAGGAAGAAACCGCACATTTCCTCCTCCAAGTTGATTTTGGTGACACTCGGTGTGGACCGATGGGAGCGGGAGAAAGCGCGGAGTTTCCAGCTCCTCACTTGCACCGCAGCGGACTAAAGGCTGAATAACTGCATTATTCATTTTTACGCACCGGTTCCTCTTCTCCTCACTTGTTTCTCTTGTTTCTCTCTGTGCTTTTCCGCTTTTTTTTTTGGTCCGGGAGAGGAGCGTCGATACCGCCATAGCCCGTCTTCTTCTTCTTCTTCTTTTTTTTTTTTTCTTTAAAAAAAAAAAAAATCCTTCCCGTTGGATGGACAGTGAAATAAGCATCTCTTCCGCTGACCGCTGAAGAGAAAGCGGCAGTTTTGCACGGGGTCAGAGTAAAAGACTGGATTTATGCTGCCTCGATGGAAAATAACACACTGACACACACAACCTGATGGGAGCGTTTTGGCTGCGTTCGCCCTCTGAAGCATTATCCCGGTGCGCAACTTCGCTCGAAACAAACCAGTATTTATTCATCGGAGCGTTGGGGGTTGCTGAGCCGAGCTGAAGCCAGCCAGACGCACAGTGTTGGACATCCTCTCTTCCTCCTTCCCCCTCCACCTCTCCTCTCAGTTCCCCCCCCTGAAATAAACTCGAAGAATGACGGACTTATTTCACCGCATCACCGACCACCCTGCGCCTTTTTTCACACCTTGGAGTCGCCGGACGCGCCGTCAAGATCTCTAAAAGCTGTCTGCCTCTCCCTTTCTCTCTCTCTCTCTCTTTCTCTCTCTCTCTCTTGTTCTCTCTCTCCTCTCTCCCGGCCTCTGTCTATCTCTCCCTGCAACCCAATGAATGCTCTCCCATGGAGGTAGTACAACCACCTTGGGGACCGAACGACCAGAGGGGTGATTTTTCCAAGCAAGAGGAGCCCGTCAGCAAGAGACGCATCGGGTGAAATCGGAGCCACCCCCCAACCCCCCCAACCCTCTCTCTCCCTCTCCGCTCCGCTCTCTCCATCTCCTCCGCACCCCCCCTCCAGTTCGCCTGGCTCGGGTTGATATACAGTATCCTGCATGGAGATATAGGGGCTGGAGGAACCTTGTTGCGCCCCTACAACTGTCTGCGTTCTACTTGAGCTGGGAGGACTGTTTGCGCACGTCTCCATCCATGTCTCACCAACGCTGCCCCGTGTCTCCAGAGGGAGCCGCATTCATTACCACTCCAGCTTTGGGTAAGTGGAATTTTATTCAGATTTCATCCATGTTCCTTAAAAATTTACTAGATTTGAGGATCATTTTTTTTTCTTTTTCGTTCTCTGTTTGGTGTCAAGTATGAGGACGGAAACGGTTGTCAGTGTGATAAATGTGTGCCGCTCAAACCCTCTCAATATGTCAGCAGTGGGCTCAGTCCCAATTCTTCCTCTTCCTGCTGCTCTCACAGTTGCCTTCCTAAATAATAACCTGAATGTGCTGCTTAGTGGCGGTGGAGGTGGTGGTGGTGCTGCTGCTGCTGGCTTCAAATGAGACCCCCATGAAAAAGAGAACTGCAGCCGTTTGACTTTGATTATGTTGAATGTGCTGAGAGGGGAAGAACACAGTCGTGCTGCCGTCTTTGACATTTTCCAAGACGATGCTTCACGCTCTGGATGTCAGAATAAGATGCAGAGACGAGCAGCAGCTCGCGGGTTTGAGTAATTTCCAGGGCATGTGGTACTTTTTTTTTTCTCTCCTGCAGTGTTGAATAATCTGCATCAAGCATTTGCGCCGTCCAATGATTAGGCTGAATCACCGTGTCAAAGCCAAAGCTGCTGGCTGCAATGAAATAATGAAAAGTGTACTGATGAAAAATGAGCATCATTAGCATACATAATGTTTTATTTACTGTTAAACATTACAATGACACCCTGAGGTGATTTCTTAGACTAAAAAGCTGAAAAAGTGATGAAATGTTGCTGTAAAATCAATATCAAATATACATTTTGATGGTTTGCTTTCTGTGTGTGTGTGTGTGTGTGTGTGTGTGTGTGTGTGTGTGTGTGTGTGCGCGCGTGAAAATGTGCTCTGGTTTGCACATATGTGCGCCTGTGGTGTGAATGTTCCTGCATGCACCTGTCTTTTCTTCTCCAAAGGTTACTAAATGGTTTTCTGGGGGAGGATCTCTAACCGGCGAGATGCTGCTCGTACTCCTGCTGGCAGCCTTTTCTTCTTCCATCTCCGGCTCCCTCTCCTCCTCTCTCTCCTCCCCCTCCATGTCGGACGGACCCCAGACGGTAGACCCGTCCGCCTCGGACTTGATGGCCGAGACCTGCAGCGCCTGCTCCTGCATGTCGGTGGAAAACGTGCTGTACGTCAACTGCGAGAAGATCACCGTCTACCGGCCCACGCAGCTCATACCGCCGGCCTCGTCCCTGTACCACCTGAACTTTCAGAACAACTTCTTAATCATCCTCTACCCGAACTCGTTCCTCAACTTCACCCACGCTGTGTCGCTACAGCTGGGGAACAACAACCTGCAGAACATCGAGGGTGGAGCGTTCATGGGGATGAGCGCCTTGAAACAGCTGCACCTGAACAATAATGAGTTAAAGGTGCTGCGAGCGGACACTTTTCAAGGGATAGAGAACCTGGAATACCTTCAGGCTGACTACAACTTGATAAAATACATTGAAAAGGGAGCATTTAACAAACTGCACAAGCTAAAAGTGCTCATACTGAATGATAATCTCATACAGGCACTTCCCGATAACATATTTCGCTTTGCCTCGCTCACACACCTGGATATAAGGGGGAACCGGATCCAGAAGCTTCCTTATTTGGGGGTTCTGGAGCATATTGGGCGTATTGTAGAGCTGCAGCTGGATGACAACCCCTGGAATTGTACCTGTGATTTAGCACCTCTCAAGGCATGGCTTGAAAACATGCCCTATAATATTTTTATCGGCGAGGCCATATGTGAAACACCAACTGACTTGTACGGGAGGCTCCTGAAAGAAACCAACAAACAGGAGCTTTGTCCCATGGGAACAGGAAGTGACTTTGATGTCCGAATGCCGCCCATGCATCCTGATAACGGGCAGTCACCCTCCAAAATGTCCCCGACCACCGTGGTTCCCTTAGCCACGAAATCGCCAAAAACCACTGACTCATCTAAGATTTACGGTAATGGTATTGTGGCTGGTTTACCCCCTTTTGGAAGAAATAGCCAGATTGTTTCCTTTCAGACACGGACCCCTCCACTGTTGTGTCCACAGCCCTGCAGCTGTAAAGCCCACCCCTCTGACTTTGGCATCAGCGTCAGCTGTCAGGAGAGGAATATTAAAAATCTAGGTGATCTCATTCCCAAACCCCCAAATGCCAAGAAACTTCACCTGAGTGGGAATTACATCCATGACATCAGCCCGGCAGATTTCCAAGGGTTTGAGGGTTTAGATCTGCTCCATCTCGGCAGCAATCAAATCATAACAGTCCAGAAAGGTGTGTTTGCTAACCTCACTAACCTGAGGAGACTGTATTTGAATGGAAACCAGCTAGAACAGCTACACCCAGAGATGTTTTTGGGCCTGTCAAACCTGCAGTACCTATATTTGGAATACAATGCCATAAAAGAAATCTTAGCAGGCACCTTTGACTCCATGCCGAACCTGCAACTCCTGTATCTCAACAACAACGTTCTGCGCAGTCTCCCCGCCTACGTGTTTGCTGGCGTCTCTTTAGCCAGACTGAATCTGAAAAACAACCACTTCATGACCCTGCCAGTGAGCGGAGTCTTAGACCAGCTGCAATCATTGACCCAGATAGACCTGGAGGGGAACCCGTGGGAGTGTTCCTGCGATCTTGTCGCCCTCAAACTCTGGCTAGAAAAGCTAAGTGATGGAGTGGCTGCCAAAGAGGTGAAATGTGCCTCCCCTGTGCAGTTCTCCAACATAGAGCTGCGACTCTTAAAAAATGAGATCCTGTGTCCCAAGCTTGTGGCGAGGCGGCCGTTTATTCTCACAAGCGCCACCCCTATTTTGACCTCAGTGTCGCCTGCTGGAGTCGGCAAAGCACCACCGGGAGGGCCTGTGCCTCTCTCCATCATGATCCTCAGCATCCTCGTAGTGCTTATCCTCACTGTGTTTGTAGCCTTCTGCCTTCTAGTCTTTGTCCTGAGGCGGAATAAAAAACCAGTGGGCAGGCAGGAGGGGCTCGGGAATCAGGAGTGTGGCTCCATGTCGCTGCAGCTCCGCAGACACAGCCACAAATCCGGCAAAAAAGGCTCCATCCCGGGAGACGACTTGGGAGGCGAGACGTTCATCCCCCAGACCATCGAGCACATCGGCAAGAGCCACACCTGTGGGATCGGACGCTCCTCAGACATGGACGCCGGGTTCAAGTTTGCAGACTCGCAGAGGCAGAAGATCATCCTCAAGGATAAAGACGCGCTCTCCACGCTGGAGCGCAACAAACGCCTCAGCACCATCGACGAACTCGAGGAGTTCCTGCCCCACCGAGAGCCCAGCATGTTCATCCAGAACTTCCTGGACAGCAAAAGAGATTTCAACAGTATAGGGATGGGCGGGTACGAAATCCGCTACCCGGAGAAAACGCTGGATAAAAAGATGAAGAAGTCGTCGCTGATAGGCGGGAACCACAGTAAGATCGTGGTGGAGCAGAGAAAAAGTGAGTATTACGAGCTGAAAGCCAAGCTCCAAGGACCGCCTGATTACATGCAGGTGCTCGAGGAGCAGACTGCACTGAGTAAAATGTAGGGATTGTTGTGTTTGATTTAGTGCATTGATTACACACACATACAGGAGGAAGTCAGACACACATACAGGCAGACAGACAGCCAAACACATCTGCCTTTCTCTGGTTCTCTCTGACCACACACACACACGCACACACACACACACACGATTCAACCCCCCAGATCTCTTGCTTTCTGTCTCCATCTCCCTCTCCGCAGCCACACATGTATACACACACACACACACACACACACACTCCCACACACAGCAAAAAAGTGCCTTCTGGAAATCCTTAATGACCAATGCAGAGATGGACAAAATGGCTCCACACTACAAAAGCTATTACTAGAATCAGCGTGGATCTATTTCACAGTAAAAGACCTTTTGGATTATCCACGCCACCACATGTATGATCTCACATACATAACCACAGGACACCCTAAAAAGCAACCAGACAGTCAGAGTATTTTTGCTGCTAATGAAATGGGTACTTATCTTCTTCTTTTTTGTTGTTCTTGTTGTTCTTTCCTCCTCCTTTTGTTTTTCCAACCAAATCAAAGGGTCTTGAAAACAGTGCTTGAGAATATACCTCGCCGTCTTCAACCCCTCGTTTAAAAAAAGAGAGAAAAAAAGGAGGGCATGTTGGTTGTTGTTCTTTTGCTCTGGAGAGTATCCAAAATCGCTACTTCTGGGATGAAATTAACATAAATTGGGGACTCAATGGATGCTACTTTGCTTTTTTTTTTAATTTGCGGGGATATCTGTTTGCTCTTGGGGATGCTCTCTGGAGTCGGCTGCAGACTCTCTGCCATCTTGTCGGGATTACGCACCAGTAGCAGTACACCTGCTCTTTGCTGGGAGGCTAAAACGGCTCCTGTTTTCCATTCACGGGAATTGGAGGCACTGCAGAAACTCTTTTGGGGAATGATTTAGTGACGTGTTCTCTTTTGTGTAAAGAGCCATGTGAATTATAGTGTCTTCTGAATGGAGTTGTGTTTCTCTTCAAAATTGCTACTTACAGTAACTGTATGTTTTGGGTGAAATCTAACGGCACATACACTGTCAGAGGACGTTGTTTCTGAAAAATGACAAACCCAAGGATAAAAAAATACAAAGCTGCTTGCCATGTAAGCGTAACCTGGAATTTATTTTGTAAGTCTTACATTATTTGTATCTGTGGGACTGGTTTGTAAATTACAAGGAAGGACAAACACACACACACACACAGACACAGACACACACACACATACTGTATGACGGAGCATCATCATGAAGAGACTACAAGCCAGAATTGTCAAACAAACCGCTAATATAATTCAATCGGTGACCCACCTCCCCTTGTCAGCTCTCAATTCGTAGTGAAAAAATTTAACAACATAGTTAATTTATTTTTCTATGCAGGATTATTTAAAGAGTTATTGGTATTATTTAAAAAGAATAATACACAAAGAGCGGAAAGGACTTGAAAGAATGATGCATCAGAGCTAATTCAGGCCACCAGAAGTGACTGTCGAGTCCGTCGGAGGGTTTATGTTCCTCTCAGTTTGCTGAAGAACTCGACCCGCTGGACCAGGGTTGTGAAATGTGATCTGTGATGTTTCCTTTTTATTGTGTCGCACGACAAGCCGAGGCCTGATTGAGTCTGTGAAGTTTCAAGCCGTTTCCTTATTCTTATATCTCCCACAGTATCTTGTAAAAGGTTTCTTATTAACATTATGCAACCAAAATAAATGTGCATTAAACTTGATATGGTTCCAGAATGGTTGGGATGGAGATGGGTGTGTGGAGACGTTGGTGGGGCGGCTGCGAATTGAAGCTCTAAATTGTTAGACCTGGGCAGAATCATATCATAAAACACCATGTGCAATATTAGTAAAAATGCTCAGTCATGATGGCTTCAAATATTTTTTTGTTTAATTTATTTAGTTTGAGGTTATATTGTCAAGACAGGTTCTATTTGGAAATTCTTTTATCAGCCTAACTCTATCCGGTCCTTATTTAAAAAGTATTGTTACGTTAAAATTATGAGTGTTTATTGACATTACAAATGAATAGAATGTATCTTGGAAAGTATAATAAATACAATTTTCTATCGGTCATAAATCTCCTGTATATTGGTTAATTTTCTCTTGTATAATCATGTTGAAATCAAGGTATTAAAATCAGCACCTATTTGCACTGTGTCCCCCTATTTCTTTTAGTTCACATCCTCTGGGCTTCTCCGGGCTGCTTCACTTTAAAACAAAAAGACTCCTCCGCTGAACTCGCCAGCTCCTTTTTCACAGCACTTTGAGTTTTTCACAGAACAAGTTGGATTGTCTGACAGCTCGGTGTTGGACGTTGAGCTTGTGTGTTTTTGTGCTGTTACTCTGGTTTAGATCTCCGAGTGATGCTCCAAAAATGCCCAAAAGGCAAATTTCAAAGATGTAACATCGCCAAATTTCAACTGCCTCAATGTATTGTCATTCACATACCTTTGCGTGTCTCTCTTTCCGTTCTTTCCATCTCCAAACATCCTAAATACCCTCTTCCTCTTCAAGCTTTTGAAGATTTCGTTCACCCTGGCCTCATTGTCTTGAAGGTTACATTCCCTACCCCTGTTTTTAGACACCTATCAAACATTCATGCCTGTTCCATTTTAGGGTTAAAAATTCAGATTTCCCGTTTCTGTGTTAATCCAACCTATGGGGCTTTTGGGAAACCAAGTAGCAGAAAGTATGACTCATCCAGACGCCAGAGAATTGTCCTCATTAATTATTAATACCCTTGGCAGTTATGAACTAAAAAAGGGATGCTTGGATGCGGGGGAGGTATGAATCTGATATGTCCGCCCCCTCCGAACCGCTCCCCCTCTCACTCCCCCGTCCTTCCTCCCGCTCTCCCTCTGTTGTATTTTCAACCATAAAACTCTCTAATGGAACAGAAATATCATTTGGATACTTAAAAAAAAAAAAAAAGACTCAAATTTGGCTGGAAAATGGTCTTTTCAGCCCAACATTTTACTGCAGTCACTTGGCTCCAGTGCAGGGTTCTGTTCCTGAAAGCTCCAGGGGTCCTTTAGGGGGTATCATGGCATCACCAGAGAAAGGGGAAATAGTTTATTTTCACCGTAATTTAACTCACAAGACATTAGAACAATGAAAAATGCACAAGGAGCCTGCTTTTTCTGTCTCGCTGCCGTTTGTCATCTCACCTGCTGTACAGTTATGGAAACCTGTGCTAACCCGCGTCCCAACTTTAAAATCATATCTGTTGTCCCTCCAAGGCGTGTTCTCATATGATGGGGTCCTTTGGTGAAATGCACATCAATTAGGGGAATGTGTTTAGAGAGCACTGCTGGAATAGGAGCATGCATGAAGTCTACATTTGGCCACAAGGGGCGCTGTGAGATAAGAACACAGCAGAGAGGGTGAAACGGTGTGCCTGGACTGCAGGAGGATTCGAGCTGTTTGAAGGCTTTAGATAAAAAAAAGGGAGATAGAGGGAACAGAAAGAAACACTTTTCATGTATTCTATTTGAAGAACTGCCCTAACTCTGCCTTTTTTTTCTGGGAAGTTAAAGAAAGGATAGTTCAGAGGCTGCACAACAGGCTTTTGATGATGATGATGATGATGATGATGATGATGATGATGATGATGATGATTCTTATTATTTCTAGGAAGATTAATAAGACTAATTGTGGACATTGGGTCAAGGCGTATTTGGAAGAGTAACAAAAAAAGCAATCATAGACTGATAGAAGAAAAGCAATACTTTTCAAATATACACTCTTTTTCTAGGAGTCTGCTACTGCAACCTGGGGCATTTATGCTTTACAACATTAGATAGATACTTCACGTAACTTAACGCCATGTAGAAGTTGTAATTATTTCAAGTGAATTAAACTAAAAGGGTCTAGTTTTTATTTTCAGACAACTTCAGAGCTTATAGAACCATATTCTTCTAACTCGAAGTCTTTTTGACTTGAAATGTTGAGTTGTATGAGTATGCTGTAGTGTTCAATGAATTTATTAAAGAAACATGATCAGCATATTAGCATTCTTCCCGACATGCATTAGGTGAGAGTTAAGGTCCTCTCTTTTCCATAATTTGAAGAAAACGTGTTGAAAACTTAGTGTGTGTCTTACATACATTTTAAGATGAGTCAGGGATGCTTATTTTATCAATAATGAAAATACTGTGAATGATAATGAGCATCAGCATTGAATTCAGTCTTTGCCCTGTCACACATACATAATATAATAGTAGATGGAACCGGTTTCATCTTTGTACCAATCCTGGAATAAAGTAGCTTCAATAGGAGTAACTCAGCTGTTATTTAAACTAAGTTAGATTAACTAGATGTTTCTGTAGATGAAGCTTTTTCAGCTTTGGAATTCCAGTTGAAAGAAACTGAAATATGTTGTTGGCTCAGCTAGAGAATTCTGTAGGAACTGAGTTGTGATTAAGTTACGTAAACTAAAGAATTTAAGTACAACTGAATAATATTGAGTTTATATGACAAATAAAGTTTATTTGTTTTCAATCTTTACAAAATGACTTCAACTTGTCTTCTCAAATTCAGTCAACTTAAACTTTGAAGGCAGCCTGGACACAAACTTTTTTAAGTTAAAACAAATGGTTTGTTTTTAAAGTGTACATCTTTTTTCCTTGTGATAAGTGGATAACTGGTCTTAACTCTACAGTTCTCCAAAGGTTTTGGGGATTTCTAAAAAAGAAATTAAGAACTGTCAACCAAAGAGTGCAGCAGGTGACGTTAGACATTGTCTTGTTTTAATCCTCGAAGACCTCGAACAATTTTTGGGGCACCTGACTGTATATATTTTTGTTTTTTCAGCAAGTGTCATCAAGTGTCATCCATCATTAGAAGCCTTAAGTTTCAGTCTCTCGCCCCAGTTTTACATTTGCTTTGTCTGAGAATAGATACATTCACCAGAAATTGAATGTAAAAGTTTTGTTTTTCTTTGGAAGTTACATCCTCAGCATTTTTAAGTGAAAAACAGGTGTAATTCATTACTTAATTTACAGCCTGTGCGGACATTGAAGCAAGAGTGACTTTTTTTCAGAGAAATATATTATTCATTGAACATGAACAACAAAAATAGCTTGTCTACAACCACTGCCTGTTGGCCCAGAGGAAGAAACTACGTGGGTTTCCAGAAGGTGATAGGACTTACATCGTGGTTATTTTTAGCTGTCTTTGAGAGTTAAGGGGTTACAAGCTAAAAAGGTTGGAGTACAGCACAATCGCACAAAAATCAAGCATTAAAATACCGAATGTGACGGGATCAACAATTAACCATCTCATTCTTAAATCCACTCACTCAGTGTTCGTCAGTCCTGGTCCTGGGGGCCCCCCTGCCCCTATCAGCTTGTCATCAAGCTCTGCTGAAGCCCGATAACCACCCATTCATTTGAATCAGCTGTGTTGGAGCAGGGAAACGTCTAAAACAGGACCAGGATTGATAAACTCCACGCTAACACATTTTTTGTCTCATTCTAACTTGAACCACAGACCGGTCGGGACAATTAACGATTCCTCACGTTGAAAAGCTGCAGATTATTTATTGTTCAGCAGACAAGACTGCAAATGCACCATTTTGAAATAGCCCTTGAACACAGCACGACAGTTTCAGTAAAATGAAGTATTCTGATGGTTTAGATCATTTTATTTCACTTTTTGAAATTGGACATTTACCCCAAGAGAGAGTTTAGTTTCGTAATAACGAGAGAGATATGGCCTTACAGAGGGGCAATGACTTGTTGGATACAAATGTCACCTGCATGTACTGTCTCAATCACCACTGTCTTCTCATCTCTTTCTTCCTTTTACTGTACTTCATCTGTGCTTCGTCATCTGTAGTTTCCTTTTCTTCATCTTGGATAGTCCCTCGGCTGTCTTGCTCTCATTTTTAATCTCACGTCCTCGTATACCTTGAGTTAATCATCATTGAAAAAAGGAACAATGCATTCATGAGGCATCTCTTTTTCACAGCAGAGCAGGAGTCATTCCCATGCTGTGTCCATAGCAACTGCAGAAATGAGGATGAATTTGTGTCTACAGCAATCAGTACTCTGTGTGACAATGAACAAAGAGTTTCAAGGTTATACAGTATCAACAAGTTCTCATCCCACGTTGTCAAACACTGATGCCATTCTTTCATGCGCAATGTCCCTGTCTGTCTGTCGTCCAGCCAGAAAGCCACTTTAATTAGGTCTGGGCACAAAAACTACTTGGTTAGATTTAAAATATGTTAAACATTTTGTTTCACATGGGACACAAACCCCTGTTTTCTGGGTGAAGCTGCTGTGTGAGCCACTCAAAGCTGATCACTGATCGTCTGTATACTACGTCAGGAGGAGCAGCTCTGTTTACGTTGGAGTCAGTTTAAAGGTCAGTGTGTATCGTACAGATGCTAAAGGCTACCTTCTGCACCTGTATGAGACGCAAAGGGACATGACAAAACATTCTGTATTTGACAATATGGCAATGAGAACGGGCTGATAGTATGTGGGTTTTTACAGCTATATTTGATAATAGGTTTCATTTATTCTCTTGGAGTATAAATATTGATCAGTTCTTAATCTGTCGATAGAACTCCATGACCTCCCAACTGATGGTCTCCATTCAAAAGTCATTCTTTAAAACCTCTTGAAACCTGATTTTTGTGTGAAATAATTAAATCGAGGACACTGTGTTTTTTTTTTTGTTTGTTTTTTGTTTTTGCACCAAATGCAAATATTTAAAATGTCTCCTCATTTGATTTCCCATAAATGCAGCCTGTTTTTATCTATATTTTTGAATGTTCAGGTACATTTTCAAGGATCATACCAGAGTGTTTAAACTAGAAACCATGCATTCTTATATCAGTTTGCACCATTTTCAAATGTACTGTCAGTACTTTTAGATTTGATTTCTTTTTTCTTTTTTTTTCGTTCCAGGCAGCCTCTGGTTTTCATTCATTTCTAGAATATTCAAAAATCAATTAACAGACTCTGGCAACTTGATTGTTGTGTAATTCATCACAGTGAACATCGGGTCCGCAATAAATTAGATTATCACTGCAGTGCAGTCTTTGCAATTTTCACACACTGATCAGTTTATTTGTCGTTTAACCTTAAACCTGTAAAAGAAAAAGTTGTGTTGTCTCTTTTGTGATTCCTGACCCATAGCAGGCATTATACAGTAAGTCAGGTAACTTTGTCTTCTGCTGCTTTATTTTGATGATTATTTACCCCTTTCATACATGGTGTCCACTAGAGTGAACAGATATTTAGAAGCCATTTTTAACAATTTAAGTTCAAGTATCATGTCCCAGTCACCAAATGTTGAACCCTTACAGCCTCAACAATTACAGTTATGTGTAAGTATGTGTTTGTCATTTTGAGTAGCTCTGGAATAACTATTAAAACCTGTTTTTGTCAGAAAACCAGACAGGGAAATTGAACTAACTAAAGTGTTTTACATTTTGTTCCGTGACTCAAACTGCATCTGTCCGCTCCAGTGGCCGTTGTGGGCTGATGGGTATATTCTGCCCTTTCAAATTTCTCCATTTTTGCATGGTTTATTTAAAATCATAATTTAACTTACACTTGAATCGCTTTATTTAAAAGTAAGATTAAAGATTTAATCAAATAAGATTCCAGTAGGCTGAATTAACTATTTGGTGCATAATGTCCACCCGAGTGGACTGATGTATGTTCAGTCACAGAGAAAAGATGTATAGGATTTTTTTTTTACAAGTACATCTCACATTTCTTATTTAGCTGAAAAATGTTGGTTTTACCTGTCTGGTATTCTGAGAATAAAACTATTTAATGGTTATATTGGAAAAAAAAGAAACTATTGGAATGATTTTGTACTTCATCATGAGTAAAACCAAACAATGAAAAAAAAATATGACTTTGTGATTTAATAATTTGTGTTTGAAATGGTTATATTTGTGTCTTCCAAGTCCCCCAACTTAATAAAAGTGACATTACTTTACAACATTAATGTAAGACTGACAAAACAATAATGCAGACCTGATGTTCAATGGGATGGATTGACAACTCAAGCAAATTTAAAGACTATCAGGGTTTTGAATTGTACGAAAATGAATGGAAACCAGTGATGCTCTCTAATAACAAACAAAAACCATGGAAGTATGTGAAACACATGGTTTGCAGAATGGTACGTTGTGATGTGAATTCAAAGTAAATCAGTTGTATTGAATGGTTTGCAACATATGAAACCTCTGGTATGGTTCTCTGGGTTTAACAATGTTTTGCAGCACAACATATGTTTGTAATGATGGATTCAGCCGTGTTTACTATTTTTTCATTTTCATACAATGTGTCTGTTAGAATTGTACATTCATCACCGTTGGTTCCTCTGTTGGCTTAATCCTACAACATTTTACACAGAGTTTTTCTCTCTACTCTTGCTTGTATTTACGTGTTATTTGCTTTAATTACGCTGTTGTTTCCTCTTTGACACCTTATTAAGCTGTTGGGGCACATTTGTAGCAGCGGTGGCCCATGTCTGCTGAATGCCAACAATGTGCTCAGGAATGGTAACGGAGAATTGCTGGCATCCGCTGCGGTCAGGCGGCCATTTGAGGTGGGATGAAAGGGGATGGCATCTCCCCGGCTACTGCAAATTACTCAATGCATCCCCAATGAGAGGAAAACAATGCCTCACCTCCCCACCAGCTGCCTCATTAAATGTGGACAAATCCACCAGTGCTGCTCTGTTGTAGCTACTTGGCTGCCTTTTTCGCCCCATTATAGTGACATTCATAAAAGCCAATCAGAGGAAGTCTCCTGTCACCTGACTGTTGAGGCTGTCACAGCCTCAGAGTCAACCTTTTAAGAGTTAAAAAACTAATTTAGATAATAACCTTCCAAATCATACACAGAAGGATTTGCATGCGCTCTTTAGCCCCTCAGGTCGTGAAACTTGTGCACCACTGTGCAAACATTCAGCAGAGACATGACGTGTTTTCACAAGGCAGCAGTGTTGAAATCTTCTATTTTCCATTTTGCCTGCCTTTTATTTAATGCAGCCATATATTAAAGGACAGCACTCTGGTGGAATTTCACAGCCCCTCCAGGGTTACACCATTTTATTAATTTAATTTCTCAGTCAAATTCTGTCCTTTAAATGCCTTTTTTTTGGCACCAGCATAGTCTGAAAAGGATAATGAGTTCCTGACCAAAATGAGAAATCCACCCTCTAAAAAAAGGTACCCCTGCTCTCACGAAATAATTGAGAGAACTAAGGTAAAAGTCACTATTCAATGATACTGTGATTTCCTGTCTCGGAGGCAAATACACACTGTTATATGTTGTCCTTTGCTTTGAGTGGACATCAGGAAGTAAGATACAGTGTGTAAAATAAAATGCTAGCAGTTAAAGTTTCTGCAAACCATGGATACATGTTTACAAAATGTGTCATATCATGTTCACATTACACGTTTATTACCTGACTTTCATGTCGTTAGGTGGAGGGGACGGTGGTGACAAGGCAGCCAAGCCAGTGACCACAGTTTGAGCCTGCGTTTCAGCATTTGTAAGTTTGAACCCACTGGAAATATTTGACACGGAATAAAGATTTGTAAGCGTGACAACACTAAATAATATGGAGGTATATACATTTTAAGGAGACCTTTGAAAATGTTCCAGTCATGTATGTGTCGTCCAAAACATGTTTTCTGAACCCTAACCAAGTGGTTTTTGTGCCTAACACAGCATTGTTACAGAAGTATTGAAAATTGAACCTAAACAAATGCAAAGTTTTAACTAATCCGTGGTTTTGCAGAAACATACTTTGGTCATTTATTCTGGCAGCTGGGTTGGCCAAAACAGTGAACCCGCTAGTGATAATAGTTAGGAAGCTAATCTTAAAATCTTGATTTCAAGGTTAAATTAGATGTAACGTTTTAATCTTATACATCTTGGAAGCAGTATGAATTGTACAGACTCACTCCCAGTCCCAGTGCTTAAACACATACTTTGTCAAAATACATAAAAATGGTCTATCTTGTTCTCTATAGCACGCCAACTTTGACCTTGAAGTCGCTCCACCCCCACAGTCCACCTACACGTTTTCACTTATGTTGCCTGATTATACTGCTCCAGACTGTGTGGGCGGGTACACACTTCATTTGATTGACATCTCCCTCACCCTCCTGCCACCTTAGTTGCACCCAGCACATCCTGTTATCATTAATATTGCTGCAGAGAGTTTTCCCACATAGACCTTTCTCACAGCAGATATTTGGACTTGTTACAGCACAAAAAGCACAAGTGTTAGGCAGTTCATTAATGATGGCTCCATAAAGTATCCCAGTCAGGCATAATACCAGGACGCTGAAAGTAGCTCATCTTAATGGAATGCTGTGGTTATTAATGTTATTAATTACACCTGTGTTCTACCTGCCATGACAAAATGTCTGCAGTGAATTCCATAGTACATGCTAATACATAATCTGCTAATTTTCATAATGCACTATTCTTTTTTCCTAGTTATATACAAGAAATTAATGTGCTTTACTGTTTTGGAAATGATGAAACTTAGCTACCAACCCAAAGCATCAGTATCTGACAACCTGGGAATAACACTAACCAATCAACTATCTTACAAAGTGGACCTTTAAATGATCTCAACAGATCAAATTGTGACCAATGCACGCTAACAGTACAGTCAAAAATGGAAAACAAAATACAACAAAACCTGACCTCATTAAGTATGATTTGTTTTGTCACGTTGATCAAAACCTGCTTAGGATTAATGGGTAATCTACAAATGTAACAAAAATAAGCTACATCTTTTAAATATTGCATATTTTTGTACACAATGAGAAAGCACATAGTCTATACCAACTGCTATTTTTGTTTGCAGCAATCTGCTCGTTTGCCTTTAAACTAAGAAGAGAACAACTAAGTACACAAGTCCTTTAGCCAAGTAAAAATATCAATAAAACTCAGAAAAAAATACTTGACACATGGATTTGTGTTTTAGGATACAAAATGGTTTCTTTTGTGATCAAAAGCTTTATTAAGTATTTTATTGTTTTCGGAGTTTAAACTCCATTGTTGGGTAGTTTAGCAAACAGTTTAGCTAGGAATTTAGCCTAGCCTACTCAAAACAAAATGGGGCAGTATATTACCAGAGTAAACGCTAACTGTTACTAAATGTAGTTACCATTAGTTAGCTCAGTTAGAATTGCAGATAGCGATCGAGACTGGGAGCTCGGAATACCATGGAAGTGTTGGCGTTTACAACTCTAGCACAGGAGCTTTGGACTTGGATGGGCCGCGGCTCACTGGTTAGCATGCTAACATCAGTAGATATCTAACACAATACCCAAGACATTTCACAATGTCAGAACTGTTACTTCTTCACATTCTGTTGATCATTTAAGATAAATTTTGAATGTTTTCAAGTAAAATTCTTACATATTGCACCTTTAAAGATTGCCATGTTATTTCAAGGCAGGCCTAGGTGCTATGTACATACTGTAAAAGTAACAAATAGCTAGCTCCACGATCCAGACGATAGGTGCTGCAGCTATGGATAGTGTCCGAATAATAATGTGGTTTTTTGAGCATTAAAAGCATGTATGACACCTAGAATAAAAGTACAAATCTGAAAACGAGCATAATATGGGACCCTTAAACATTATCACATATTTTCTGCATAGTAAGTAGCAAATACTGCCTTCAGGAAAATTTGGTTAAGTGTCACTAAAGGGAAATTCTCGAGTATAAATAACCCCAAATTATACTTAGGTAAAGTTCTTGGCTCAAGAGAATCAATTACTTTGCACCACTGAAGCTCTTAACCACGGTCATTCGGAATCATCACATTTAAGCAGCCAAAAGCCCTGAAAGTCGTTAAAGACCTTATCATTTGACAGATTAGTCTTGAAAATCATTGTTAAACCAACTCATGTTAGCTGGGCAGCACCTGCATGTGCAACGACTCTGAGCACAGGCTGTGATTAATGTGCTGCTGTTTCCTCTGGGTGCAAACCTACACCTGTTTCTATTTTATTACATTGATCTATGAGAGATCAATGAAGGCATGGGGACAATTGCAGACAAGTAGAGGAGACATACTTAGACCTTTGGGACTGCCCAGGTTACACACTTGTTTGTGTGTATGTGTGTGTTAATATGTTGTCCTTTACAGTTATCCCAGGGGAGAATGTGAGAGGCTTTCCCTTTGCGCTCTCTCTCTCTCGCTAATCAATAGCTTATATTTTATCAAGAAAGCTGAGCCTCCTTGAACATACAGATAGGTAATGGTTCATTTGGAAATTCAAGTACAATCAACATGTTCATTTATTGTAGGAAATGTTTTTGCTTTTTGCTTTAGAACACTGAGTTTTGACCCTGTAACCAAGGTCATGAAAGTCTATCCGTTTGTTGTTACATATTTAAGTCCTCATGACTGTTTATTAGAAAAACCTCTTCCATAATTTCTAGAAAAAGTCCTGAGGAGAAAGTGCCGCAGGCTTCATGATTGACAGGTGACCACTAATGACTGCAACGCCAAACAACTCATGGGATACCACCTTAAACTGTCCATGGCTTCAACCGCAATCATCCTTCTTCCTTTCTCCTAGCCTGCCAATCTGTCTTGTTGCCTGTCTTTCCATCCATCCATCGTCTCATTTTCCTGTCTTTTCTCTTTGCTCTACCTGAGCTGAATTATGATCTGTAGTCTTCCCTGATACATTGTGATTGATTGGGCTTTCTAGCTAACTAATGAATTGGCCCCTCAAGGACATGTAGCGAGCCAGCTTTGGTATTAATGTGGACTCTGCTGAAGGCAGCTCAAAGACTCCTGACACCACAGATTTAGCGCTTACAGTGTTTATTTGGATTTGGCTTTAGCGGGGGGCTTGTTGGGGTTTAATTTTTAAATTGCTACCAATTGCATTTCTAATAGCTTTTTGCATATTGTCTCCTAGTGACATGCAGCAGGAAGTGATGTGCAAATAATGTATTAACAGACAGCTAATAGCAAATATGTTTGTTAGACAGTCATTTAAAACATTGATTTTGTTTCAGGTTATTCTTCTTAAATGGGGAAATGTTTGATGTACTGTGTTTGTATATGTATCACATAAAGGTGCCCTAATCAGTGTTTTTTATATCAGCAATGAATTAAACGACATACTGTATGTGCAATGTGAAAGGTATCCTGCATATCAATGGACTAACAGAGAATTAGCACCAACGCCACAGTTCCCATTAGCTCTACTGAGCTTTCCAGTGTCTCTCAGATTTTTTTTTTTCTTACAGCCGAAGACTTTCTGTTTTACTTTAGAAAAAGTGATGATGTACACTACCTGCGCAGCATAAAAACAGCTGACAGACAAAATTAGTTAACTTGCTGGTGAGCATGGTGGAGCATTTAGTAGCTAAAGAGCCAAATAGTTCCTTCAGGAGTTGAATGAGGAGAGAAAGTGGCGTTCAGTGAGGACAAAGCAGTGAAAGAAATAGATCTATTTTTTTTCCTGATTGTTTCACAGTGGTTATGTTCTAAAGCACAAATAATCAGCCGATACATCCACACCACCCTGAGGATTTCATGTACATTCAACATAGGTGAAGTGCAGTCTTCATCCTGTCTGCTGTGTGCCTCCCTGCTCTGTGTGTGTGTAGCTCCACCATCAGTCAAACAGACACACAGAGCAGCTTTTTACAAAAGACAAAGAGCAGAGGAGAGAGACAAAGACACCAATCTAACCTGGTCACTATGTTTTTATAGAGTCCCAACCTCACACTACATGCTGTAATTGGTTGGGGCTACACACCAGTGCCCAAAGGATGATGACACCCATAAATGTCCTGCACACAGAAATAAAAAAGAAAAGAAAGAAAATAGAAAGAAATAATAAAAAAAAATACAGAGGGTAGGGTCTCTGCAGATACAGAAACCACCACATACCTCTAGTGGATCAAAAGTGATGATGGAGAGGGATTACTTTTGTGTGAGTCCATACATTGGCTTTTGGCTATTTTTTTTTTTTTGGGGGGGGGGGGGGCATTTTTGTATAATATGCCTTTAAGTTACTTACAAATGGTGACAGCCAAACCGATTTAGATTAATAAGGGATTCAAATGGACAATGCTCTTAAACCCCAACCTTAATTCTGGTGAATTTTATTCCATGGCCTATATATGGCCTATAATATCCAAACCAACACCATTGACATTAACAAACCATCCAGCCTTAGAATAATTACATGTTCTAATTTTCAGCATTTGGATGTGAGGAGTGATGTGACAGACCACCACTGACGAAGTCGGTTTATGATTTAAAATGTGAAAGGAATGAATCACTTTAATATTATTCTGGTGATGGATTTCACTTTGCTGAACTGTCTATTTCATCCTGTACTGCTGTGATATATCAAAATATTTTATGCATTCATCATCCGCGTCCATGTGTTTATCTCATTTCCAGAGCACAATGCGAATCAGCACCTGCTGTGATGGTTGGTCATGCAAAATGCGTGTGGGCCCGAAAATACTGTGAGCAGTAGATGCACTTCAGTTATTTTAATGGAGCTTTTACAGTGTTGATGTGGGAACACATACTGTGTTTGAACACATTACATCTCATTGGTCGAATGCAGTAAACAAATGGATGCTTTTTATTGTCTCGTTTCAAGGAGGTTTTGTCTTTGTTTTGTGTCAGACAGCAGCATGAGGTGGTAAACACCTACTGATTTTCCCCCACTGCATCATATGATGCAGACCTTTTATGCTGGCTAACATTTATCAACACCAATACAGGCCACTGAGTATTGATGACACATTTTTCAAGGCATGAAGTGGAATCGATCCGTGCCGTTTGCTATATGCTATATGGAGGCAAATCAAGATGAAGATCAATGTCAACATGCATCTTCTTTAAAGCCAGAGGTCAAGCTATCACTCTGTGTGCGTTTCATAATTTGCGTGATGGACGACGAAGAGAGGGCATGTTTGTCATTGAAAGTTTGCAGCACTTTAATTTTTGTTTCTGCTCTGTCTGTCTGTTCCATCATTGTTTTGTATTCAGAATGTTGCATTAATAACGCCAAGGGTGATGATATTGATTAGTGTGGATGGCAAACAAACCTCATATGGGTCTAGAATAACAACGCTACTGTTTCAGCCCACATTTACTTTTTTAATTATTTTTTTGCTCAAAATGATTGCATGTGTGTTTATTTTCTAGCTGAGATAACAGATTGTTTTGCATTAATTTTAAAAACATTTGGACCCTCGACACCAGCAGTATACTATGCAAAGCAAGATTCACAGCTCATCCAAAGAAACTGGACAAAAATGTTATTATTTTACATATTCAAATCACCAGAATACGCTGTATGTATATAAGCTATACATAATCAGGCTCAGTCTCATTGAGATCAAAGTCTCTTTTGCAGGAGAGACTTGAGTTCAGCAGAGAGAAAGAAAAACAAACAGCCAGACATGAAAAAAACACATTATGCGTCAGAGACACACAGTCAAAAGAGTGAGAGTTTGGGTCCCTGAGGATCAGCGACCCTGGAAGTTACCCACATGCCTGATTGGTAAGCCAGCCTTTGATTGGACCCATATTACATCATTAAACATCTAACAGGTTATTGTGTGTTTTCTCTGTTTCTGACAGTCATGGACATACAAGGTTTTGGTGTTTTAAACACTAACACTCCGCTATCACTCAATGTACTCTTTACATTGTAGCAATGATAAACAGAGCCTGTGCTCTATGAGGACACTTGATGATTTTGTTGGTGGTTATTTAGCTCTTCATCACTTACTTGATGGTGACTTGCTCAGTCAACCATCCAGCCACAGAACAGCAGTAGTTCTTTAAGTCGAGGGTAGATGAGCAATACTGGCACTGATTACGAGGACATATAAAAATGGCTAAGTTGCATGATTGCAGAGCTTATGGCTACTGTTGCCCAATGTTCATAGTATTTTTCACTATTTAAATGAGGCTTGACTGGTGTATCTAGTTATTGGTATCAGTTTAAACACATGGAATGCTGTGGTATGAGCAAAATGAGCTGTCATTCATGGTAGGAAGCTAGGAAACCTCTCTTTAAACATTGCTGTGGTGGAGTTTGGTTTCATCCCATTCTCCCCAAAGGTATAACTTTGTAACACTCTGTGTTGGTGACCGGCCCAAAGCATCTCTAACTTCCTTACAGATTGGACCTTTTAATGAGCCATTATATTGGGAACCTTAATACAATGCACAAAAAATAAATAAATAAAAACATTTGAAGTCTTGAATAAAAATAATTCATGTTAATTATTTCTTTATTTTTAAATACCCCCTGTTATCTTAATAAAGAAGAAGAGCAATCCACACATATTATGATATAAAGGTGCAATATGTAAGAATTGTAGTTGAAAACATTCTCAAAAATCACTTAAATAATCAACAGAATGTGAAGGACTAAAAGTTTTGATGTTATGACATTCATGTATTGTGTCGCAGAGATATCTAATGAAGTTAGCATGCTAACCAGCTAGCAACAGCCCGTCTCGGTCTAACATTCCTGTCCTAACTGTGTAAATGCAAACACTCCCCTGGTGCTCCTACTTCCTGGTCTGCACCACTAGATTCACGGCTAATTAAGCTAAAGAGCTAACAGCAGCTACAGCTGGGTTACTTTGGTGATATGCTGAGGCCTGTTTGTTCTGAGTACGAATCCAACAGCTGTACAATTGTTTCATATTGCACCTTTAAACCTAAGAGACTTTGTGAGTCAGAAAAATGTAAGTAGCACAAAAATGCAGTTTTGACCTGGGACTGTAAGAGTTAAAGGTGTCGCCTTTCTGTATTTGTCTAATCTAATGACTGGGGTGTTTAGCTGAGTGACATCACTGACAAAGTTATGTGAGTTTTGTCAGAACACCTCAGCAGGGAGTAAACCTGTGCGCACCGTGCCACAGATCAGTGTGCTCAGAAGGCTGCAGTGCTGCTGAGTGCAGCTTTCATAACACACAGTTTGCCTTTTCAGCCACAAGATGTGTTTTGTATTGTGCTGCATTATGTAACGTGTCTCAGAAAACACATCAGTCACCAGTTGAACTAGTTCCACAGTGTAGTTAGACAGCTCGCTCGTAGCGCTGCTGTTTGTTCAGCGATACATTCATTCATCACGCAGCCAGTGGATCTTTACAGTTATGTCATTAGATGTATTTTAATCCATTTCTGGTGATGTAATATGTTCTAATTTGTTTGTGTGTGTGTGCGTGTGTGTGTGTGTGTGAGAGAGAGAGAGAGAGAGAGAGAGAGAGAGAGAGAGAGAGTGTGTGTGTGTGTGTGTGTGTGTGTGTGTGAGTAGATGCCTTTGCATGTAGCATCTATAGCTCATTTAGCAGCATCAGTACTGGCCTCTGCAGCATTCCAACACAGAAAAAAAACACGATGACGGAGACGGAGACCAATGCATGTTTGTGTGTGCGTGTGTGTGTGACAGCCGCAGTGTTTCCTTACCTGCAGTGCTTTCATGCTCTCGTATTACTAGTTCTCTATATCTTATCTCTCTTTCTCTCTCTCCAACACCTCTGCTCTCTCTCTCTCTCTCTCTCTCTCTCTCTCTCTCTCTCTCTCGCTTGCCAAGCCAGCCGGTGTTGACGATGCACTAGCTGCTGAAAGAGAACGAGTGTGTGTGTGTGTGTGTGTGTGTGTGTGTGTGTGTGTGTGTTTGTGTGTGTGTGTGCTGTTGATAGAGCTGAGAGATTTAATTGACACCCACAGAGAGAATTATACAAGCTTCCAAATGCTCTCTCTATCTGTGTGTGTGTGTGTGATGTTGTTCTGTATCTATGTGTGTTTATATGCTCATGCCCACCCATGAAAGCAGTGTGCATGTGGACGGGGTCTCTAGTGCCCATGCAGAGTGTTTTTCTCTGCGTTTTGTAGAGGCAGATCACATTACTGTCTCTTCTCTCCTCAAATGCTCCCCTTCTTCTTTCTCTTTCACTCTTTAGTTACATTTTTCATTTGCATTATTTGCATATCCTCTTTCTCTCCTTCCCTCTTAGTTGTGGCTCTTCCTCTGATGTGCTCTGTAATGATGCCCTTTAATCTATTGTGTTTGTTAAGACGAAAGGGGAATACAACATATCCTATCTGTTATCTTCCTGCTACATGCCTCTGTGATTCGATATGAATCTGCATTCACACACAAGGTGTCTCACTATACATTTGGGGATATTGGTTGTGTTCATTGTCTAATGTTATAACACTGGAGGAAGATTAATGGTAAGTAAAACACAGCATGAAAATACTCCATCACAAGAAACTATCTATTTAAAGCTGTACTTCTTCATCAAAGTGGAAACAGACAACTTTCTCCTGTAAGTGGTAATACTATCGGTGCGCTGCAGCAAAGACAAACAGATAGCTTTACGTTTTACATTTCCACATTTGATGCTTTACATATTACATTCCTTACATATTGCCCCTTTAATTTGACATTTTATGATTTACATATATATGTGCAAATTGAAGGTGCAATATGTAAAGAATAAAAAAAAAAAAAATTACTATAATTATTAACAGAAAGTTGAAAAAACAACAGTTTTGGCAATTCGTCAAAGATGTTTCTGTATTGTGCTGCAGCTGAAATTAGCATGCTAACCAGATAGCTCCTAGCCACTCTGTACTAGGAGGTGAAAGTCCGATAGTAAACAACACCAACACTCCCCCAGTCAGGGCAGAGTCAGTTAATAGGAACACTAGCTGCATGGCTAACTGAGCTAACTAGCTAATAGCAGCTACAGTTAGCAGCAGTTATTGGTCACTCTGGTAATATGCTGCTCCTTATTTGAATTTGACAGGTGGCCAATTCTTACATATTGCACCTTTAAAGCAACAAATTGCTAAAACGACTTAGCTGTGTGGCGTATTTTGAACAAAGGCTGGCATCTTCTCGCAACAAGTTACATAATGTGACATGTGAGGAGATATGGTCCTGTTGTCCACTCTGTGTGCGAGCAGACTGCAATTCACTTGACCTACACTACAAACTCAAAACGAGTAACTATGACTTACAAAACAGGAACAGAAGCAGCAACTTGGTCAAGATCAGAGCTCACAAACTGTTGAGCCATATTAATTAAAGTAATTAAAATTAAAGTGATTATTACCAAAGATACATTTTTTTATCACTACAATTTATTGATCAATAATAAGAAATACATCCTTTGGTCAAGAATTTGCAGTATGTTATTTGTTATTATTTAAGGGGTTCAGGGTTAATTAATTGAAATACATACTATGTATCCTATCAATAAATGTATTTACTTCATTGAATCATGTCAGTTAAACATTAGTTAGTTAGTATTTTGTATTTCTTTTGTGGCACTGCTAGTTATGTTAGCTATGTTAGGGGTTGGTAACGAAGCAGTATTCTTTTCATTTGTTTACTCGATTTATAGCGCGAAGTTGTTGATGAATTGTGTGCATCCATGCTTTTCTATCTTCATCAGATAAATGATAATGAAGTTTGGGATAATATCAGGATTGCCACAGTAATACAAGAGAAATTGCCACAGCGGAAGACGTCGTATTGGAAAAACGCCATCAACGTCAAATGATGATGTATGAGGGTCTGGAAGGGCTGTCCCATTTCACAGGAGGAGATTTTAACCACTAACCCTTGTAACTCTGTTCTGACGTGCAAGGGCTGGAGGAAAATCTGGAAATGGGATTGGGCCTTTGTCTCTTAAAGAGACATGAAAGCAGTCAGTCTTCATTTTCCTCTGATATGTTTGTGCCTATTGGCAGAAAAAACATCATAGGGAGAGCAAAGTTTAAAGGGAACCACTCAAAATGCAGACTGTGTCATTATCCATCAGCCATTGCACAATCAACATTTACTTCATAATGATACATAAGGCAAAAAAAACTTGTCCATAGCCAGTTTATCAAAAGACCACTGACAATGTGTGATATGAAGGCAGATGTTGGACCATTGTAGCTGCAGATTCAGCCTCGACTGCAGGTCCGACTTATAAAAGCATATAGGCTAAGATCTAAAAGTTGATATGGAATGATATGATAATGCATAAATGTGATTGTCTCAGCAAACCACCGATCAGAGTCACACACAGTAACAAGGTTTATTACAAGGATCTGATTATGTGCACATAAATCCACATATGCATAAGCACATACACTGTAGTCAGACAAAGATCATATCCAGTAAAACATAGTCTATATTTAATCCTCCTTTTTATCTACCCCACTGCTGCCTTATTGCCTTTTACGGCCCCAGGAAAGCAGTTTCACGCATGATAAATTTGACATCATGGTCTGTGTGTTTTTTTCATGCTGAAATATGCAGATGATGTGGCAAAACAATGAGCGTATGACAATAGCTAGTCCTGTGGATGTGTGCCTGTTTTAAGAATGTGTATGCATGAGTCTATATGCAGGAACACACATGCTAGTGAGCTCATGTTTGTGTTGTGATAGCACCATGTTCCCATTCCCAGAGTGGTGTGTGTGTTTGTATGTTGTGAATATGTGTGTATGTATTTGTCAAAGTCCTTTTATGGGAAACAGGCTGAATGAACATTTGTAGAGTCGTAACTCACGTGAGCCACCACGAATGTGTGTGTGTGTGTGTGTATGTGTGTGTGTGTGTGTGTGTGTGTGTGTGTGTGTGTGTGTGTGTGTGTGCAAATGCATGTGTGTACGACGCCATAAAAGAAAATGATGTGATCTACGTGACTAATGTGATTGAAGCTTACATCAAAATTGTTTCAAAGAAAGTTTTTATATGCGAATGAATCACATCAATAGAGGAAATGTGTGTGAGAGGGGGGAGATAAAGAAAGTAAATATGGAGGCTCCGGTTACAGTACTGATTTATATCACAAAATAATCTTTAGCATTCAGGAGAGGGATACTGTATGGACGGCCGTTTAAATGACAGATTTCCATATAAATTAATGTCCTGCACTCAGCTTGAAAGTCAACCCATCGTGATTCATTGTGATGCATGTTAGACTGTATAAACATTTTGCACTCAATGGAAATGACTAACCTCTCTCAGCGGTCTAGTGGTATTTGTGGAGGCGCTTTGCTGTGACCTCGGCATCCTATACATTTCAATGGTAATTAGGGTTAAAAGTCGGGATGCTCTTTAAATGGAGAAAAAGGGCTCTGCACTTCGAGTTTAAACGAAAATAAGAGGGTTGGCTTTGCTGGCAAGCTAACGAGCTAGTACGCCTAACTAAGCAATGCAACCAGTGTTGGCTGCAAGCCAATTGCACAATTCAGCTTCTGTAAAGATGATGAAGAGGTAAGTATACACATATCAACCACAACATTAAAACTGGTCAGGTGACATGGTTAACATTTATCCATCTGGGTCCCGGCATTCACGTGGAAACATCTTGACACACACCACCCACCCAAACACCAATGTAGACCAGGTAAACGACCGCTTGGGCACCCCCCAATAGCAGTGGTCCCCTCCAGCAGGACAATGTGCCCTGCCACATCACAAAAACTGCTCAGGAATGACCCAAGGAAACATGATAAAGAGCCCAAGGCGTTGATCCGATCCTCAAATTCCCCAGATCCAGATCCATGGAGGCCCAATCCCCCCAATCCACAGGACTCAAGTTCACTGCCAAGGTACCAGTGCCAGACACCACAGGACACCCCCAAAAGTCTTGAGTCTCTGCCTTGATGTGTCAGAGCTGTTTTGGCGCCACAGGGGGAACCTGCACAATATAAAGCGGGTGGTTTTAATGTTGTGGCAGATCAGTGTTTCTCTGACTTTTCCTTTATCACATTTACTCTGCAATTCATGTAAATATCTCAACAGACTTGATAGACTGGTTCACACATCATCTTTCCCAGACGATGTATTGCAATTACTTGACTTTTCCTCTCGCACCACCAGCAGGTTTACAGTTTTTATTGAAATATCTCTGATTGGATTGGATTTAGGAAGAATCAGCTCCAGACATTCATGTCCCCTGGAGGAAGAATTGTATAACTCTACTCCAGTTAACTCTCATCCGGTGCCATCATCAGGTCAAGGTATTTAGTTTTCAAAATATATTAGTTTATGTCCACATACTGCACATGAACATGGTAAACATTATATCTGCTAAACATCTGCACGTTAGCACTGTCATTCCAAGAATGTTTGCATGCTGACATTAGCATTTAGCTCAAAGCACCGCTGTGTGTAACTGCAGCATCACAGAGCTGCTAGCATGACTGTAGACTCTCAGTCTCATTAATGTGTCATTTCTCACCCTATAAAATGTATTTGTCTTTGTCTCAAGCTGTCTCTCTCCCTCTCTCATCGCAATCCAATCACCAGAATAAGTGCTGGCAAAGTACATTTCTGTAAAACCACAGAAAAGTTAAAACTTCAGTTTCATTATGTTAAGTTTTTCTCTTGTCACAATGCTGTGCTTACGTTGTGCTTAGGCATAAAACCCACGTGGTTAGGGTTAGGGAAATGTCCTGTTTTGGCTGAAAATACCTGTTTTAGTCGCCACAAATAGTCTGGAAATTGTCCAGAGGTCCCCTTAAAAATATCCAGTGGTTTCACACTTACAAATGCTGAAATGCAAACTCAAACTGCATTCACTGGCTTGGCTACCTTGTCACCTTCACCTCCCGACATGGAATCCAGGCATTAAACATATAATGTGAATGCAATGTGACACATTTTATACACATTTAATTACAGTACATATGACATGTACAAATTTGAACCTATCTGTGGTGTGCAGGAATATTTGATCAATTTATCCTGGACACTGGGCTGCTCTTCGTTTATTCTTTTCAGAATTATATTCACCTCTATTCTTTTCTTGTGATAAAAAAACAAAAAACAAAAAAAACCAAACATATTTTATTCAGAAAATCTTGGAGTGCATTCTATTTTAAATGTATTCGCTTTGTTCTGGTTTTTAAACAACTGCTCACTGCAGAGTTTTTTTGTTTTTCCTGTGAGCAGAGAAACAATCATGGCTGTGATCCAAACACTGTGCTACAATATTTGGAACATTATCATCAACAAAATCACTTTTCTTATTGACTGCAGGAAAGAAATGCTCATGTTAAGGAACGGGAGGCTTTGCTGTACAAGATTGCCGGCAGCAACTTTGAATTGGCATCCTTAGAATTTGTCAAAACAACCTTGACAGTCAGCTTTTCACTGCTGTCTTGGCTTCATCTCCCCAAACTACATAACTGCAGAGAGGAGAGTGAACTTGCAATCTGCAGCACTTAAGTGTGAATGTACTTGATGAAAAGGCTGTTGCAGTTCATCGAGTCCATTTCTTGGTCTCAAATCCATAAATTGTTTCTTCCTAAGGCAGAAAATCTCTGCTTAAGATCTTAGTCAATGGAATAAACAGTTATCAAACGATAGGGGGTCTACAATACGTCAATTAGTCTCAAATCAAGTGGAAAGCATCAGAGGGGCAGACAGCTCTTTCTGCATGGCCAAGAGAGAAAACTCAAAAGCCATCAATTGAGAATGAAGACACAAACTGATAATATCATCAGCAGATATTCTGTGGTCCACAGTGAAGTGTTTTGGCTCCTAATATTTCAGTGATATACTGGATATAATCAGGGCTTCCAGCTGTGAGTTACAAAATGTCCCTTATGTCAAATAAGTCACTATGGATGCAGTCAGAGTTCAGGCAGTGGTTTCAGTATTCACAGTCTGTAGTGACTGTCAACAAGACAAATCCTGGATAGAAACTGGTACAAAATGTAGAATTATGACTAAGCTAAATCTGTTAAATTTCCCTTAAAGGTAAGATAGTTGATTGTTAAGTCTCATTCCCCACTTGTCAAATACTGACACTTGACACTGTGTTGGTAGGTTTGCCAATAAACAGTTCACATATAGTGGCATGTTATGACTTTTGGGTTGTTATACATGTTGTTAAATGGTTGTGCTTTGGTTAGGTTTAGGATAAGATTATGCTCCGGGTTAAAATAACTACATCCAGTAACATAAGTTATGTGATGTAAGTGGCTTAAATGCGTCGCTCACGCAACGTAAAGGATGTGAGTTACGTGATTTTCGTACATTAACTTACTTACATAACTTAAAAACAAATACTGTTCGTCACAAACAGGACATGAACTCTCGTCTCCAGAGGAGAAGTCCAGTGTATGACCCCTCTAACCACACCTTAACACAGACTTTTCTTGCTCTTTATACTACTGCACTAGAGGAGCAGTTCAGGGACTGATGCAATAAGGGTAACTACAGCATCAAACTTAGAAGCATAAGACCTCTGATCAGGCTGCTGGATTGGACACATTGGGTATGAGAACTGGCTGAAAGATGCACTTTTATTGCAGAGAACCACGCATCATTCAATTTGTCATTTAAATTGTTTAATAAATGAAGACTTCAAGGTATAAAATAATATTTCAAACATAATTCAATTAATAAACACAGCCCGACTGATGCCATTAGTTTGATTACAAATCACATTTAACTGAGAGTAGTTCTTGTTCCAAGCTAATCTTTATTTTCTGCTCCGTGCAGCTCTTTCATCTGCCTCTCACTGGCACTTGAAGAGGCCTTTGGCTTTAGCACCTCGCTGCAGTGCTGCATCTAAAATTATAACTCTCAAAGTGGGCCAAAGAGATTTAGATTTCACTGCACTGATGTGTAGGTGCCCTGATGCTGAGCTAGAGAGGTCCACATGTTATGCTTCACATATCGTGAGATTGCTTCATTTAAATCTTTGACGTTTATATCCGCAGCAGATCTGGTATGGATACAGTACTTTATAGAGCTGTCAGTTTCCTTTCCAGTGCTGCTGTTGTCTTCAGTGTGGAGCTGATACGTCATAGCAACGATAAAAAAAAAAGAGTAATTCTTGTTTTGACTGTGACAGAGCTGAAGAGTTTTCATATCAATGCTGCATTCATTGTTCACTCTGCTTCCTGTCAGTCAAAAGCACACATTGGTCTGTCTGTTGTTGCCTTAGAAACTAGATTTTCTAGGCAAAAGTTCACTTCACACTTGATTTGACATTGTTAAGCGCAGAACACATCAGTTCAAATGTAAATATAAACTGTAAAGACAGTAGAAACTGTCATATAGCTCTAAAAGACTCTGGTAGTGAAACCTACTCCATGGAGACCAGAATGACAAATACTGTGTGACATAATTGATATTTTCCAAGTAAGCTCCAAGCAACCCATTTAATAAGTATAATTATGGACACATTTCTTGAAAGCTAAACTGGCTTGGGTGAGTCTCAGCAAATCATTGACTGCAAATGGTGCACCCCACTATTATTAAATGGGCACTCGAGCAATTTAGTGCCGCACTCCCTTCAAGATGAGCAACCTGGGAGGGACAGGTTTTTAAAAAAAAAACAATGGGAAAAATTGGTGCTACAGGGACTGATTTTCCTTTCATATGAGTCAACCTCCAAAAACACCTGATGCCATACTACCAATTATTCAAATCAATAGCTCAACCTTTCCTTTTTTTTCCGGCTGGTAAATGCTCTTATACATCAGACTCCACACTTCCATTTTGTAGCACAGGCTTTTTGTTAATAATTTGTCTACAGGCCTGAGCTGAGGTAACCCTGATGACATCATTAGGGCTTATTTTTCTCAAGCTTGTCAGAGTGCCTTCAGAGCCATAAAAGAACCGCTTTCACAGTATTACTGCATCAAGGCTGGATTACCTACTGTGCAAAGTGGGCAACACAAACATCACAGGTTTACTGCAAGTCACTTTTGGAGCAGTGTGCCCCACTAACGTTCAATGTGGCCGTGATATCAATAAATAGTAAATTGACTTTGATGTGTAAAACGTTCTTCTTTAATGAAGAAATAAAATGTAGCCAGTAAGGAGTGCTCTTATTTGAAGTATAAGCACGAATGCATCTTCAAATAACAAAACAGCCAGTGTAGTTCAAATATCAACATATGTTATTCTGTTTAGTGTTATAATGATTTTCCCCAACCTGACTCCTCTTTCAAAATGTTCTTGACATGCCCCTGTAAAAGAAATCCAACAAACACTTCAATTCAGCCATTCCAGACATTACTTACGTTACTTGCACAGCTCACTCAGTCAATGTCCTTAAACAATTCCAATACGGCCTACAGTCTTTATTTAACTTGTCATTGTGCTGTAAAAAGCAGCAAGTCTGTTACTGAGGAACTGACCAACAGCTAGCTTATTGTTTGCCTCTAGTGTTGTAGCATTAACCACATTCAAGTTGGTGTTATGCTAATACATGAGAGAGCTAGCTTAATGTTTGCCCGTTTTTGTGCCTTGTATCAGCATTAGCTACATTTGAATGTGAAGTATGAGATGCATGAGAGGGCTAGCTCTGAACTAAACCAGAACTGAAATGATAGCAAGCCAGCTAAGAAGACAGCAGTGAATAAGACAACTTTGGAGAGACTGGGAGTCACATTTCAGCCTTTCTGGTAAAAGGCAAGAGTGAGAGCAGGAGTGACTGTTTCTAAATTATCTAACGTGAGTAAGTTTACATATGTAAATGATGTAACTTGTGTTATGTGACACAATTACATTACTAACATTTCGTAATGTGTAACGTCACTTGTGTTACTTATGTTACTGTAAGTTATTAGACTGAACATAGTTATTTTAACCAAAAGTATGATCTTTTCAAGTAGTTCTGACAGTATTTTGAAAATCTAAGCGGACGTATCATATGCGTTTTTGCTTACTTGTCTGTGGAGCCTCTCACGTCCAGAACTGAGGCTAGAGGGGTAAATGGTCATATTTTGAAGCTAAATGCCACTGACCAGGCTGTTGTGTTTGACGAGTTGGGAGTGAGAACAACTTGGATTGGTTGCCTATGTTGATTGGGTTGGTCAGGTTTAGGCATGAGGAGTGGCATTGGTTGGGGTTAGGGTACGTATATCAGGGTAAGGAAATCGGAGGCACACTGGGGTGGATCTTACCAAGAAAAGTGGTATTAAAGCTTCCAGTCCCTGTGCCAAGCTAGCATATTCATCAGCAGTCTGTCCACTGAATGCACAGAAACCAAACTGATATCAACCCCCATCAAACTCCCAGTTAGACAGCAAACAAGCCAACACCTAATTGAAATACTTTACACTGCTTGTTAGCAAGGGTGAGCACATTACTGTAGCTTACTTCTTAACACTGTGCAGTGTTACAGACAGCGTGTCCATCATGTCCAAGTAATATTATTTTCACCCATTGAGGCACCAGCTATAATAAACAGAGAATAATCATGTCTTTCCAGTTAAAAACTTCTATTAACTTCAGATTTTCAGATCCAAAGGGACAGAATTGGACATTCTGTTTGAATCTAGGTAGGAAATAAGCTAGTCTCTTTTTTTGCCTTTCTAATAGCTTTCTAGCTCTGTGAAGACATCGTCCCCGACTATTTCCATAAAACATTTTGATCCTGCAAGGACATATTCAGAGTTAAATCCTTGACTTCTCTGAGCCTTGTATTCATCTCTCTAAAAAGCTTGGAGGCAGTATTTGTTACTGATATTGTGCGGTGCATAATACATTGGTGTCTGCAGAGGTCAACCACTTAATTTTGTATTCTTACAATTTCTGTGGGACGAACCGAATTCAAGCCCTTAATTTTTGATATGACCTTTAGTCTGTTCTCATAATAGTTTATGAATAAGAACAGCCACAAACATAAGCTTTGGGAATTTGGAACTCAATGTGCTCAGAATGTAATAGGCGATTTAGTTCTCTTTCAGCCTGGAGAAGAGATTACAAAAGGATAAAATGTTTTTTGCGCTCCAGTGGCTGCTGTAGGTGCCCACTACTGTGCCTTTCTGGTGGTGCAAACACCCAGCATTCCATTTCACTCCGGTAATGCACATTTCCCCACATACCGCTCTTAAAACCATGTTGTTCTTTGGGAACATAATTCAGAAGAGGTTAAAGAAAAAAGGACTGGAAGGGTATGAATAAATAAAAAACACTGTTTGCTGTCTGTGGTCCTGCTGACTTCTGGGTATTGTTGGAGCAAACAGTCCACTGAATGACATGGGAGATTCATATTTGCATAGTAAGCACACAAGGCAATGGAGGACATGCTTTCTCATAGTTCAGACATATGTATATTGTCTTCTAAGACCGGAGACATGCCACATATCACCTGACTTACAGAAATCTGCTTTTCTTTTTCTGAAAAGTGACAACTAAAGCCGCCTTACAACTAATGTAGATATTGGTGGGAATAAGCTGCTTTCATTTTCATTTTGGTCATTTTTTTTTAATGAGGAGTGCAATTACAATTTTAGTTGCAAATATAATCCTATCGCCTACAAACGATGTTTTTGTACCATGCCATGCTAATCTAGTTTACTACATAAATGTGCCTGGAGATGTTGACTGGCAGCACAATCTAGGAAGTGTGACGTTCTTAAGATGTGTTCACACTGAAAAAGCAATGTTTTGCCTCTCATTAGATGCAAAAAGCAAACAACTTTTGCTTTTGACAGTCACTGTACCAACTGCAGAAAGTGCTGCCAGCAATATGTATAACCAATGTGTGTGATGGCGTCTGCCTCTCTTTAATCTCAGATTTCACCAAAAACTCCCAGTCTTCTGCAATTTTACTCCAGTTTCTCTCCATTTGTGTCTTTTCATAGATTGGAGTCATAAAGACTGGATGTGCAAAAATCTCTTGCTCAAGTTGAAACATTTGCAGCCTGTGCTGATGCCTCCTCACCTTGCGTGAGCAATGCAAGACCACTTGATATTTTTAAAGACAGACCACTGTTCCAGACGGCGTTACAACATTTGTAAGCTCGAAAACACTCAATATTTTTAACAAGACATTGTGACATTTTCCAAATGTATCAGTGGCTGCAAAACCGGAATTTTTTTAAGAGACAGCGAGGCAATTTCCAAGCATATTTGTGGTGAGGGAGCCAGGTAAGCCAAAACATGATCTTTTCCAAACCCTAACCCAGTGGATTTTGTGCCTAAACCTAACCAGAACATAAGCACAGCGTTGTAACAACATACAATTTAAAACTGAACATAAAGAAATGTAAAGTTTAAACATATCAAATGTTGAGTTTCAGCATATCTGTGGTTTGTAGAAATGTACACTGGCAACAATTATATTAGTGATGGGGTTGAACATTGACAGAACCATACAGGTACACAACAATACCACAATAAAAGACACATTATTATAAGCAAATTAAAAATACTAGCATAAATATATAGATGCTCAGACAGAGCGAGAGAGAGACCCACTAGTGAGTAAAAGTATAACAAAGCATAAAGTAGAGATAACCAAGTAAAGCACAAGCACCTTGAAATCCTACAATAATTAAGTATATGTACATAGTTACATTCCACCACTGTAATCGTTCACCAGTTCATCACTGTAATGGTGTGCCTTGTGACAAAAACATTTGAGAACCCCCTGACTAGCTAGCTTTACAAAGACCCCTCTACTTCACCAACCTGAGCTTGATGATGAGGCGGTGGTGGTCGCACGTCCTGACTCATCTGCTGCTACAGCAACAGGAGACGACTCTTCCTGTGCCTTCAGGAGCTTCGCCTGCACCTCTTTGCCTTCATCCTTCTTCCCTTTTGAAGCTTTTTATATCCATAGCCTTTAAGTTTTAAATTAGATAACTAGCTACCAACAGATGCCATCAATTAAAGGCATTGGTGCGTGCTTTCTCTCCCTCTCTCCTTCACACTCACTAGTAGATCTGCTCTTTGAATGACACACAGAGAACCCAAAACATACTTGTTTTTGATCAATATAATATTATTCTCTGTGGCTTTAATGCGTGATCGGGATAACAGATGAAAAGACTCGAGGCTCTTTTTTTGATATTCTTTTTTTTCCCAGGGCTGTTCATAAAACATTCTAGGCTGTGGCCTTGGTTGCCCTAGCCTGACAACTCCTTTGGGTCAAACCAAAAAGACGCTGCATCTGGCGCCAGGTGCTTTCAAAGACACTAAAGTGGCCTTAAAGGATCAATTCACCCAACAATGAAAATTCAGTTGTTACCTACTCACTCTAATGCAAAGTGCAAAGTCAGGTGAACTTCCTCATACAGCTTGTCCGGCATAATTTAAGTCTCTGGAAGCCCTGTGATACCAACCTGATTTGAAAAGAGGTTTTTTTTAAATCTTGACGTGTGGCCAAGCTCGTGCACCCACTTCATGGGTGCGTGAGTAGATAATGACTGAATTTTCATTTTTGAGTGAACTTATCCTTTAAAAGTCACGAAAACTAAGTTGGCATCGCTGGATGTCTATCAGCTGATGCAAATGCGACAACTCTGCCTGAACTAACATGATGCTGCAATATTAAAAATAACATTCCCATAAGAAAAGGGTATAACAGCCGTATGTCTCATATAAAAAGCATTGGCTCATGTTGCTCTTTTAAGATGACGTATGAGATGTGTACATCTGATTTTTTTGGTACACTGACACTGGGGATTTGTTTGTCTGCCCACTCATATGTAGCTGTGTCTACTGGAGTTGCAGAAAACAATTTTGAGTGGAAATCCTGACATAATGATGTAAGTAATGACCAAACAGAAGAAAACATAACCCAGGCTGTGTACCACTTGAATTTTCCTTGAAAAGCCCTCCGGCGCGCCCTGACACTGAGATGAATGGCATGACAGTATCACACTCTGCCTCATCAGAGACGAGAAAACGGCGCAGCAGCGGAAAAAAAAACTAAAAAAAAAACCTAAATGCCAGTCACGCTATGCTCTCTGACCCGGACCAGCCTCTCAAAGCAGTTGAGAAATCAAATAGTCTGTTGTTTTAGAGACATGACAGAGCCACCAAAACACCTGAGCTCAGCAAATGGGTTCACGGCCCCTTCCTTGCCCTCTCTCGTCCTTCCTCTCCTCCTCCCACTCATCTCTCCATCATCTCCTCTCTTGACCTCCACTCGCTGCAGCCTCCATTTAACCGTCCTCCTCTTCCACGCCGGCCTCCTCTTCTCCTCCACCTTTATCTTACCGCCCCGTCTCCTTCTCTTCATCCCTTTATCTCTCCTCCTCGCTCACCTCATCTCTCCTTTTCATCTGCCTTCTTTACGCTCTTCTTGCTTCCTCTTCCTCAGCCTCCCAACCTTTCCCTTCAGAGATGCTTTCATTACTCTCTCTCAGTCTGTCCGTTATACCACACACACACACACTCCCACACGCACGCGCACACACACACACAAACACACACTGTCCTCTTATTTCCCGTCAGCACGAGCCCCATTTGACCTTAGTAAATGCAGCCATAGAACGTCTATTGATTTATGCATACAGATGCAGTGTGTGTGTGTGTGTGTGTGTCGCCTTGTTCACCCTTCTCAATGTCACATGCTCGTTAGTCCCTTTCATAGTGTGTGTGAGTGTGTGTATTAGTCAGGAAAAAGCAAGAGTGAATGTTGTGTGCACGCTGCTTATTTGTGCACGCATGTGTGGGCATGTGTGTGTATACTTGCCAAGCCCGCGTGATTGAGATGGAGAGGGTGTCGCAGGGTTGCTCGTCTGCATGCACAATCACCCGGACCCCAATATAGTTTGACGGACAGCTCGTCCGGCCAACCAGGGCGCAGAGATGAGGAGAGGGCAGCGCTGCGATTGGTACATTAAGGAGATGGATTGACCCACAGGGGCCTCGTGCTCCCTCTGACTCGCTCATTCCCGTGCTGAATAATGTAGCTGTTTGTTTGATGAAGAAGTGAGGGGATGAGACAGAAGGGAATGTTGGAGGGAGAGTGTGGAGCAATCTGGGAAATGAGAGGAAATCATAAGCAATGAGGAGGAAGAGCAGGGAATCCAATTGGTGTCAAAGGAAAGAGAGGAGAGGGAGGAGAGGAGAGAAAAGGAATGTGCAACATGAGAAATGAAGTGTAACAAGCAAAGTGCAAGGAGGACACGGGGGGGAATCAATATAGGTCAGGTTATGCAAAAGAGAGGAAAGCTTGAGAGAAGACAGAGAGAAGAGAAGAGGGTGAAAAGAGAAAGAAAACTGTGTTATTGTGTCAAAAACACTGAGAAAGAGCAGCGGGAGAAGGTGATGAAGGTATCAGAGAGGGGTGAGAAAGGATGTGAATGAGCAGAGAGGAGTGTGAGCAATCCCTTACTTGCTGTTGTGTAACCTTTCCGCGCTGCCATGCAGAACTTTTGCTGTTTTATCCAAAGCACCTTTGCAGTGGATGCATATAGATTTGCAGAACTGGAGGTCAAGAGGGAATTGAGTCTCCTAGTTTGGCTGCTGGTCCATAAATGTGAATGTTGAAACAGTGAGCGCAAGTGGAAAAAATATGAACATTAGCTCCTTTTATATGTATATATATATATATATATATATATATATATGTTCAGTTATAGGTTTTAGGGGATGTCCGCAGGCAGGCAGGTTCCTATAGATTATTAATCTGAGTGGTACATCACTCAAATAACGTAACTTACGTCATTTAAGTAAGTTAAATACCAAGTCACTCTTGAATCTTGGTCACAAATGGGACTGTCTCCAGAGGAAATGACTCGTCCAACCACCACAGCCTCCCCCTGACTTGGACTTTTCTCCCTGTTTTTACTGCAGTACTAGGGGGGCACTTCAAAATGTGATGCCAAAGGGGTAACTAACGCCTCAAACTTCAAACTAGGCTGCTGTATTTGACATGTTGTGAGTGAGGACAAGCTGGTTGAAAACACTGTTCTCAGATGTCATTAAAATAAAGCTTATAATATAAAACAGTTTGTTTCCAACAAATTTTGTCCAAGTTTGCTTGTCTCTTTTCAGCTGCAAATCTCCAAAACCAAACCGACTGGGCTGTGCTGTCATCAGCTGATGTGACAGTTAACTTTAACTTTGGGAAAGAAAAAAGACCTCAGAGGCTTAAAAGTCTGTTCACCTTTGCAAACAAACAATAAAACTCACATTTTATGAGTTGCATTGAGCACTGAAGACCAAGCAGCCACTGTTCTCTTTGCTTGTACAATTTCACATGTTTCAGATTTATATAATTCAAGTTTTTAACCTCATTACAAGGCCATCATTTATTGATTTTTTTTTAAATTCATAACCATAAGCTATAATTAATGGGTTACACAGCATTTCATCCAGACAGTGGAGGTCGGGTGTTTTTAAAATTCAAAACAGTGGGTCATTACAATTTTAAAAGTAATGTTTTGAGACTGAATATGTTCAACAATCACTGCTGCTCTGCTGTTGACTGCTGACCGTTATTAACCCGAACATCTGTGCTTCCAATGTGGTGATAATGTGTTCAGTTTCATTTTGTCACAGCAGTATTGCTGGCGTTCCTGGGGAGCACAACACATAAATCAGCTGCTGTTTTAATCTAAGGACTCATCTTCTGGCTCATTCATATGTTGTGCTCTCCAATAACACTGTCATTACTGCTGTGCCACTTTTATACTGAATACACATTCACTGACTGAGAAAGCACAGATGTTTGGATCGATCGGAAGACGCCCCCCTCTGATGTATAAGTGTAATCTGAGTGAATGTGGATTTTATCCCGTCACAAACGTTGTCTCTAAAATTCATCAGGCTTTGGGAGAAAATAAGCAACAACAATAATGTAAAACTTAGGTAGGAAGGGGCCTGAAAAACCTGAAGAGGTTGAAAATGAAATAGGTTATCACCACCCATATTTAGGTTTGTTGTTCGGCATCGACCTGTAGTGGCTGCAGTAATCTTTACAGCTGCAAGGGAGGAAGTGAGGAGAAGTAGTATAAAGAGTGAAAAGGGAGGAGGTCAGGGATGGACGGTCGGGTTAAACAAGGACAGGACTTTCATTCAGGAGACGGCTGGTCATATCCAGTGTGAAAACAGAAGTCAACAGTCCTTTTAACGTACATGCGTTGTGAAGTCACATCACGTACATAATGCAACAAGTTACTTAGGTAACATAGGTACGTTTGTAACAGAAGTTACATAGTGACTTTAACGCAAACCACAATGTTTTCCTTAACCTAACAAGTGGTTTTAGTGCCTAGACCTTACCAAACTGTGAGTGTACAATGAAAGTCCAATACGTGTGTCGACATTACGCTCGTATCAGTACAAGGATGTGTTGGAAACTTTTGCCCACTTCCCTATAACTGATTAGGCCCTACCACTTTTCAGATTTGCTTTTAAATATAAAACAACTTGCAGTCCATTAGTTTTTGCACTGCAATCATCTGAAATACATAATCTTGTAAAAATCTAATTGAATTCCTTTCTTTTGCTGCCAGAAAACATAAATATGCAGGTGAAGTGTGTCAGAGAGGACTTCATGGATAAGAGTGTCGGAGGTTGTTTTCCCTTCCAAGGTTTAAGTTCATTATGGAAATACCTGATTGTTACCAAGTAAATGTGGTTTTGGTGATTTCCAAGCCTAAAACATGTTTGTTTTTTTTTTATTTTATTTTTTATGTAAAGTCTTGAGCATTTGATGGATACACTTCATGTGGGAAGTCTTGCTTGATCTCCTGGATGCATTCTTGGCAAGAGCTATTCAGCTATTCAGAAGAATTAACTTGAATTTAATACACCGCAGCTTTATTGCATAGGTTTTCAGATTGGATTCTAGTCTGCTATTGTTTTACTATAATTCTGCTTCTGCCAAAATCCTATTGGCTGTTAAAAGTACAAAACAATTAAAAAGAAATTATTTTCTATATCCAAATGAATTTTTTCCTTGGTTCTGCATTTTTTCATTGTATTTGAAAACATGGTAGACCTTTAGCTTCTAATTGAGAGACACAGTAAATGAACAAATAGATAAATAAAGGTGGTAGGGGTTTTCAAGGGTAGGTCACTAACTAATGAGCACATTCACAATATTGCCGATACTGCTGTAAACAAATGTGCTGTATTGATTGCAGGGCTGTGGAATTAATGACATGAGATTTCACATGTTCTTGTAATTGTGTCCACCCAAACATTCTGGCACTGATTGGTTTGAGCAGATTGATGTTGGTGTTTCCATAGAACGTTACTTTTGTCAGTGGAGTGTGTTGCGAGGCTCAGCTGGTCTCAGTGCTGCTTGTCACTCAGTGTGATGAGCTGTCAGAACTGAAACTGTGTGTAGCCCACAGCTGAGGTAACCCACATCTGTAAAGCCTCTGCGTGCTTTGAAGGAACAGACGGTTTGTCTGCAGTGACAAAAATCAACACTGATGTGCATAATATTTTTGATGTGTCTGCTGTGTGCGTGTGATGTCTTTTCTCCCTGTTCTCCTGCAGTGTCGCCGCTGTGACCTCTCTGCCTCATGATAGCCACAGCTAGCTCACTGCTAGCCACACCCCACTGTAAACAACATGCCAACTGCAAATGGTTAATACCCTGAAGCCAAAAAGCCGATTTTTGGCAAAAATGAGGATTAAGGCCAAACAGTTACAGCCACACTAAAACTGCAGAATATAATCTGATTATTTAGTGATTTCATATTACAACTTTAACAGTATTTAGTATCCAAAACGGGTGAATAATGTGTTTATTTTCTGTCAAAACCTGCCCAAACTGGTAGCATGATTGTTTTGGGATCTTGGGTTAAAAAGGTTACAGAATCCCAGCCTCATATGTTCATGGCTTTAGCCAAATCTGGCTTTGTAGGAAATGTGGCTGGACCATCATGAGCTCAGGCAGCTCGGGACAAACAGGGGAGATAGCGTCTGTAAACCAGCCAGACCACAGTGAGGCCAGGCTAAATAGGTCACAGACTGAGCGCTGGTGGAACCCCACGGGAAAAGAGCTGAGGTGTGTTTTGATGAGTGTGGGTTTCATGGTGAGACTGAATTTCCTCTGATTGCATCCGGGGATGCAAAATGCAGCAAACTTTGAGTGTGTGTGAGCCCCGAGTGGGAAGAACAGCGCGTACGTGTGTGCGTTTAATGTCATTTGCATGGCTGCTTATCAGCTGTCGATGGCATGGTTGACCATATTGGGGACTGGATGAGTGCCTCTCTGGTTCAGGGACACATTCTGTAACCAATCTGCCTTTCTAAGCCGTAGTAAGCCGCGCTAAGCCAGTTTGAAAGTTGCTGCCGGTCTGCTGTATGCCTCGAGCATCGGGTGACGCGCGTGTGTGTGTGTGTGCCTGGGTGCCATAATGCCCAGAGGAGGTTGTTGGGCTGTAGATAGGCCACATACAATGTTCCCATTTGAGATAGAGAGAGACGGGGAGGAAGAGATGAAGGGAAACAGACAGAACTGGAGAGAGGAAGTGAGTATTTTTGGGTCATGTGGGTTGCCCTATTTAGCGTTTTTTTGCCGACATCTCAGAGGCACAGTACACACACACACGCACACACGCACACATAAATACACACTCTGACACCCAGTCATACATCATCAATCCATTTTGCTGAGCAACATCAAAAAGGTCTGTTTGCTCGAGCAGCTTTTCAATAACTCTTGTCATCAATAAATCATGCTGTTTTGTTTCTGCTGTTTCTTTGATTATTCAGCAGGTGCAGTGCAGGAAGATGATCGCAACGCTGCAGCACGTGTTGAAAAGCAGCTCCCAATAAATTAACCCTTTAATATGTGTGTATATCTACCTATCTGTCAAACTTCAGGGTTCTCAGTTCACTAGAATGCTGCAAAATCTCATAACATTATCTCCAAAATCTTATCTCCTCAACATTTCAAATGGCTACTTGAGAAAAATGAAAATATATTCCAGCTATAAATGGGTTTAGAGGGTTGAAACACGTGAAGTAGCTTTGGCCCTGTATGAACACATCTTTCCAACTCTAAAGGATATGCTAAAGATTTGTTTCCTGTGATGTAAATACTCAGGTTCAGCAGAACAATGTGTGCAGTCTGAATCTCAATGCCAATATTAGCATTTTCAAATCTTTGCTTGTCTGCTTGTAAGTCAAAGGCCTCTCCTCTGCTCACATCTCACTGAATACAAGTGAAGTTTTTGTTGTACATTACTGTAACAAGGTTGGAAAACAATTTGAGTGAATGTAAAGACAAGTGCACCGTCTTGTATCCATTAAAAAGAGCTGAAGCCAATCGCATCACTTTGATATTATAATGTAGGGCTGGGTATTGCCAGTATAATACCTAAGTGTACCCATACCAAAACAGAAATCAAAATAAGACAGAATCTAACAAGATGACCAACACAAAGCAGCCCTGGATTTTGGGAAATGTCAGCCGAAGAGACGAAGACGAACTGGCACAGGGAACAGGGAGCAAACAGCCGGGCAGACAATCCAATGGCTGAGAACACACAAGGTCAAGAAGTGGTGATCTGAAACAATAGGAGAGGTGAGTAATACAAAATCAAACGCAAAATGAATATGAAATGTGAAAAACTAAGAAAACATGACCTAAGCAGCAGGACGAGACATGACGACGGCCTTCTTGGAACTTTGTCCTCATCACAAAAACAAACATATAGGTCAAAAATGAAAGAAGGTTATTACGACCCATATTTATGTTTGTTTTTGGTTGGCGACTTCTAGTGGCTGTAGTGATTATTACAGCTGCAAAGGAGGAAGTGAGGAGAGGTAGTATAAAAAATGAAAAATTTGTATAGGGAGGAGTTTGAGGATGGACGATCGGGTTAAACAAGCACAGGACTTTCATTCAGGAGATGGCTGTTTACGTCCAGTGTGAAACCAGAAGGTAGTTATAGTTACCACAATGTTTTCCTGAACCTAACCAAATAGTTTTCTTGTCAAAGCCTAACTAAACTGTGACCATACGACAAGGATCCAGTACGTGTGTCGTTTTAACTATGGTAGTCGGCACCAGAAGTGGATGTTGTGTTGTTTTTCTTTCTCTGTTCACTCAACATCAGAAACAGACATCAGACCACAACAGCATCAAATCAGTCAAAGTCACTGACCTGGAGTGAGTGGATGGGCAGAGCTTCAGAAAGCTACAAATTGAAAAAACAGATCACTAGAATCAGGAAACTGTACTGTAGGATTTTAGGCAGAAACACAATGACTGTGTTGTATGTGCTCACCGTCACTGGAACGACATCTGTTATTTCACCTTATCAGTGCAACAATAATACTAATAATACTTATAATACATATTTCACCAAAATAAGCAGGACACTTTTAACCACTAAAAGCAGGAATTACAAGTGATTTGATCAGAATATTTTGACAGATTTAGATTGTAAAAAAACAAACAAAAACTAAATTTTGATCCACTTATTCATTTAGAGTCATTATTAATTAATAAAAGGGTTTCCTCATTTGAATCTTTTATTCTGGAGACAGCAGCAGCGTGTTGCGTGGTGTTTTCATTATTAATGACATTTCAGCACCACTCCAAAACACACAGTACGTTAAGAGCAGCATTTTTCAATATTACTATGTCACCAAGTCTGCAGTTCCCACTTCCATTATTGCCTTTAAGTCTCAAGTTAAGTAGTCTCACGGACTGCTCTCGTTTTAGCTTGTTCTTTTTTTTTGTCTGCTCATAAAAAGAGATCGTCCCAAATTCTTGGTCAGGGGAGCTTTGGTCACCCTGGTGCCGAGCCACCACAACAAGGTGCCCTCCCTTCTGCTATCAGACACACCTGCTGTCTGTTCGGTCAGTCAGTTCGCAGCTCATTCATATCAGCATTGTATTTCAGCATGGGGCAGTATGGTGGGTTTGGGGGCAAGAAAAGACAATACGCCAGAATGAACAAAAAATGTAAGTTCCTTTTAGCTGCTTTGATCAAATAGTCATTAACATTATAAAATGGAGGACTGGAAAAGCTCATCGCTATCACAACCATCTCCACTAAGTTGGTCACTTTCTTCAACAGTTTCCTTATCCTCCAATATATCTGGAGTTCTCACAAAATCTACCTTCATCCTTCATCCCGGAGCTAAATATGTTACAGAAGGAAACCAAAATATAAACCACATGACCAAGAAGAGGACCTCAAACACCATGGGACACTTCATCAGCCCTCGGACAGGTTCAGGACAGAGTCACATATCCTCTGAACCAAGTCATATGGGTGAATGTGAGTGGAAAGAATTAGTTATGAAGGGTACAGAGTGTATGTATAGCTAGACAGAACACTGATATTGATGGTAATGTCTAAAACCAAAGTTATTTCATTTATTATTGCTACAATATTTTATGCCTATGTAGCTTTAAATAATGAATCTTTTCTCAACACACTGAAAGAGAGTGACTCTGTTGCATGGATACAGCCTTGAATATCTCCCTCCCCTGAGGCAGCCTTTGTGAGATGGTTACATTTACAACAGCAGTTCTTAGTCATGAGCCTTCAAGGCCGAAGAATCTGCAGATTTTGACTCCACTCAAACACTGTAGCAGCTCATTTCACCATTTAGCTCCTCTGCCTTTGTTGGGGTTATGTTAATCAGCGGAACCAGCTGCTGTAGTGCTTGGCTGGAATGAAAACCAGCAGACTCTCAGGCCTTGATGGGTGGTGTTTGAAAAGCATTGACGCGCAGTATTCAGGAAGCTGACACCGGGATGCCGAGATGCTTTTGAGTAAAAAAGAGAGGGAGCATTAGTTAGTGTGGAGGAAAACAACAGCAGAGTAATTTTATTCCCCTACCTTTGATGGCTCTGGCTGATGTAGTCCCTGGGGAGTATGGGACAGTTGCAAGTAAATGTCAGCCATCTGTGTGAGTGTAGCGCTTCCTGTTCGGTGCCATTCAGTCACACCTGCTTCTGCATTGATGTGGATTTAGTCTGGATGTCAGTAGCTTTGGATCTTCAATCTGGCTGGATCACGACAGTGAGTTGTCTCGTAAATCTCTAAGATCGGGTTAAGGCCATTACGATAAAGTATTGTGCGTAGTCTTATTGTAAGTGAGTCTTTGGTATGAAAACAGAGGATTGACATTCTGTGCCATGAATGCTGACTACCTGCCATGATAATGCAGCCTTTAAAGCCAAAGCAAAACCTGCCCCTACCATCATAGTAGTAGTTGTAACCGTAGTAACTAAATGAGCATCAATAGGACACCTGTTGCAAGCTCCATAACAAAACGCTTAAGCTCAGCTGCAGTGCATCATGGGGGCCTGCGTCTGTTGTAGGGTCCCCACAGAGATCCTCTGATCACAACACAGTATGCCTCCAACCTGTTTACAAGAGCACACTGAGCCGGGAAGAGGCACGGCAGGATCAGGTTAAGGTCTGGACATTTCTCCTGTCCCACTGGGTTGTTTTGACTGCTGAGGTTTAGGTCACTGAGAGTCGGTGCAGCTGTGTGTCAAGATCCTGTGGTAGCACTTAGATAGGGCAGACCAGTATGAGTCCCTGAAATAAAAAAAGGGAATGGAAGGTTTGCTCCTATAGGTCACAGTTAAACGAAACCAACATTGACCGTCAGGAGGAAACATGAAGTGAACAGTGTTCTTCAGTGTCAAGGTTCTATTGACTCATCCTCCACCTCCTCCGACCTCCTCCCTCTGTGGACTCTGTGGCTCCATTGAAACATCGAACCTTTTCCTCCTTTGCTCCTGATCAACAAGAGGCATTTGTTTGAAGGGCTGATGTTATCAATGTTACTATACTTTGTAAGAAATAAAGTACCTACAGGAAAAACAAAGAAATACAAATAAGTTACTATAACCTAACAAGTACAAACGCCCAAAGGTTCGCCTTAGTTTTGGCCCAGAGGCTGAATTCATTTTATCATGCATATGTTTATGAAAGGCGATCGAGGAAACACGTCCTTGTGGTAGAAGCATTACAATACTGGACGCTGGCAGAATTCCAATGCTTCCAACCTAAAAACACTTCTTAAGTTATGTCTTTGTGCAGTTTTGACCTTGAAAAGGGTCATCCTTTTTCACATATACACCACTGAAGACAAATGGCATTGAGTTTTACTCTTGGAGCCCCAGCCTCCCCTGAGAATATCAGGCTGGCTGACTCTATGTCCTCCTTCAAACCACTTCTCAAAATGAACTTTTGTAAAACTATTCCTTAACACTTCATTTTAACGGCCCTGAAATGTCATGGTAAGTAGGTGGTAATAGCTCAGCAACATATAAGAAAATTCTATGAAATGACCCCAAACTTACTACAATAATCACCTGAAATTATTGAAAAATAATTTCAATAGGCACCCAACTGGTTTCTGCTCAACTTCTGCTGATCATGCCATTATTTCTATCTAGTTTCTAGTTTCTTCCTCTCATCGGGCCCCTTAATTGAGTTGTTGCAGTGTAATTTCCACATTTAACTGACATTTAACTTGAGTGGTGTGAAGACATTAAGATAAGATAAGACAGAACTTAATTAATCCTGAAGGAAATTCTTGTGCCAGAGATTGCTCTAAAAATTCAATAACAACCAGTAACTATTATTAGTAAAATATAAAAAAGATATACAACATATAAAGAGTTCATGGAGTAAATGCAAAAACCAGAGCCCAATAGAATAACAATAGAACTAAGATAAGTTAAGAACAAGAGTAAACATTATTAGTAGTTGGACCGATCTGCTGAAGTGATAGATAATATTGGTAAAACTGTAAATGGTTAAAAATTTACTGACCTGCAGAGGTTAGAAGGACATTCATCAGCAGAATCCAGTTGGAAGTTTCCTGGAAAGGTGTTAAAAGAAATTAAAGTGCTTGTTGGGAAAAAGCAGATTTTTATTATTAAATCATGTTGTGGTAATTTTTCAATACATTTTGGATTTCAAATAATAATAATTACTACCTACGTGCTATGAAATTTGCAGACCTTTAAAATAAAGTGTTAACAAATATCACGATCAACTGTTTTATTGCAGTGTGGTAAGAGAATCTAAACTTGGGAGACAAGAACTTTCTTGCCATATTGGCTCCTAAGGTTATCAGGTAAATCTGCATGACCTCAATAATGTGTTGCTCTTGTGGGGTCAGTATTCACTTTTATCTGTTTTGCATGTACTGTAGTCTGGGATTAAGCAATCAGCCGGCCACTTCTTCCTCTATGCAAAGTGGTCGGGATGTGAATGGGGTCACGCAGACTCAAAATGCAAATTCATGCAAATAAATTGCAGCAACTTCTTGAGGCTGCCCAGGGTGGGTTATCTGCATGGGTCAGACTCAGCTAATGGATAGTTGGTGGACCTTGTTTCAGAGGTGTCAGGGGAAGGTTTAAGAGGACCTTTGTCTCAGCTTCCATTGACTTGGATTTCATACCCATTCTGCTCTTTAGCGATTTTACCCCTAATTTGCTCTGCTCTCGAGTTTTGCTGTATATTTGTTTGCCCACTGACCGCAACCAGAGTTCCCCTCAGCTGGTCAGTAAGATAATATGAACATGGTTCGAGTAGAAAAGCCCACAGACTAAAAATATGCCCACTACAATCACATCATCTGCCAACAGAGCCACTACAAAAGACACACAACAAACACACACACTGACACATGCTGAGGACAAGCTCTGTACCTCCCCTGCTGCATGTTGTGCACAAACAAGTCATGTCAGTTTTCCGGTCACAGGCTCCCTCCATTGCCAAACATTTGAATGGATGTTGATCCATAAATATTTAATTGGCGCCCTCGTCCCCCCTGAGAGGACACTCCGAACCCTCAATATCTGACTAACAAGACCGAGGGAGAAGGAGGAGTAAGCTCAGCACGGAGGAACACCAAAAGCGGAGTGTGTGTTCTTCCGAATGGGTGGATGCATCACTGCGCAGCATGACAGTGATGTTCCATTGACGTTCGTGGCAGGAAGGGAGAGAGCACAGAAGGGAGAGTGACAGAAAGGGAGGGTGGCAGAGGACAGAGGGTAAGAGAAGAAGGAAGAGAGAGGGAGGGATGCCTCGGAGTGACACGTGTGGAACAATTTGACAGCCACTTAAAAAGGAGATCTATAGGCTGGGTTAGTGGAAGGGCAGGGAGAAGTGCATGATGTTCAGTGAGATGGATGGATCAGGAAGGAGACGGAAGAAACTGGAGGCTGGAGGTGGATGAGAAAGGAGACAGGACATTTTTATTTGCAGCTCATCTGGTTTGTTATTTTATTTGGGTATAAATGATGAAAGGGAACAACGAAAAAGAGAAAAATGTGAATATAGGATGATGTGATTTCCCCCTGGCCTGATTGCATTACAGGGTTAACCCTTAGAGGTGTCCACCATTGTTCGATGTACTGGTCTCGAGGTATACTGTGGTATGAAAATTGCACATAGGGGAAAGGCATGGAATGGCATTCCCCCTGAATTTTGAGAAATCTATTCAATATTTTAATAGTGTGCTGCTGTATTTGGCATATTTTTACTACCTTTAATCCAGATGAGGCTCTCTCGTTTTCACAAGGCTTTCATCTGCTCTCTCAGCCTGCACACACACACAAAACACTCGAAGTTTAACCAGAGCAGGGTCTGTGTCCAAGGGCGGAAGTGCATCAAGTACTTATAGGCGGAGAAATGTAACTACACAAGCATGGTTAATGATTAAAAGTAACCACCAGCCCGCTGACTGTTAAGCTATAAATATGTTGCATTCATAAATTCAGTCAGAATTGGGGCCCTCTGTTTGGAGGATGTTTTTGATCATAATTAGAATTAAAGAAAATTTAAACAGTTCAATTTAAAAATAAATGTTATCATTAAATTTTTACTATTTTACTACACTACTAAGAATATTAAATAAAACAAATAATAAATCAACTCAAAAAGAATAAGGAAATTGAAAAAGCAAATTTAAAATGAAAATCTGTGCTCTCTCTCTTCCTGCCACGAACATCAGTGGAACATCACTGTCTTGGCACTGCCCAAGTGCCATCATTCCAGTATGTGGGCCGGATGAACATGTATGGTACAACTTTGCCATCTGGGTTACCTCTGTGCCACTCTCTCACTTCTTAAAGTTGAAGATTGATTGATGGGTAGATGACATGATATTATTGGTTGAAATTGGTTGATTCAATCTTACATAAGCACACGCAACATTTTGTTTTACAGGACAAACACATTACTTTTTTTTAGTATACAAAGCATACAAAGAAATTGATATTTAGTCATTTTTTTTGCATTTTTCATTTCAGCTCAACTTTATTATTGTGTCTCTTTTCCATCAACCTACTATTCTTCCACAACGTGATGGAAATGATGATTCCATCTCACTGTTTTGTTGTCCTAGTGGCATGTTGATGAAGGTTCTCAATCATCCAGATCATGGCAACAGACAACCAGCTATTCAATGAAAGAGTGCAACAGATTCATTTCACCATCGATGGACTCACTAATAAGACTGATCAGCCATTTGAGGAACTAACATCACTACTACCAAGCAATGTCCTGGAAAATGTCTCCAAGTTTGTTGAGAAGGCACAAAATCTGGTGAGCTTAAATTATGTGTAAGCAGTTACGGGTGGTTTGAAATTTAAAATGAGACAGAGCTATCCAGTTTTATATAGGATTAGGCTTTATTGAATTGAGCGGGACTGTTGGGCCTTGGCGGAGGTATGCACTCTACATAGTGCCATTCACATTTAAATGTAGGTATATAACACAGCTGCTGACATTAATCCGTATTCATGTTGACTTTGTCAGATGATGAGATGGTCATAAAAACATCGATTTTATCTACAAACAGCAGCGTGCAATGACTGCTGGTTAACAGGTAGTTGGCTTTATCAATCTGTTTTGTACTCACTCTATTGTCTGACGCCATTAACAGAAAAAAAAACATGTCAATGAGAACTACTACATGTGAATTAAGCATTCACAGAGACGGCCTTGTCATTGCTTCTCGTCTTGGGTTTTTATTTCATATCAGCTTTCCTTTGTGAGGTTCCATGAAGTAAAATTGTATTTAAAAGGGTGATTCACAAAGACGTGTCACTCTGAGAAACTGAAGAGATGTGGGTCTTTATAGAGAGCTATTAATGGTTGGGTGTTATCTCTCCACAGACAGCATCGTTTTTCAGAGGCAGACCTAAAATAATAATGTAAATGTCATATTTACTTAGCCTATAATTCAAGTTCAGCATCACACATATTTATTTTGGACTCTGAGATGCCTGATGAATTCTGTTTTGGTTTTTCATTTTTTGCCGTCTTTTAATTCACCAGTTGTGTGTGTTGTAAACGTTGCTGTGAATAACGAATGTTTTACACAAAATGGGATTCACTTCTGATACTGTACATATAACACGTGTAATGTAATTATGAATAAAATGCTAAAAATGTGTTGTGTTGTGTTCCGTTTCCTGCATCATCAGGGTGTAACTGATGGGCCATTAAGTGTAACTACGGGATATACAGATTGATGCGTTGGGCAACATTTTTTGTAAACTTCTGAACCCTGGCGCTGCTGACTGAGACATCAATCTTATCTCAACGTTATACTCATGAACTGAATCGCAAAAAAAAAAAACAATCCAAGGTTAATGAAAAGTGTTGAGTGACACCTTTTTGAGTTGGAAATATGTCATTACTGTCGAGCGGTCCTCATGAGAAGTGACCAGCGCCCTGCACATAAATCAGACTATACTGTTGTTATGCAAACAGCAGCTTCTGGTGTCAAAGCCAAACACTTTGTGAGTTTAAAGTCTTGCAGCTCCACAACAACAATCACACAACCACAAGAGGTCACTTGAACTAATTAACAATTCTGTCATTTTGACAGTTAGGACAGTCAGGAAACAGTTTAAAGAAAGAGGGGATTTGCTAGGTGAATATGAGATGAAGCAAAGGTGTATGGAGGCAGAGGAAGGATGGGGGAAATATGGAGGGTAGAAAAGGGAAAAGGGATGAAGGATAGAGTAGCAGATCGAGGGAGGGAGGAGGGAAATAAAGAGATGAATGAAAGGAAGAGAGGAGAGAGGGAGGAATAGAGGGAAGAAAACCGAGTAAGGCAGAGATTAACTGTGTTCTGACCTCTAGCAACAGCATTGCTGAGCTGCTGTCTGTCTGATTAGAGCTGCTGCATACTGACTGTAGATCCAAGGACGCTGCAGTGACAGGCAGGACTTAAAGGAATATTAATTAATTATGACCTTTGCTGACCTCTGCTGGGGTATATGGTAAGAATTGCAACCATATTAATAGAAACATTTCTTCCACTGTAAGTCTGCCACCGACTGCTCTCCACCACCCTCCCTGTCAAGTGTATGACAGAGGTAGCCAGCTGAGTTGAGTCACTTGCGGGTTAACTGTCGACGTATGCAATTAAAAAATAGCATCAAAGGACCAAAGGTGAGCCACTTATGCCCTTTATGTGAATGCCACTTTTGCATAGTTTATGGCTGGGGTGGTTGGATGGGTCATACACTGGGCTTCCTGCCTGAGGTGGAAGGGTTTCGCATCCCGCTTGTGACCATGACCCATGAGAGATTTATTTTCAAGGTATGTCACTTAGGTAAGTTATTGTACGTAAATGACGTCACTTATGTTACGTGACACGACTTACATAGGCTAACTTATGTTACAAGACCAAATGTTATTTTAACTCAAGGTATGATCTTTTCCTAAACCTAACCAAGTAGTTTTTGTGCCTAAACCTAACCAAACCGCAACCGTTTGACAATATTGATGACAGTCCAAAAGTCATATGTCATAAGCTTTATTTTGAAAGTCTAAATGAAGGTTTATTAAGTATAAGCATTATTGCTAACTTGACCGCAGCCACTAATGAAGCTGCCATACTTGACCAGTTGGGAGTGAGAACTTGTTCATGACTGTAAATGGGGAATAGTAGGTTGACAAGTGTCAAATCAAGTTAGGGGAAATCAGGGCAGCTTTAGGGCAGCATCAGGAACCAAAATTGGACCAGTGTACTTGGGATCCTTTCTAGGCAGCAGTGACGGAGCAGACAGGTGTCTACGGGTGATCGTTCTCGGAATTTGATTGGCAATCCTGTCAAACCCATGCTCAGAGTCATAGCTAGTTGGCTTGTTAGTGTCATGGATGGATCACAAAACAGGTCTACCTGTTCTGTATCTTTTGCCAGATGGCAGCAGTGAACAGACTGTGGCCGGGGTGGGTGTCGTCTTTTCGAATCCTTTGGGCTCTCACTTCACCACTTTCACTGATGCTCTGTAGATGGTACCAGTGATGTTCTTGGTTGTTTTCATCACCCACTGCAGGGCCTTCCTGTCCTGGGCTGTGCATGAAACATGCCAGTTTAACAACATATGATGTGCAAAATGAGACGCAAAAAACACAAACTGACTACAGAGATGCAAAGAGATCAAAATAGGCCACGTAGAGATTCAAACCAACTGAAAAGAGACACGAACACTAAAACAAGATGCACGCAAACAAAAAAAAATGCTAATTGACTACGAAGAGATGCAACATCACTACAAAAAGATGGAAAACAACTATAAAGAGACACAAACACATACAATGAGATGCAAAATGACAACAAAAACACCAAGGATTTAAGGCTGACCCCTGATTCGGGCATCTCATTTATCAGTAGTTTGGTGGTGCTAGTATTGACCACTCACTGGGCTACTGACAAACTCCTGTTTGCTGCTGGAGAGCTAACCGCTAACAGCTGTAACTGATCCAAACTATAGAAAGTAAGACTTTCACCAGAAACAGTACAGTGAATATTATTTCTTGCTGTGGGTTTTCATATTGTTCAGATTTAATCTCCACAGTCAGTCATCTAAGATTGATAATATGACTAACTTTCCAAAAGTGCCTGAAACAAAGTTATCCTTTGAAAGCTTTTCTTGGGCCGTGATTAGAATGAATGCTGCCTCCACAGCGACTTGCTGCTTAACTTGTCTGTGTTGTGAATTCATGGTGAGAGCTGGAATATGAAGTGCCAGAGGTTCAGAGAGAAGAAAACAATAAATAAGAGATGCGTAGTGACAGAGCAGACAGACGAGAGGAAGAGAGTGGAAAGCAGAGTATGAGAAAATTAGTTTGAAGTGTAAGTAAGCAAGTGCTTTTGACAGATCACTGTAGTCTAAACATCTTCACTGGAGCAGTTCATTCCTCCTTCTCCTGCTTCCTTTGTTATAATTCACGTCAACTCCTTTTCTTCACCGTCTCTTAATTCTTAGATAGACTGTATGACAGCCTTTTGCTCTCATATCACATAGAATCAACAGAAATATAGTTTTCCTACAACAATACTCCAAATGTCTCTCTGTTTGTACACAACAAGGCGACCAAACTCTGTGCCCTTCGGTTGTGTTGTGCATTTTGTCAGATGTTGAGCTATCTGTCTTCACTGATCCAGCAGGTTCAGTCTTAACCTATGTGCACATGTTCTGCCACCTGTTTCAACATGACAGTGTACCTGTGTACTAAGCCAGATCCAGAATGAAATGGTTTTCCAACTTTGGTGTGAAAGAACTTGAGTGTCCCACATAGAGCTCTGACCTCAACACGACCCACACTGCCCTACATCGGTCCCCAGCCGCACTAAAGGCTTGGTCACACCAGAGAGTCGCACAGCAAAGTTCACCAACCTGTCTCAGCAAAGTGTGTGGTGCTCACAGCCAGGGGTGAACATCTAATATCAACTTTGGAGGGGACAACTACGTGAAACTTTCTCAACAGCAATTACTGAGGGGGACATCAAAAGTAGAGCTTCAACTTCAAGAGTGACCTGTAATTCAGTGAAATGAAATGAAGACTGGTGCAGTTATCGAGGTATGTTATTGTATTGAGTGGCGAAAGTAAAGAAATGCCCAACATAGCACTACTGAGGGCCAGATAGATTATACAGACAGATCATATTTGCCTTGTCCCCTCTGGGATTTACACCTATGCTGGTGAGCTAGCCACTGACATGATAGCCACCTGGAAATATGCTAGTGCTAACTATATAGTCTATAACCAAGGTAAGGTAGCTTGTTCGCTAACCAGAAAATAAGTGTATTTGTATATCTCATGACCATCTGAAAACCATTCCTCTTTTTAAACAGTACATACTCCAGAAGACCAAGTTTATATATAAAAAAAATATTTTGCAACATTGCTAATGGGCTATGATAACAGCCATGGTAATGGGCTGACCCCTCAAGGGTCAGCACTGTCAAGACAGTTTGCAATTGGTCTGCAGCACAAAACTACATGTCAAACTTCACCACAGCTTGCCTGTTTCAAGACAGATCTGCTGATTTTGGCGAGTGCATTTACTTAAATTAAGTGATTTTCTTGTGAAATGGCAGCAGATTTCGGCAATATCTTGTGACTAGCTCTTTCGACAGGAAGTCATGGAATGAGATGTTTTGACTGGGTGCAATATGTAAGAATTTTAGTTAAATGAAATTATCAAGACGATGAAGAGAAGAAGAGTTAATGCACCTTTGAACTGTTCGTTTCTATGTGTGTCCACATACTTTTGGCCACAGAGCACATTATCACGGGCAGAATCACTTTGCATCATCCTGAGCCATTCACAGCACCCTTCCCTTAAAAAAAATACCTGAAACGTAACCCTACAATGTGTTCCTGATTATTGATTTTATCTCTATCATAATATTTAGATATTTCATCAATGTATGTGGCAATATCTTTGAAAATGAATGAATAAAAAACTTGGTGACCCTTGTTTAAATGTTAATTTATCTTATTTTGACTACAAATAATCAGAAATAGTTTATCCCTTTTAAGGATACATACGCATTCATGCATCTTAAACTGTATCGTGGTTACTGTCTGAAATCAATACTATTAATCTGTCTCTGTGTCAGCCCAATTTCTGCTGCAATTGTAAAAAAACTAAAAACTAAAAAATATAGTTTTAATTCACATTTTTTGTATATGTGTGGCTTTTATGGGAAAACAGCGATTAGTTGGCCCCCTCTGTCCTGATACAATGTAAGCCGAGTTTGTTTCCTCCCTCCCTGTCTTATCTGGTTTTGGAACAGGCCTCTCGGGATGGAGATTAAGAGGGACAGAAATAAAGAGGTGCCGCTGAATAAAATCCATGCTGAGGTCTCCTCTACAATATGCTTTCATAGAGTGCACAGTTCCTTGTTTGCATGGGAGATAGGATTTGTATTTTATCATCATTTTGATTTATTTTAATCTAACAAATAACAGTCAACTTATTTAAAAATGTAGAGGTTTACTGTGCCTTTGGGGCAGTGAAATTTGCTGAAAAGTTGGGTTTCCTCTTTCAATTGCGCAAATATGAATTTATTCTGCACTCACTATAGGGAATATCATTGTCTTGTTATTTGTTGGTAGCAGTTGAGACATTAATTTGAAAGGCGTTGCATGACACAAAATAGAGGGGTAACTTGACAAAAAATTATGTGACATGTTTCTCCAAAACACCATATGGTTCTCTGCATGCGCAGACAGGCAACGATCTTCATGAGCAAATTGATGTTTTGTTTTTTTATTTCATTAAAATGCAGTTGTGGAGCTGTAATGGTAGTGCTTGAGGAAATGTTCTGTTTGTGATTCAAGGACGTGTTAGAATAGGCCCGTTGTCGGTTAAGATGTACCAAATGCTGAGTGAATGCAGGGCTGCCAGGTCAGGCAATGTTTTCTAACCCAAGAGATACAAAAAAAATGCTTAGAAATCATATACACAAACTCATATAAACGAACGCAAGTCAAAAGTTTTCTTTGACACAGCCAAATCTCTTATAATTCAGATGTCAGACCACAGAAAACCAACTATTGGTGTGCATATGTCATTTACACTGCAGATTACCTGGTGGATGGATTTTGTTTTGAGTGATTGTGGGAGGCACAACAGGCTGTAAATTACATTATTTAGCATCTACATGATGCCTTCTAAGTAGCATCGGAGCTTATCATTGTACATCCATGTTCAGATCAAATTTGAACATGCTTGTGGTTTTTAGAAAAATCAAGATCCCTGTGGTATCTAGAAAGCTATTCTATTATTGGATTAATTTCTCAGCTGCTCATTTTGCACATCCTAGCTACACCTTTAAATCATAGGACAACTTCACATGGAAGAGAAACACTGAGCCTTCAACCTCTAAAGGAGAGAACCTACCAAACAAAAAATTTCAGCTAAGGTAGAAGTGGTATGTTACATAACCACAAGATGAAACTGAGGCAAATATTTATCAGTGCAAGTTGAAAATGTTGCAACTTTAACAAAATATGTGCTTAGATATCCTGGGGCATTATGAATCTACACTAGATGAAATGACAGAAAGAATTACAGTTACCATACACAGTCCATGTATCTGTTTCTTGCTAGCTACTTTAGAACTGCACATCGGCCGTTTTGGGGTAAATAAATACACATTTTTCACCGGTCGAATTCATGCAGATGACGCAAATTAACTTAACCTGATATCTGAACACACCTTCAGGGATGAGTGGGAGGAAAGAGTGAATGACCATGTTTTCTCTGTTTTCCAGTTTCCTACCAGCAATCAAAAGATGGTTGTTTTTCACCATGAAGCTGAACTTTATCCTTTACTAAGTACTTCTAGCAATACATGCTCATACTGAAACAACTGAATAGCTTCAATGCTAGCGATGTCTAAAACAGCATATATGATCATTCACAAGATGACATAGCCTACTGTATCTGACTGTTTGAGAATACAAGTGACAGGCATACTGGACCTTCGTCGTAACATGGTTAACATTGTGAATGGTCGCAGTTTGGTTAGATTATGGCACCAAAACCACCTGGTTAGGTGGAAGAAAAGATCCTGGTTTGGGTAAACACACGTTTTGTGGTATGTGTATGACCTAATTTTGGTACGATATGTAAGTTAAATAATTCAGCATTGACTTTTGGCTTCACATCGCACATGAACAGCTGTCTCCTGGGTGAAAGTCTGGATGTGTTTGACCCGTCCACCCATCCCAAAGTCCTACATGTGTAGACTTTGACGCTCTTTATACTACATCCCCTATGTTCCTCCTTTGCGACTGTCATAATTGTAATGGCGACTAGACGTCGCAACCTAACAATAAAAAAATATATAAGTCTTAATAAACTGCTTACACTGTCAACTTAAACGGCTGTTTTTCAGGTGAGGACGGGCTGTGATAACCATAGTTATGGAAGGAATTGATGAGGCATGAGGACAATCACACAGACTTGATAAGTATTTGAAGTGAGCCATTAAAAGCTGAGGGAACCCACAAACCCACCCGCCATTACTTTTTTTCGGCTGCTAGTCCAATATTCAAAGCTGCCCTTCACCAGTGTGAGTAGAGACAGCAGCTTTTAGCATGACACTTTACCACAGTTTGATATTAAGTCCCATGCTGCAATGCACTGTTTTGTTCTGTTGACAAGTTCGACTCAAGTGCCTCTTAAAGATTATTGCAAAGCCATGCTGTTTCAAATTGCATTGCCAAGTGCTCTGAGATTATTAACAAAGCTGTGCTGCTTTTTGCAGTTCACTGTGGAGTAGTGGTAACAGTTGGCTCAGAGCCACAGTGTATGAATAAATTAATGATGATGCATGGAAAGCTTGTAACTCTGTTTTTTCCCCCCATTTTCTCACTTGAATTGAAAGTTTACATAGCCTTCAATGTGCTGAGTAAGTTCTCTAATCCTCAGACTCATTACAAACCCACTTAAAATTTTAAAGGGTAGGGGTAAAAAATCAATTGGCAAAACAAGAGCTTAGTTTTCAGCGTCTGGAAAGCTTACACTTTGGAAAATCCATGGTGGCATCTGAAAAGCAGCATTATTGAAAACAAAATGCATGCTTCCTGCCTGGCTAAGTGAGTGAGTGACTGATTAAGTGACCTGTCACTGAGTTAAGTCCAAGAAATCCCGCTGCTATGACTGACACGTTGACAGCTGAGTAAATGAAATCCTGCATTTTTACTGCCAGCAAGCCACTCAGCCGCTGCTTGGCCTTTTCTCTGGGATTTGCATGGAAAGCGTAGAATATCATATGGAGACACACAGGCGAACACACACACAGGCACACACACACACACAAAAGCAAACACACATACAGGCAAACACACAAACAGGCAAACACACACACATTCAGAGGCAAATTTACAAGCAGACAACACAGCTCCCTCTTGTTCACCACACACACACACACACACACACACTACTACTGTATACTGCATGTCAGTAATATTTCTCCTTGCTCTAGAAAGCAGTGCCACGTGGCCTGGTTATGTTATTACCTTAGCAACAAGCTGCCTTATGTCCTAGTCGAGCTAAGCTGTGCGTGTTGATATGTGTGTGTGTGTGTGTGTGTGTGTGTGTGTGAGTGTGAGAGCTGCAGAGAAAGAGAGATACAGCAATGAATTGCTTTTTTGTGCTGCAGATCCCAATTCACATGTTTGTATGTGTGTGATAATGTCGTTTTAACCTATATATGAGTGCATGTGTGAGACTCTATTGAATGTACAGGATTTGGGCTCTTTTCAGCAGCAACCGGGTCCATTGTGACCTGCGTGTGGTTTAACATTCACACAACAAATATTGGATTACATTTACACAGGACTGTTACCGTACCGGCAGCTCAATAGCCCTGCTGCTTGGGGCTTACTGTAATTGTTGCAGTTATGGTTAATTAGCTTGCAAACACTGAGGATTCAATCTCAAATCAATATGAGGAGGAAGAAAGCGTGTACAGCCTACTGACCCACAGGTGCCTTTAAATAAAAAGGAAGCACTTAAGGTAATGAGGAGCTGATATGAAAACTGTTATGAGTAGCATTTTAGCTTCAATAATTCAATATCACCCATATTTTAAGACTGGTATAATAGCGGAATTATTGTAACGAGCAAAATCATCACGGAGAAGACTGGCAGCTTCCACAGTGTCAGTTAATTTTACATTGTTTGCCAGTGAAATGAATTTGGCGAGGATTCGTATTGTTTTGATGCGAACAAAAGGAAACAAAAGCAATTTTTCAAGCTCACGTGGAGTTAAAGCTTTTAGAGATTCCGGCAGCCTCAGGTGCTTTGAGTGAAAGGCTGATACAAGTATCACTACCCAAAGTTCTATCCTATTGTAGAAAAATATGCCCAGCACAGACATTGTAGAGTGGAAAGAACGTGTACTCAGAATGTTTTCTGAATCTTAATTAGCACTTAGAGGAATAGTGGCTTCAAATTAAGGGCACCACTTTTCTTGAATATGGTATAATTTTCTTGACAGTAATTACAGATGTCATTTAAGCTGCACACAAATACTTTTAAGTAGCCTGTGAAAGGGTGTTTCACCATGTTTTCCTAAACCTAACCAAAAAGTGACAGGGAACGGAAAAGAAACAGGCTATATTAAGTGAACTTGTAAAAATGTAAAGTTTATGACTAGTTTATGGTGGTCCTGAAGCAACATTATGATGGTTACATCTAAAATCAATAAGGTATACAAAACACAAAACTGTCTGAACAGAGCACTGCAACCATTTTATTTCAAGGTCAAATAAATACAAGTTGCACAAAAAAGCCATAGTTTAACATATAAAACAAAAAACATGTATCTCAGTGCTTTCAGTATGAGAAGTACTTCAGACAATTACAAAAAGCATCCAATTGTCAATCATAGGCTATTTTGTAATTTCCTCTTTGAGATGGGACAGCTTTGCAGCAGTGTGTACAGGAAAGCAAAAATATATTGTACAGATACCGTATATAAGGATTGCTGAGAATCGAAAATCCATCGGAGCCGTTCTCCTCGAAGCAGCAAAAGAACAGATAATGGAAAATGAACCTGCATCTCCTGAGCGCATTGCAGTTCCTAGGTTATCTAGATATTACTTGCAAGGTGTCTCCCTAAGGTCTCCTTCTCTCTCATTCCACTATTCTTTCTTTTCTCGATCATCCCGACCTTCACCCATGACACTTCCAATCCTCCACCCATCTGCTGTATGTTTACTTATAGGTCATTTCAACATATTCCCCTCAGCCCATGTGTACCTTCACACCATAAACATTTCTCATCATCGCTCCAGTTATTTTGGATGTCTTACCCCCTCATCTGTTTTATTCCCTCTATCTGTTGCAAGTAGAGAACATAATTGCAGTGCTGGAATGGCGCTCCCTCCCTTTGATTTCCCCCTGGACTGAAAGGTGTAGATATCTGTGTTGGAACACTAACAGTTTGTTGTTTAAGGTTCAATGGAAAAGAAACGAAAAGAAATTATAAATATGTGTTGAGATGCAGCATTGTCCTGGTCAGGGTAATATACCGTATAGATTGGGGGTTGGGGAAAACTGATTCTTAGGTGCAATTTTCTCCAGAAAGATTGTGTCTTGATGCAGAAAAGTCAATAATTGGAAATTTAAAGTACAATTGTCAACATTATGATTGCCTGAAACATTCCTTACAGCATCGTGGTAAGTTCCTGACAAACCATATTTCACATTAGCACCCGGAGTTAAAGAAAAAACAGCCAGAGAACAATCAAACAAGTTCCACTCAATAAAGGTGAAGCAAATGAAGCCCCTATACTCATTCATTGAGAAGCACACTTTTGAGCTGAGATACAACATACCATTTCAATGTCTTTTTGAAGACAAAGAGACAGTCACAATCAACAACGAAAACAAAACTAGAGGAATGGAAGCATCAAGGAAAATGACTCTGTCACACCAAAATTGTGAATATGCAAATATGACAACCAGGTCTCAATCCATGTATTGAACTTCTTATGTACATTTTACACGATTAAATTGCTAATAACTGTACATTGACTGCAGGTGGAGACTCTCTGAATGTTGTCTGTCATGTGCCGTTCACATGTTGTGTCATTTGTGAGCACTAACTCATTATTTTAAATGGAAAAGTGCAACAAGTGCACTCAAAGCAACGCTGTTGCACATATGCATGGCGCATCAAGATTGAATGATCTCAGTTTTTTCAAATGCAGCAAGTGCACCACCGATCATGTGACAAGAACTAACCAATCAGCTCCACAGCACAACATCCAGTTGAAAGGTCATGGTCAGGTATGACTCGTAAAGTTTGTATTATTTTGATACCAAAAAAAAAGAACAATGCCCGGAGGCGCATTGGCTTGGAACTTGGGATAACTGGTGAGCATGATGATACACTGTTTTTAGATTAACGTTACTAGTGGTAATGGTTGTGCTAGCTAAAAGTTAACTGGTAAGGCCTTTGCATACCAAGTCTGTTTTTTCATCCGAAATTGCCGCATGTTTAAAATTAAAGCAACATTATATAAGTTGTTTACCTTAAAATAACAGCTTCAAAACCACACAATATGTACATTTCTACTGTTAATATCAGTTCAACCTAATGTTGCATCAACCATATTAACACACCTGACTCTTCATTTTTCTCCCAGAATTTTTTCAGAACAGGTTACATTTTCTGCATCAATCGAAAGCCTTCAGAGGGTTGTTTGACTATACATTTCCACTGTCTGGATTTGGATTAATAATGTGATGTGATATGTTTGTGTGTGTTTGTGTGTGTGTGTCCCTACCTTAGACATACTGCCAGCTGCTGCTCAGGATCAACTGGTTTGCGGAGATTGGTGGTCCTCTTTTTAATTTGTGGTTACAGTAAAGCAGCGCATCAAACTGGACCACTGACATCCTGAAATACACCTGGAAGAGATCAAGATAGTCCCACAGCTCCTTTAACAGCAGGTGAAAATCTCCTTGCTCTGGTCTTGTCGTCAGGTTTGGATGTATGGACATGGATGCCACTCAATGTTGACATAATAAAGTTTTCCCTCATTTATAGTAATGATATTTATTAAAATGATTATGTGTAACATCCTGTCAGTCATTAACTGTCTATTTTACAACCATGTACACGTATATCTTCACATAAGCATTGTCATCTCATCATCACATAGTATTTATAGACAGGATGAGGCCGAAAGAAATGGAAGTACTTGAGAGACAAATATAAAGGAGAGGAAAGCAGACAGGGAAGAGAGAGGTGGCTCTGAGGGAGGAAGTCCAAGAAAATGGAAGTTCATGAATGCTTTTAGTTTTGTTAATTTTAAGTCAATCCCACAAGTATTTTTGGTAGTTGTAAGGCTTTTATGCTGTTTGGATAATTAAAATATGTAATATTTACCTGTGTGAAATATATTTATCTAATACACTAGTATTTACCTGCTTGAACCCCATCTCATGATTCATTCTCTGCTTTAACAAACTATATCTTATCTTTATCTAGTGGAGCCAGAGCCAGACAAGCAGCAGCAGCCAGCCAGCAGCCGGTCTGTGTCTCCTCTGCTTGTCACCCCCCGTCTCCACTGGACGTGCCACCATGGTAAAGAGGAAGAAGAGCACAGAGCCAGACCTCTCTGAATACCACAAGAGCATTCTGAGCAACCTGATTAAACCACAAGACTATGATGAGCTGTATTTCATGAGGCTTGTTGGAACATTTAAAAGATTGTCTCATCAGAAAAAAGCAAAGGTCCAGATGTTGCCAGTTTGATCAGAGTGCAGTTACAGTCAGTGGAGACAGGGGTGACAGGCACAGACACAGTTTTATTGGATGACACACACTTTTGTGTTTATTATTTTCGATTATTATCATTATCGTTATCACATTATCATTTTGGTTTTCAAAGACGTTTCCTGAGATTCTCCACATCACTTTTCAGGTGCGTTCACTTTGCGAAGATCCTCCTCTCTGTTACTGTAGTCTTGTTAAATATTCTGTGAATTTCTCTCTGATGCTGATAGCTTCTCGTGAAGTGCTGTCGCTGCCTTTTCGGCTGAGATCTGGCACTGCACACACGTGGATGGTCCTCTGCCAGATCTGCCGTTAGGAGGTTGAGGAGGTTGGTTAAATGTTTCTGTATTTTTTGGGGGATTGAAGGATAGGATGCACCATTACACAGCAATTGTATTGCATTGCTACTTGAATGATTGGTGTTGCTGGAAATCCATTTATGCTCGTTTTGACTTTTTTTCTCATTAGTTTAGTGAGTAAGGCTTACTGCTAAATGAATGCAATTTCATAACACTTACAAAACCACAACTTAGAATAGATACACTTGCATGGTTTTTGTACAGATTGGCTATAATATGGTGATTGCTGAGCTCTAGAGGTGCTGCCAGGTGGATTTTGTAACCTTTACAGAAAGCCAGGTTAACTGTTTCCTCTGCTTCCAGTCTTTATGTTAAGTTAACTGGTTCCTGGTTGTGTGGCTTTGTATGAATCATATAGATTTGAAAGTTGTAATGATATCCTCATCTCTTAGCAGGGTATAGGTGTGGCAACTAACAACGCCTTTGAAGCCATTAGCCGTTGTACCTGTGGTAACTTTATCAGCCCTGAAAAGGGGGCAGCAAGGCAGCTGGCTAGAATAGGGGCTATTTGAAGTAAAGAAATGAATAAAAATATCGATCACTGTACAGTTTGTAAAGCTCACTGAGGCAATGTGATTGTGATTTTGGGTTATATAAATAAAACTGATTTGATTTGATTTTGATACCTTTAGATATAAGTGAACCACTATGATGTTTGTGTAAAAGTGCAGTTAATCGATTTGTAACCATCAGCAGAGTGTACTTTTTTAGGTGTCAGACAGCTTTTTGGGGAAATAACATGAGGGTGAATATGAGAAAAATAAAGTTGGATTTTGTCAACAACACCAGTTAAGTAAGCATGACACGCATGCAGTATTAAAAAGTTTTATATTCAAAGAGTGTCTGTACCTCTCCAAAGTTTATTGTGCAGCAAACACAGTGAACCAATTTTCCCTGAGTACTTTAGCAGCTCTCAGAGCAAAGAGCCATCTGAGTATCATACATGGAATGAAGAATTATCCTTTTAGGGTGCTCCAGTGTGAGCAGAATTATTTGGATCTAAAATGGCGTGGCTGCCTCTTGGATAGTTCAGTTCTCTGCAGTGCATCAGATTATTTTGATGTAGTGGTCAAAGCACACTGATTCCAGTGCTTTATACTTAAATGGGGGGAGGGAGTGCCTCTCAGGTCATTACAGCTCAAGGCGGCCTAAGTTGGCTTGATGGAAGATACCAGATATTAGGGCTGATGCTACTTGACCTTTCTTGAAAGAAAGGCAAGACAATATTTTCTGCTTAGCTACTTCATGAACCCCAGGGATTGTGTTCAACACTGCACAATCTCACTTAAAATCATCTCTCTTGGCACTTGGGCTAACTACAGACACTATGTAAAAAGACACATTATTTTGCAGGCAATAAAGCAAGCTAAGTTAAGCTTTGCTAAGGGCTGCAGATGCAATACATATGCCATGGTCGAATATAACAACATTTGTTAGTTACTTTGTTGAGGAATGAAAGGTCAGTGCAATATTTGGGTAAGCGTTAACGTTGCTCTGATATCACAAGTTCTGGCACATTCTTTACCTTGAGAAAATAATACCACTTATTGTCCAAAGAAACCGGAGGGACTATATTCCTCAAAGAATGGAGTGCCCATTCTTCTGCACCAATCTCTTCTGCAGTCATTTAGGATATAAACAGATGTACAGCAGTCATGGTAGAAGCATTTCTGAGAGGCTGCTAAATCTCCTCTGAGGGGTGAAGCACATGGCCTTTGTAAGGGAGAATAATTCCATGGCTGTCATTGTTGCGCTGCGAGAGCCACAGTTTTGGAGGAAACAGCCTCAATCCTGTTTTGACCAATAGTTGTTCAGCAGCTCTGCGGCTTCAACATAATGGGATTCAAATATCAGAATGAAAATGACTGAGCATGCCTGTGTGCTTTCCATTCTGTAGTTGGTTTGACAACTCGTTCAAAACTAAAACTTAAGTAAGTGTAACAGTAACTACAATGTCTTCATCCCAAACTTTAACAGCTGAAAATGCAACTGATCGGCCGCCTTCACCACATGGTAAATGTTGCGGTAAATGGTACATATAAAGGAGTGATGGTGATGCTTTTGTGACTTGGAAAAGCGTAAAAATGTGACTACACAAATTGCTTAGACACAGCAATTATGGAAAATATGTCTTACTTTCTCTTTGACTACTGTTTGGTGGAGTGTGGGTGGAGCTGAAGTGAACCCAGTTAGTTAAACAAGCCCACTTAGCTGGAAGATAATTAGCTTGCTAAGGCTAACAAGCTATCTATGAGCACACATAAAAATTAGCGACTTTCGCCTAACGTTATTCCTATTATTCTGAATTTGATTACGGGATCAACTGCATTCATTCAAGTTACTCGTGTGAGTTTGGCTGCAGGTTTATTTGCCCCAAACAGACAGAATACTTTCCTGTACATTAGCTGTAAGATAGAGAGCGAAAACCAACACCGAGGATTTGTGTTCAGTTTCGTCTCTGACCAAAGTCAGCACTCACTAGATACTCAATTTATTTCTGTTATTCTGTAGTGTCTTTTCTTTTCCTGATCTCTTCCTTGTATGTTCATTAAGTAAAGTACATTTCCCCTCCATTCAGCTGTCAAGTAAAGAAGTACAGTACATTACAGTGGATATCAGCGTCTTCTGCGGCTCATTACTATAGACAAACTGAGAAACGAGATAAATCCACTTTTTAATACCAAAAGTTTAAATAAACAACAAACTCTGTGCTCTTCTCGACTGTGGGTGTTTATTCCTCCAGAAGCTCCGGGCTCTGCCCACAGCTGTCTCATCCAGAGCCCGCCAGCTCCAGCAGCTGTCTGCAGGTTAATGCTAACAGGGTCCATCGTTAATCCCGCTCCAGTCTGAAAGATGTATTTATCTGATATTTGCATTAAATTCAAAATGTCTATAAATAAAATGTAACTAGTTTAGTGACTGTGATGTAACAACTGAATGACACTGGTGTTAAATATTTAATTTCTAAACCATAACTTCAACCCTTACTCCATAACTTTAACCATTTACATCAGCAGTAAATGTACAACAAAGTTGTCATTGAATGTAATCTTGGGTTTTGCAGAATTGTTCGGTATCAGCATTCTCAGTTTCCTGCGACGACGTGTACTGGAGCAAGTTATCCTCTTGAGACGAGAACAGAGAAAAGAACACCTTGAGAATCTGGAGTGGGTGTTTACAGGTTGTTTTTAACTGCTGTCACTCAAATACTCTACATAATCAGTACGTTCCCCTTCACCATAATCTTTTTCACAATGCGTGCAATGTCTTTGTTACAACCATAATGACACTTGATGATTCAGGTAATTTGCACAACTAATTTGTCTTTTGTTTTCTTTCGACCTTGGTATAACACAAGTCTGCACAGTCGAGTTTTGAAAACAAACAAACAAACAAACAAACAGTTCATTTTTAATTGTTGTTGTAATTGAATTTCAACTTTAGTTTTTACTACAATGCTTTATGTTCTATCCTTTTTGTAAACACAGCTGGCTTCAAAATCATACATAACAGTAATGGGTTTCTTTTCTGAGGAAACATCGGAGGCCTGAACATATTGAAACATGTAGTCTAATGGAGTGCATATGACCTGAACTTTGCAATATGCTATGGCTAATAAGATTTCAGTTTCTCCAAAGACCATGTCATGGTCCAAGTCATTTTAGCTTTCTGTTCAATTTTCTATACAAGGGCTAAAATGTCAGCTGTCATTAACAATGATGAAGGCAAATCTTTTCTGTACAGAACACATGATCTGCTCTTTCCTCCGGTGATTTCACAAAACCAAAGGAAATGTTACACTGGACCCTTTCTTTGCAGAAGAACCTGATATCTGTAGGTACGGTACACAACATTTCACTGCCAGCATGATGGAGGGATAGCATTGTAACCTCAAACATGTTCATAAACATGTCTCTCTTGCACTCTAAAGTCATATAAACAAGAAGAGCAAATGTTTTCTAACAATGAGCACACAGCACATTGAATGCACAGTATAATTTCCTGACTATGAGTCATTCACACATGTATATTTACTCCACCAAGTATGGCCCCCAGTCAACAGCATCTCTACACTGGGATTTGTTTCAGCACATAATAATTCACACCTCTATGATTGCAAATCTATATTCCAAACACTGTTGCTGATAATGTGTTAAGTCTGTTTTCCCCATAATAACTGGTGTAGCAAATTATTATTTCATTGAGAATAATTGCATCATCAAATGCAGCAACTCCTGTGTTCTGTGAGATAAAATTAAAAAAAATAATAAATTGAGTCTGGTGGCTTTTAGGAGAGCGATCTAACATCTGTTCCTGGTTTAACAAAAAGAATGATACACATTATCAAAGAGGTCTATCTCTGTTGAGATCCATTTCATAATGCTGTCAGCCACTTAGGATAACACTCTGATCCTGACAATTGAAAAAACAAGCACTTTTAGTGGAAGTACAACCTAAAACTAAATATTCTATATGCCATGAAAAATGATAAATGTTACTGAGAGCATTTTAAAACTAGTTTGAAAATGTGATGACCTTTTTATTTCCTGACATGTCCTGCATCAGTCTAGTCTTTTTAAGTAATACCTAGCCTACAACCCATTACCAGCAATTACTGTATCAGTTCAAGCTCACAGCCTTGACTGGACTCTAATGTAATCAAACAGGGTTTGGGCTGGCTGCGAGGCACAATGATTGTACTCATTGTGGACGTGAATGTGCCCTACACATTTACAGGAGAATATATGTATTTTTATCTGCTCAGATGGGATGGAAGGTTGGGTGAGACTTTTCATAAGCAGAGGAGGAACAGAAGCATGGAAAATAATGCTTATAATAAATATTTAATGTTTGAGACACGCAGAAATGTTTTGGGGGGATGTGCATGTGTTAATTAAGGCATCCGACATCCCCTGAAACTGTAGTTCACAGACTATCTTAATGTATTTTTAATAAACGTCTCCTCCTCAGTGCAAATAAAACAAAAACACAACATAATGTACAGCTTAAGGTGTAATTTTAGAGCAATTACCTAATTATTTTCACAGCAGAGATGATATTTTTGTGGCTGTTTGTGTTCAGTGGGAATGATGAGCCTAAAATGGAAAAGATGGAAACTGCACTTAATGCTGTTGTTTGAAAACAGTTCCACTTTGAAAATATCTTAAGACAAAAATATAACGTGGGGACTGAGAACCCCACAAAAATGGTAAATCCAAATGACCAGCAGCAGAGAGATTTAGATAAAATACTACTGAACTGCAAACAGTCTCCATATGGCATAAACAGAGCGCTCTTGACACCTTCTGTAGGATTCAGTGGTGTTTTATTTAGGGGAAATAGGATTATTATATTATGTAATATTAATATATGTAAATCTGCCCTTCATGGCATCACAGACATACAGAGAAGGAAGTATATATTTAGGATTAAATAAAAATAGATAATGTCAATGTATTCACTGTGGTTATAAAGTAACAACAACAACAACAACTGTGTTTCATGAGGCTCCGTTGGGGAGACATTCAGATTGGTGACGCACCACAAAATGCCAGCAGCTTTTTGCCTTTTTCCTCATTATATCTGCACAGCAGAGTCATGTTATGTCAACTCCAGCCATCCACCCACCCACTCACAGACACACTAATACACACACATCCACACGCACACATACAAGGACAGCAATACACACACACACACACAAACAAAGACTGAGATCACCCGTGGGTGGTCAGTTAGCATGTTTGGTTGTGCTTGCAGTGGTTGAAGACAGCCCTGCCTCAAGGCCTACAAATAGTAATAAGTCACTGTGAAAGACTACCACTCTGTTTATAGTGTGTGTTTGTGTATTGGGCTCTCCATCTGCTGCAAACACAACCAAAAGTCCTAAAGCCTCGAACGCGGTGCCTAGAAGCTGCCGTGTTTATAAGACCTCACCAAGTGAATAAGTTACAGATGAAACAACAACATATTGAATGTTTTTGCTTTTGCTGCTCTGTCATGACACATCAGCCTATTACATGATGCAATATCTCATGCGTGAGTGGAAATTGTGATGTGGTGGTGGTTGAGGAAGGTCTACTAAACTAATACATTTCTGGGGCCCATGAATATCTAATTTCATGGGAATGAGGCAAGTATTTATTTTTGGTACAAAGTTCATATTCTGAGTTTCAGAGGGAAAGGTCATGCTATGAACAAAATGGTAAGTTAGGTGCTGTAGGTACCCCTCTTGCATCACTTCTTGAAACGCCCATCTAGTGTAGTAGTAGTAAGAGCCAGAATAGTCAATGTTAGCTGGTGGTTGGATGGGTCATACACTAGACTTTACAATCAAGAGTGATTTGAAGTCATCTTATGTAAGTAAGTTAGCTTAAGTGAATGACGTAACTTATGTGAGTAATGCACTTACGTTACATGATTACATGACTTCTGTAACTTCAGTAATGCCAGTTACGACACTGAATGTAGCTATTTTAACCCAAAGTATGATCTATTTCTAAACCTAACCAATTAGATGTTGTGCCTTTGTATAGGTGTCATTAAATGTTGTAGGAACAAGTCTTATATTGGCACTGACATGATGAATGCTGTAGCTCAGGTTCAGCAGTTCAAACACAAAGTGATTCTCCCTACTCAAGCTGCCAGTGCACCCTGACAAAACTGCTCAGGAATGGCCCAAGGAACCTGACGAAGAGCTCAAGGCATTGATCCGATCCCCATATTCCACCCAGTTCGATCCATGGAGACCCCAACCCCCAACCCACAGGACCCGGATCTATCTCTGAAGTACCACCTTCATCGATCTACTACAAACATCCCGGTGTCAGACACCACAGGAAACCCCTAGAAATCTTGTGTCTCTTGTGTCAGAGCTGTTTTGGCGACACAAGGGAAACCTGCACAAAATAAAGCGGGTGGTTTTAATGTTGTAGCTGATCGGTGTATATATACACAACACCCAAATCCTGGTTGTCATTACTGGTTAAGAATTTGAGGGGTGAGGTTAGTTTAGGTCAGGTTCAGAGCAATTTGGGGTTAAGGTAATGTCAGCATGTACTTAATAATTTAAGTTGCTACATACAATTTATTCCAACTATGTGTTGTGTGTGTCCCACATTAGCTCAAGCCCCATGATTAAGTGATATTGGGTAATGTTGTCTGTCACAACTCCATTCATTATTGAAACTGGTACAGGAAATAAAAAGGCATTATTCAGATAACATTAAAATAATCTAGCGCAGTGTGTGTCTTTTACTTCTACATCCTCCAATGACCTCAAATTTTCATTGTACCCTCTAATGTTCTAATGTGTCTGTGTAAATGCATTAAAGTTTCTTTCATAAAAGATGCCCACTCACATAGTAAGGATTTAATGGATTTGGGGCCCTCTATTCAGAGATTGTTCATGGAAAACTTTTTAGATGTTTTTGAGAAGAAAACCCTTTTAAGAACCTACTACTTTAAACTGAAATGTATATGTTACTGTTGTAAAGGGAAACAGAGTTACTGTTCAAAATTACCAATAACACTGTTCAATGGTGAATCATCAGTACTTTCTGAAGGCCTGGTAACATTTCGGCATGTTAAACTATCAGGTTAATGCTGCTTGTCAATATCAGTCTGACGTCCTGTCAGTCTGCCAATTTAATTCAGTCTGAAGGAGCCTAATGACAATGTAAGGAACCAAAGTAACAACAAGATGACAAGGTGATTTTTCTCGTTATACAGCACAGGGTTGCATAACAAAATGAGAGTTTGTAGTTCCTTCATGCTACATAAACAAAGAACATATATACAGTTATTTATACAGATATATACATTAACATATACACCCAGGAAATAATTCTGTAGTGCCTTTTTTGATTAGTGTTGGGGTGAATGTTAACAAGATGGTGATGATAATATGGTCAGCAATCTTCACATTAAAGTGACATTATGTAACTTTTTGACTTCAGAATCATGTTGATGGTACAATGTCTTGTAATATACATATGTATACTGTTGTTGTTGTACAAACCAAAACATTTTAACAAAGTTTTATGGAGCTACTACCCACTGCATCTGCATATGCCGTTGTTGGCTTTGGTGATTCTCCTGGCTTTTCTTCTAGTGCCATCATTAGGTTGACAGGAGGTGACATTTGTGGCTTTGTGTGAAATGTTTCAACAATCACTGGATAGGTTAAGTATGTATTGCAACTACATTTTGTGTTTGGGTATATTAGCAGTGTCATCGTGGTGAGTATCTTAGCATGATGTTTTAGCATTTAGCTCAAAGCACTGCTGTGTCTAAGCACAGTCTTACCTCCTGTAGATTATATGTATTGACAGTAGATGTAATGACTATGTATAATGTGCCAGGTGTCACTATAATAAACCCACAGAGAATTACCCAACTCTGCAGTTTTCCTCAGCTCTATGGGGCGGTTTGGCATCTCCCAGCTCACAGATTTGGTTTAATGGGCTGGTAATTTTGCTGTTTTGTTTGTTGTTGTTCTTTCATAGCTCTCATCTGTGTCATTCATAGCAGCAGCAGGCAGCTATTTTCAGAAAAAAAAAAAAAAAAAGCTCTGATACACCCACTGTACAATACCGGCAGCTATTGGTGATTGATAGAAATCAAAACAGAGGTAAAAGAATTGTGAATGTCGGACTTGCACTCATCTGGTGGCCAGAAAGACAAATTCAAATAAATGGTAATGTTGCTCATTATATGGTGTCCATATATATGTCCATATTGCAACTGTTCACCATTTAAACCTATGAGGTTATTATACATGAATGTTGTATTTCCTGTTGTTGTGCTGCCCCAAAGTGGACATAATGTATGTTTTAAGGTTGGGAAAAGAAACCAACCTTGACTGACTGGGACGAGACTTTCTCAAAGGTGTAATCTGTATGGCCAGAATCCGAAGGTAGCTCCAAAAACATCAAGGGCAGCATATCACCAAAGTAACTGAAAACTGCTGCTCTTTGCTAGCTATCCTTGGCTGTAGCTAGCTACCATTAGCTAATTAGCACATGGCTTAGTTAGCTGTGGAGCCAGTGGCACTAGAGTTTATCTGGACCAGGACCTCGGATCATAGGGGGTGTCACCATGGGCGACGGAGCTCAGCTCAACTGGATTTGGCAACCTGAGAGGGAACACAGCAGGACATCAAACTGGGATTGAACACAGCCTTCACGACTGTCGGAAGTCAATGTAACAAGGGATGACACATTATGAAAGTGGTACTTCAGAGACGAGAATACATGGCAGGTGGGGACACAAGGGGTGTGCTTCAAGAGAGATGCGAGAGTCTGACATCAGCAGTGGGGGAAGATGGCATGTAGAGTCAGAGTCTTTCTCAGTAAACTGAGGATGTATTTTGACCAAAGCAGAGGTGATTGTGGGTTATTTGTGAGTTTGCTTTATTCATTTATTATGCTGAAACAATAGGGAGCTATCAGACTATCCCCTCTTGTCAGTACAAAGTGGTATTAGGAGACAGGATGGGATGGGGCTAGCAGGTTAGCATGCTAACTTCATTGGACCTCTCTGCAACTAAGTACACAGACATCTTTGACATAACATCAACACTGCTGTTTCTTCACACTCTGTTGATAATGAATGTTTAAACTGGAATTCTTGCTATACCTTACAAATTGCTCCTTTAAGCCACTGTAAGTCTTTTTGTAGAGATATAACAACATCTTACTGCTTTTGCCTTTGTTACTTACAGGGTGACTACACAAGCAGCATTCCAGCTGCATTTTTTTCCATTTATCCATCTCACACGTTTGACAGGACCAATACACGTACTTTTACACTATTTTCCCATTTTCTGCTTGTTACTACAGTGATTGCTGTGTTGGGCTCTGAGTGGGGGACTTAGACTCCATCCTGTGCCTGAACACATCCAATGTACACACAAATACAGCTTTGAAGTTGCTGCTACTGATCTGCCAGCATGCTGCTCAGGCAACACCACCTGTGTAGACGCAGTGTTAGAGAGGAAGTCATTATTTGCGCAACCGCACTTCATCCTTCTTCCTTGTCAGGATGACATTGTTTTGCTGGTGTGGCCAGTGTCTCACCTTCTGTCCTTCATTTTAATAAAGCTGTTGTAGGTTTTAGAATTTCAGATAACTTGAGTTAGGAAAGAAGTTAATATTTTCCATCAAAACTAATTGCATCACAAACAGTTTGTGTCAATTTTTGTCCAAATAGGAGTGTTTTTGTGCCCATATTAAACATTCTTACATTTATTACATCAGAAGGTGCTTGCTCAGTGTTTTACTGAGATGAAACAGCACTTTGACTGTTTGCTTTGTTGGCCTGGAAACAAGACAAGCGAATTCGCTCACACACAAACAGTATTGCATCAGGCTCGCACTCCCCGCTGGTATCATTCCTATGCCTTTGCTTAGTTCATTAATATCCTGACATGCTTTTGTTCCCTTATCAAACTGTGCAGCATGTTTATTTTAAATGTTTGAAGTATGACATTAGATTTTTAAGACAGGCATGCTGTCTCATACCATTTCATTCTTAACACATTTTTGTCTATTTGCTGTTTGTGTGTGGTGAACATTTTGTCGGTCGTCTCATAGTTTGGTTTTAACTCTTCAGAGGATGCTATAATCGGGTAATTTTCCTTTAGTTTCTCACCGAATGAGTGTTTTCCCTTTGTTTTGTAACTTGAGAAATACAGTATGCCCTCACATTCCTCTGACCACTCAAAAAGAGTTTTGGTTTACTGGTTTCACTGTACTGTTGAAAGCCTGTCTGTATGAGACATGAGCAAAAAAACTTTTCTCATTATACTATTCTTTGATTGAATTGAGTGTATGAGAAATAATAAGGTCAGCTGTTTGTATAGTTCTCTGTTTTTCTCCCACATTTCAATGAACTCATTTTATTGCTCTTGACACATTGGATTCATTACGTTAACATTAACATATATTACAATTCTATTGTTGCATCATGACATTTGTCTTGTCTCAATGTAATTGTATTTTCTTTGTTTGTGTACTTGCTTTTTCCCAGCTAGGTCATCACCTTATAACACATTTTAAAATGGGTTGTAATAAGCTGCTTTCATTTATTGACTCATATGATCATTTTTCTGATGCGGACAGACGTAACTAGACAGTCATATGGCTAATTACATTTACATTTAGGGCATTTAGCAGACGCTTCTGTCCAAAACGACTTGCAGTAATTCATACATACATTTATACACTGATGGTGGTGGCAACCAGCACATCAGGAGCAGTTTAGGGTTCAGTATCTTGCCCAAGGACACTTCGACATGCGGACCAGGGGAACATTAATTATAGGGTTATCAGGTATGACAGCCATATATTAACCTGTGCATCGTCTGCATAAAAATGTTGATGCGGCCAAGAGTTTGGAGAAGACGATAAAAAAAGTGTTACAACTTTTTATTAAAGTTTAAAGATTGAACCACACATTGCTGGAGGCCCACGTGTCCTCTGTCCTATGGACACCAGTAGTTGTATCACCAGCATTATATGCAGGTTTGGTCATACTACATACATACACACAACAGTTTTATAGTAAGTTGAGTTTTCTCAACGCACAATAATAGCATCACAACTACTTATTTCTACATAGCTTTTCAGTTTTATTGAAACGTCTGAGTTAAGTTACTATTGATCCACCCCATCATCACATCCAGAATTGATTATTGCAACAGCATCCTCTACGGCACACCATCCAAACTCCACAATAAACAATAAACTCCAATACGTCCAGAACTTTACTGTGCGTCTGTTCACCCACACCCGCACCCGTTACCACATCACCCCCACCCTCCAGAAATTTCACTGACTCCCTATCCCTATCAAAATCCTCCTCACTCACAAAGCCCTCCACAACCAGGCCAGACCAGACCGCCACACCCCATCCTGTAGCCTCCGCTCCTCTGATGCAAACCTCCTCACTCCACCACACAGGACTGCGCACCGAACCTGGGGTGACAGAGCCTTCTCAGTAGCTGCCCCCTCCCTCCAGAACTCCCTTTCCAGCACACATCAGAGACTGTACAGACCTCACAACCTTCAAAATACTCACCAAAACTCGTCTTTTTAAAACTGATTTTAATGTATAACTCCTGTCTCCTTTTATGGTTTTAGTGTGTTGTTTTTTATTATTCTGCTTTTTAACCTGTAAAGTGTCTTTGTGTACCCTGAAAAGCGCTATATAAAATAAATGTATTATCATTATTATTATTTTTGATCACTGTTTGATTAGACCTTAAATGAAACAAAATATGGCATATCTTACTGAAACATGGAGTGACTATGTAGTAAGCCCAGAGATAAAGGGAGAGAAATAGGAGCAGAAATAGTCCTGGATTCAAGAGGTTAAAAGGCTCAGCTGACCAGTAGGCCTGGTGCCCCAGAAAGTGTGTATCCAGGGTTAAGAAAGTATTTCAAGAAGGCCCTCACAGCAAAATGTGTGTGTGTGAGTAAGAGAGAGAGAGAGGGTGAACTATGTACCGGTGTGGATTTTATGATTTTAGGTGATTTTAGGTGTGCACCTTTTTAAAAGATAGAAAAATATGTCCCTGTTGGATTCCCATATAAACCCCACATTCCAACAGACTCCTAGCTGCTCTTAGATATTCTCCCTACAAAACTGGGTCAATTATTTTACTACATTTGTATCTGCAGGTGCTCACCTGTCAGATTCTGTTTCTTTTGTTTCCAAATTACCACCTGGCCCAGGTCCCCCCCCCCCCCTTTTAATGCATGCCTGAAAAACCAAAACCTATTGTTGCCTGTTCTTTAAGATTGGGGAAGGAAATTATTGAGTGTACTGGGATAAAGAGATAGTACACAAGGGTACAAGAAGAGTAGAAGCACATTTCAAACCTTTATTCTGTATGTATTTAAACTAGTGCAGTGCCTGTTCAAAACATTATCTGGTAATGTGAGGTGTTTACAGATCCAGTCTTAAGCCTCCTGAACTGCTCACAGACTCATCTGTGCCACCCAGATAAAATCAAACAGGTTTGAACAATTTCAAATCTGGATGATCACATTACATCAGTACCTTCCAAGCTGGACCGCAACAACCAATGAGAGAGGCAACCTGGAGCATCTCCCCACTGAACTAGACAGGTTTAACCTTCTGCTTTTTTTTTTTTTTTTTTCTCACTACAGAAAGTTGTTGCATCACGCTAATCTACATCTTGTTTATGTCTGCTTCCCCATGAGATCACGAGTGGGATCACATGTGAGCCCAGCTTCAGCCTGCAGCAACAAACTTGCCAAGTGTGAAGTAGATCGAATGAAAGGTTCTTGAGATCTGTGAATAACATTCAGACAGAGGTTCCTTGTTTTATAGTTAAAGCAACACTATGTAACTTTCTGCAGAAAGATAGATGATTATTGAGTTTCTTCCCATCCATCCATCCACCATCTGCAATCGCTTATCCTTTGCAGGGTTGCGGGGGGCTGGAGTCGATTCAAGCTAACATTGGGCGAGTCTCATGCCAAGATTGTCAATACCAATCAAAATCGAATACCAAACTGGGTTTTGGCGTCAGACCCGAACCATTCAACAGAAGCATTGGTTTTTCTACTTTGGATGCTCTACAATGTCCTAAATTAAATCTAATGGATATTTTTTAAATAGTAGACTCCTATAATGAATTGGTACACAGGTTGTGATGAATTTTGCTGGACTACCTAACTGCTTTGAAAGTGTACACATCCACACACACACAAACACAATTTTCAAAGGAGTATTACAGGATGTTCTCCTTGTAAAATGTCAATGACATACTTTTATAATATGTGCTCATGTTCACATCTTTCAAGGTACCTGCAGTTCATGCAGGTTTTACATAGTGCTTCTGCAGGTTCAGCTGTGGATGGTCAGAGGTTATAGAAAAATAATAAGGAAAACATACAATTCATCCTTTTTCTGACTGATTTCATGATTACAATGAGTGAAAATAATTTACAGAATGTTTGATTTATTATTGTATAAAAGGTTACGTGACTGGCAGCATAGCATAATCCTGATGAATGAATGACACTGAATCCCTCCCAGCTCCAGAGCTGCAATTCTGTAGTTGACCATGACCTCTGACCCCACTGTGGAGGAGGAAGAAAGAAGAGAAAAAGAGACTGGCAGAGAAGAGGAATGAACTTTTCATTTTCAAGGATGAGAGGAGGAACAGAGGTACAGGTTCCGTAGGTTGCTGTCAAGGACAGTGTTCCCATATTCTTATTTGTCCTCACTTGTCTTCTCTGTTGCTCTGTTTTCTGGGGAGTTGGGGTACGAGAAAAGGGGATTGGAGGGAAGTTTGGGTTTTGTTGTTGTCTGCTGTTTTGTTTGCCAAAGGTGCTTTGACTGAGCATTCATGCCAGTTTCCAGCAAAGAACTGCTACCGCAAGATATGCAGCTGGAAATAGATAGGTGGGTAGATAGAGAGAGACAGACGGCCGGCGACACAGGAACTGACTACAGGGAGGCAAAAGGGACTCTGTATATAATGCCAGTGCCCAGCAAAATCCTCTTTTATCTTCAGAAACTTTTCAGAAATGGAGAAAAACGACCATTTCCCCCACTGACATCTCTGCAACGGTGGTATTTTATAAATCATTACCACAGGGCCAGCTTGAATCATTTTCTATACATGTGAGGAACAACGCTACCTTTCATTTTCAGACCAAAGGAAATAAAATCTGATGCTACAGTGTTTGCAGACACCATGGATAAAGTACTGTAGCAGTGTGTGTTGGTGTATTTTAACTATATTTCAGCAATGCTGTTTTATTTTTGTTGTGTGACTCTTTCCTTCCACAGGGGTTGAAGCAAACAGAGATGCAGGGAAGGAGGGAAAGACGGAGGGGATTTGAGGAAGGTGGAGTATTTTGGTTGCTGCTTTCCACCAGCTATTTAAGAATTGAAAGAGTTGATGCATACTTGTAACTCCAGTAAAAGAAAACAGCATCATTAAAACTGATGAGGACGTTGCCTCCTTTAGGGTGACACAGCTGGTGAAAGGTGGCTTGCTTCCATTATAAAAGTTGAGTCGTTATTAGTTCAAGATGGAGCTAAACTCAAGCTGAAGGAGACAAGGTTATTGTGACCAAAATACACTTGATTCTTAGTCTCGACCCCATTGAATAACAAACCGTCTTCATGCCTGGCTGAAATACTGGTGTCTTGCCCTGTTCTTGTACCTAGGGGATGGTCTGGGATGGTGGGTATACAAAGTACACAGGACTTTGACACTGGCGACTGTGATTTGTATAATATGTCCACAGTGCGTTAAGGTCATCTGTGATTGTGTTGTGTAGCAGGCCGTTTTTCAGTATGACCATCTGCCTGGGACACAACTGTGACATTACTGCTTTATGCAAACATTGAGCCTGTCCTCATCAAAAGGACGACCATACAGGTCGAAAATGAGAGCAGCTTATCAGACACATATTTATTGGTGTTTGACAGCGATCTCTAGCAGCAGTAGTAATTATAACAGCTGCAAAGCAGGAAGTGAGCGGAAGTAGTGTAAAGAGTGAAAAGTCATAGGGAGGAGGTCGGGGATGGACGGTCGGGAAAAGCAAGCACAGGACTTTCATTCAGGAGGTCGCTGTTCATGTCCAATGTTTTTTTTGTTTTTTTTTACATAGTGAAGGTACATCACATGCATAAAATAAGTTAAATAAGTAACATAGTGATTTTAACCCAAACCACAATCTTTTCCTAAACCTAACCAAGGAGTTTTCTTGCCTAAACCTAACCAAACTGCGACCATTACATGGGTCACTGTTATGCTGCAACAGTCCTGATGTTCAGTTTGTTTGGTTGAATCTAAACAAGTTCTCTGTCTTTGTAGAGTGAGAACTAATGCTATTTTGATGATTTACAAAACCTGGGGACACAATCCTGTAAAAAAAAACAGAATTTCCAAACAGAATTTCCTCTTATCGAGGTCAAAATCAAAATCAGGTTTCAATCGAGCAAAGCCTTTAGTACCATTCTTTGCTCTTCTTTCCACAAAATATACGCTCCACTTGAACTGATGCTACCGCAGCTACGCTAACCTCTTGAGGAGTGGCCATTTTTGATTTCAAATGAACCGACACTTCTCACTGGCCGTCACACCTTAACCACGCCAGTAGCTGCCAGTAGTTCCTGAGCCTGGCAGCCTCAGCTGCTCCAGCAGAGGGAAGCTCACATAAAAGCCATAGAAAAAGCTATATAGCTCTATTTGTAAAAATGAAATGTATAAAAAGATAAAAGTGGGGACAAAAAGCTATATTTGACACTTGCTGATGAACTTTGTATTCCATATGGTGACATGGTGGCATCCATTGAAAGGTTTCACAGCAGAGGGTACCAGCAACTGAGCAAAGTCCCTCAAATACTTCCTCCATGACACTGAAGTGCACCAGGAGGTCTGCAAAACAACTTCCCTACCCTAAAAGTAACAGGTCCATAAACTCAGTCACTGGCAACATCATTCCAACCAGTGTTGCTCCTCCACACCTGTCCCTGTGACATGTGGAGAAAGAGAGAGAGCAGCAGCCATGAGGACTTTAAAATCCATGATAACCACTTCTAGGAGAGAAACACCCAGGAAAATAATGCCTGCATGAGGAGCATGTGTGTCTCACGGACCCTTTTTTTCTATAAAGGTTTGTCATCCAGTTTGGGAGGGAATCCAAGAGTTTGTTCTATAAAATATCACATTGCGGTGCTGAATTCAAGTAACTGGTTTTCCTTCAATCAAGCCTAATCCAATATCCTATTGGTTACCATATAGCGGCTGAAATAAAGACTACTGTCTATGAAAACATATTGAAAGCCAGCAAATCCAGATTTTTATTAGGACCTGCATCAAATTGCACTCATAGATGCCAGCCACCTTAAATATGGCAGACTTTTTTCATCAAGAGCCATGCATTACTCACTGAGAAATTAATGAAAAATACGAAAAACTTCCTATCTCACAATGTTGAAGAAATTGAGAAAAAATTCCTTAATCTGTCCCTATATCAAGATCTGCACCAAAAGATAATGGGGTCTATTCTGGGCCTAGACCCATCCTCCATCCAAGTTTTGTTGAAATCCATCTATAAATTTTTGTGTTATTCTGCCAACAAACCAACCGACCAACAAACAAATGGACACATACTGCAACCTCCTTGGTGGAGGTAAATAATCACTGATGTACAGTGCAAATATTCTACATATATGTGCTATCTGTTAATTGCAAGTCAGTAAGACCTCCGCCAAGGAAGTTGTGTTTTTTCCAGTGTCCCTTTGTTCGTTGGTTGGTTTGTCAGCAGGATTACACAAAAACTACCAAACAGATTGGAACAAAACGTGGATGGAGGACAGGTCTCGGCCCAGAATAGAGCCCATTAACTTTTGGTGCAGATCTGGATAATCGGACATTTTAGTTAATTTCTCTGGGAATAATGCATGGATCTGGTAATCTTGAAAATTCTGGTATATATAGGTGGCTGGTATCTATGAGTGAATACAATTTTTATACACATCTTTTCATATATATATATATATATATATATATATATATATATATATATATATATATATATATATATATATATATATATATATATATATATATATATATATATATATATATATATATATATTGTGGTTATGTATATGGAAATCAAAAGGTTTAGTCAAAATTGATTGTGTGAATTTAAGATATTAACAATGATGGTGATAATCAAACAGAATAAAGCCCCTCTATGCATATTGATAACTCTGAAAGGCTACACAACTGAGATACTCATTGAACTGGTATGGATTAGACTAGGGGTCTAATTAATGCCTCAACTATATCAATATTCAAAACTCAATTAAGAATCTTGAAATAATGACATTAAAATGTTTTTATTCTATACTGAAGACTGTATTCTTTTACTCCAAAACGTTAAACCCATTTGTTCTCAATCTACTCTCATAGTTATGATTCTGCCTGAATCATATTGACTGATTCTTGCAGTCCGACCACCTACAGCAGAGACTCCTTTTGTGCGGTATTTCAAAAGCATAAAAGCTTCCTGTTGATTTGGTTTGAAGCTACCTGATGGGAGAGGAGAAAAGGCAGATAATCCAGTCATATTGCATCAGCTGTTATCGGTGTACAATATAGATTGGACAGTAAAAATCTCTTCTCCACGGTGTCCTGCCTTCAGGACATTTTCCTGCTCTGCATCTCCTTACACCGGCTCAAACTAGCCAGTCTGCAATGCTGTGACATCAAGGTTGTTTCTCACTGTTGTGAAAGATTTTTGTTTGTTCATTTCATTACAGTTTAATCCCCTGCAAACATAGCGTAGCATCAGAATGAAATGCATACACTTGTGTATACTTGGATTTTTTGCAGTGTGGGTCTGATGAATTGGCAAAAAAATGATTTTAAGTTGATTGTGCACTGAAAATCCCCTGTTTTCTTCCCTTTTGCTTTTAACATTATGCTGTTTTTGTTTCTATATTTCGTAAACTATCCATTTTGGAAATGAAATGACTTAATCTCCATTCTGATCTTAGCACAGGATCACTTTGCTTTATTAATCGTGTCGGCTGGATTGACAACAAAAAAAAACAAAACAAAATGCCTTGTGTGCTTATTTTTGGAATGGCATCTACAGCTGACTTTGTGTTCGTTTCAGGACAATTATTTCCAAAAGGTGACTTGCAACAAATTTGACAACTTATTCTGACAGTCAGGGAAAAGCCAAGAAGTATTCAAATACATTATATTATTCACTCCAAGCTCAGATTAAGCAGAGAGAGAGAGAGAGAGCAGTCCACTGCTCCTCAGCAGTGGGTATCCCTCCCTCTCCTCCTGTGCTGTGTGCAGGCTGTCAGCAGGTGTGGCGAGTGGTGCAGGCAAGAGGACAATGCTCACTGCAGGAGTGGGAGTTTAGCTGTAGTGAGTCTCTGCCCCAATCCCATTTCAAATTTTTACCCCTGCCCCTCAATTTCAAGTAAACCCTTTGCCCCTCAGAACAGAGTTACACGGCATAGTGGTTGGAATCTCCCCCTGTGAAATTGGGCAACACTTCAAAACCCTCATACATCATCAATTGACATTGTCATCACTTCCAATATGGCGTCTTCAGTGGTGGTGATTTCTCTAGTGTTACTGAGGCAGTCCTGGTATTATCACAATGCCATTTGCCATTTCTCCGATAGAGATAGAAAACATTGGACGCTCGGAATTCGTTCACAACTTCATGCTGTCAGTCAGCTCACATAAAAAAAGAACACTGCTTTATTACCACCCACTAATATTAGCGGTGCTTTATTGGCTAACATTAGCAAACCGTGCCCAGCTGCGTCTGTAACACAGACGGGAGGTGGCAAGTTGGGATTGCTTAAAATCCACGACCATCTTCCTCCTGATTGAAACACATCGGACTTACTTCTTTGGCTCAGTGTAGCCAAGTGCACAGCAAAACCCTGCCCCATATGAAGAATCACATGCATCCCACACTGTCCTTTGTTATGTCCCACTGCCGAAGCATGGTTTCAAAAGTTTCCTAGATCGCTGTTGTAAGTGAACTGGAGAACTCCTGTGAGAGAGAGAATAGCTGGCTGTCAAGTGTAATAAATTCAGTGATTTTGTCAGTAATTGCTTCAGTCTTTAAGTTGTCTCCAGTAAACTTTCTGTAGTTCTTAAATACCTGTTTAAAAGGCACAACTGTGGGTACTGCTGCACTTTTTTTTGTGAAAAAGCTAACTGCTGTTTTGTCTTCCAGCAATACATTTTCCTCAAAGTGATGAATTTTCAGGTGGTGGTTAAAAAATGCGTTTGGATAAAATGTCTTTCCCCTCCTCTCGGAACTCTTTGGGAACATGTTTTGCATTTGTGTTGATTTCCTTTGAAATTGTTAAAAAACGTACTTACCAGCAACAACGTGTTTGGCTAGCTAGTGTGCTATGCTTGTTCTTCTTCTTCATTGTGTTTTTTGGTGGATCACAAACCAACTTTTAAGTTGCATACTGCCAGCTACTGTATCGGAGTGATTTATCGACTATGATTTCATTATTGTAATATTAGATAGTAATATAAATTTACCATTATGGGACTGATAAAGTGGCTCTCTATATGATATGTATCCCTAATGTGAGACAGACATTGTGGGAAAAGGGAATCCCCAAGCATTAGATCATCTTCACATCCAGGTTGCTAATGACAAAGAGAGAATATTAAAGAGAGATGTAATCTGAACAGGGTAAAGGGGACTGGGAAAGGGGAGTAATCTGCTCAGATTATCTCACACTTTGCAGGGATGGACTGGATGTGAAAACATCTGTTGAGCAGGATTTTGGATAAAGTACTATTTTTACCTCCACCGAGTAAGTTCTATTTTTCCCTGTGTCTGCTTGTTTGTTGGTTGGTTGGTTTGCAAGGAGGATTATACCAAAACTACTGAACAGATTTTCACGAAACTTGGATGGAGGATGAGTGTTGGAACAGAATAGACCTCATTAACTTTTGGTGTGGATCCAAGAATTTTCTCTCACATTTTCTTACACCGTGAGATAGGGCATTTTTAAACATTGTTCTAAGTTTCTCAAGAATAATGCATGGATGAAAAATGATGAAAAAAATCAGGCATGTTTATGTTTTATTGATTTCTCTTAAAAAAAAAGAAAAACAATGCATTAGCGGGATGTTAACTAGACATAAAATAATAAGCAAAGCCAGAATGAGTAATAATGAAACCTGAAATGGTTCCTTGCTATGGTGAGGATCTGTTTAGATTAATTGATAAAGGTTACTTTAATACATGATAGGAGCAGCCAACGATTGGGATGGACAATTTTGTTTGTCTATCATTATCTTATTTTAGGAGCCTTAATGCCACCCACAATGATAAAGTTAATGGAAAAGCAGGTAATGTATACTAAATATATATATATATATATATATATATATATATATATGTATATATATATATATATATATATATATATATATATATATATATATATATGTAACAAAACATGACAAACAGGGGAAAAAAAACACAAGAACAAGAACATCAGTATGGACTAGTTTATTATTGAATCTGTCAAATTGGATGAAAGCCTCTTCTCCGCCCATATGCTCATCTATAGCCCGGGTTTTATCCTGTATGGGGTCAGAGTAACCTTCTGCTGCGAACAATAGCAGCTCAGAAAGGTGAAGAAAAGCTGGCAAAATGAAAAAATATGCATTGCTGAAAGAGATGAGCATTCATCATCTTAACAATGAATTGTTTGCCTGGAGTCTCAACCCACCACAATATAATTACAGTTTCACATAAGCTTCATGTGGTGCTAAACAAACCTATTCAGCGGTTGTTATTATTTTTTTTTCCTTTTTATGTGCAGCAGCACCAAAACATGTTTATCATTTGAAATGCTTTATTCTTAACTACTATATGCTAAAAAGACGTGACCTGATTGTTAATACAGGAAACATTCTAATACCTCTGCACCATAATATCCTCCTATTTTATATCTAAACAGTTTAAGGTAGAGAGAAGCTTAAACACCTGTCACAATATGTGTTGAATATCTTAAAAGGAAACACATTATCATTATACTCAGAGCACAATGCTTGGATTAACAAGGCTGCCATGAATTGCTAATATGTTTCCATTTAGATGACTCATTCTTCCTGTTTTGGCCTATAACATGAATTTAGTGCTCCAAAATCATATCTGGTTACCATAGCATCAGGCCTTTCTGCTGTTGACACTGACCTTACCTCACTTTGCATCGCTTTCACCGTGCTTCAGCAATGATCCGCTCCACATTCACATACTTACACAAGCAGAGGTTCTGAGGTGCTTACATCAATGTTAAAACCAGAGACCTCTCTATTGTAGAGAGGACCACCTATGGATATCTGCTGCTGGGTGTTAAATAAGTAAAATATGTATGGAGAACGCAATTTGGCCCCCCGGTCAATGTATGGGTTATGTTTTATACAAATGCCCTATTTTACTTTGGAGTGATATCAGGGACAAATTCAGGCTCAGAGCATTCATAGTAATGTGCAAAGCATCCACTATCTCATTATCCTTGAGGACACAGAATCCTTTATTCTTTTTTTTTTTTCTCCACATTACAGATGAGATTCTCCAAGCTAACAGCGTGAGCCAGCATTTTCGCTTCCGCAAATGTTAAGTGGATGGCTGGGAAATAAATGGAACCCATACAGTATTCCAGGAGGTGGTGAACCTTTTCACTTTCTAGCAATCTTAAAAGACCAGTGTGCAGGATATATCCAGCAGTGAGGTTGAAGATCGCAAACCAACTGAATACTCCTCGCCTCACCTTCCGCTATGGTGACAACTAAATACGTGAAAACTATGAAAGGCTTGGGTTTGTCCTTTCTGGGCTACTGTTGATACATGGAAAGATTCTTAATTTCAGGTGATTATACGCTAATACAAATGTAATTATTAACATATATATAAAATTAATTCTATTTCTGCCTATAAATACACCTAAATCATACACACTGGACCTGTAAGTCCTTCTTTTACTCCAAACCCTCCTGACATTGGTGAGCATTCACCACCAAACTGGCAAGATGCTACAAAGCTACCTTCAGTGCCTTCAAGTGCTTTTGGTAACAGAATGTCAGAAAAAGCTGCAGGGTTTGATGGAGTCTCACCTGAAAGCCTCACATTGTTTTAGTGGTGACAAGAGAAACAGTGAAAATGTTACCTAAAGACACGTAAAGTTTTAACTATGCTTTTAAGGAAACATTTATTCTGCCTGAACATCCACATTTTTTAAAATCCATGTGCCTTCTTTGTAATGCGGGCTTTCTGTTACTATATATTTGTCACCTCCAATCCTTGACTGACACCCTCTTGACATCATCAGGGTTATTTATTCCAACTTGTCAAGGCTCCTCCAAAGCCACAGAAGACGTCATACACATTTTATAGAACCTAATCCCATATTGACTACCATGGCTGACATCTTGTCAATCTTACAGTATTCTGAAAATAGCTATTTTACTACTATACTAAAATTAAGTGCTTTGGTGTCTGCCCTGCTGCTGTTTTTCCCGATAAGCCCAGTCACTGTATGTAACATCCGTTGGTCAGTGGCCTCTAAATTTAGCTAACACACTGTTGTTTGAAAGAATTTGCAACCTATATTTCCTTCTCCATAATGTCTGGCTTCCCTGTGGATCACTGGTCATGATGTTCTGTCAGCTGGGTGAAGTATAGTCAATTGGTTGCATAATCAACCCACACATTCATCATAGATGCTGTTCCCCATGGCAACACCGTTAAATAAATTAGTCCTTGACTTGTTTCTGCCTCACTCAGTTTCTTGCGTAGCCCTTTAATTCTCTCTGTAGCTTGATCCGTCTCGTTCTCTGTCACTCCCGGTTCTTGTCCTTGTCCTCATCTGTCCCTCAGCCGTTTTCATAGTCTCACACTTTCTATTTCTACCTCTCGCTTTGTCCTTTCTTGTCCATTTTCTGTTAGCTCCCTGCTGTCTGCCTCTGGGTGTCCTGTGTCTTCCTCTATCTATCTGTCTAGACATCCTCCCACCTCACTAGTACTCTGTCTATTGCACTCCCTCTCCCTTACCCTCATCCTCTTTGGTATTGTCTTTCTCCCTTTTGTCACTTTCTCTGTCCTATCTTCTCCAGTCTCCAGAAGCCAGATCAGGCAGACATACTGGGAGCTGGCAGCGGTGTCTAATGGAGACACATTAACACAATGTTACTGATGCTCTGAAGACATTAATTCAGGCTCCAGAGAGCAACAGAGTTCACTGATGGCTTTGAGTAACTGCTCACACTCCCTCCGATTTAATAAGCATACTGAAAGTTCAGTGTGTCCCCAGGGGCCTCGGAGTTGAATTTATGATGCCAAAATTAACTTTTCCTGTGTTGTTCCTGTTGACATAAAGTTGCATTTGCATTAAAAATGCACAATGCTATCTTGTTATATTGTTTAATTGCAGCCAATTACAGAGAAAAGCTTCCATAAGTCTGTAATTACTTTAAATATAACATTATGTAGAGCATGGCAAAGTAGCAATAAAATAGGCTTCTTTCAGATGCTGCAGGTTCTTAAATTCAGTGTATTTTTGAGCCCTTTGCACGACAAAATGCTTACATTTCTGACATAGCCCACTGAAACAACCCTTTTTTTCATATCTCAATTTTAGAACAATATACATAATGTGTGTAAATGCTATTTCCACTCAAAAATGGCTTGTGTCTATGCTTGGATTTGAAAGTTTGATTTAGTGAAATACCATGTCCTCTCTGAAACCCCTACGAAATAGTGAAGACTCTTAGATCTCTTTCGCAGCAAATATAGCAGAACACAAGCTGACTGTAGCCCCGTTCCTGTCTCTCACACATAGCTGCTGGTAGCATTAGCAAGCCTGATGAACGCAAACGGAAAGTCAAAGTTGCACTTAATAAGATTAATTCCTTTGTGGCAGTAAAAGCCCACAGATAACTTTGCTGTTTTCAGAACTTACAAGGAGGCTTGATAACGGCAATAAGCAGCGTGGCTACAGCTATGTACTGACACACCGGAACAGCCTCTTATCCCAGCTACAACACACTTATCAACACAGTAATGACATATTCACATTATCAAGGAGCAGCTTTTGCACATGCATCCTCATTGTGTTATAAGTGGTGCTCTGCATGGATGCCCAACTAGGGCTCTAAACTGAGTGGATATAATAAGGGAAAATCTGGATACAGCAGGAGGCGGAGCCCCATTCATTCCTTTGAAAGTTTCTCATTGGTCCTTGAAGCCAGAAAAGTTTAACTTCTTGGGTGTAGATTACCCAGATCTTCTGCATAGCTTCCACATTGTCCAGAGAGCATTTGGACTTCTGCCAGCTGAGCAGCAAACTTCTGGATTAGCCTACTGCTAACTTGAATGAAAATAAAACAATTTAATCATGCAGCTCCTCTAGACTTTAAAAATGTTATCAGATGGAATGGCTCAAATTCTGATTGTGAAAACAAGTCATTTGAAGGCTGTGATGTTTGTTATAGTTGGCCACTGCTTGGACTAAGAGTTGAAACACAAACAAATAACATACAGTATGTGTTTCTGAATTTTTAGAAGTTCAATAACAAGTTGTCTTTTTACATAACCACTGTTTCAGTCTCTGTAATGTCACAATTTACTGGTAGCTACACTGACATTGTTAGCTTAGTAAAGCACCACTGGGAGTTCCACAGTGGTACTGCACAGACACTCTGTAATGTGAATATGAAATTGCTCTCTCAAATGTCCATTAATATGCTTAAAGTGCCGTCAGTCTTTCCATCGGAGGCACAGGGAGGCATAGCCTCTCTTGGCTTGCTAACTCAGACTACGAGATTCATGTTGCTATCGATGTTACACCGAGAAAAAGTCATTCAGTGTCCCTTGAGTCACCACACATTATGTCGCCACAAGGCCTACAGATGCTGCTCCCTCACTCCTCCAGCATGTTTTAATATATATACTACCAAAATGTATAGATCTGCTGTACATGTAGTTCTCCTTAAAGCAAACTGAGTAATTAGTAATGCTGCCATGTTTAGGATGTGTGAAGGTATGATTGCTTTCTAAGATAAAGAGAAATGCTGCATACCCTCAGCTTTTAAAAGCTGTATTTATATTAAGAATTGAGACAGGGCATAGTTATAGGTGTTAGACTATGGGGAAAGAAATGATGTATTTGCTGTCAAGTACTACGCAGTATCTGTTCAACATGTCATACTAATGAAAGGAGTCATTAGTGCAACATTTAAAATGCAAAGTCTTAAAAATATGTCTTTCCTGATGTTGTACAGCTCTAACAGATTATGTAATACAGCCTCTGGCAACAGACAATCTGACTTGTCAAAGCAGAAGAAAGCACAGGTGGGACCAAAGCATTACTAATGGGTCTGTTTCATTTAGGTGTACCAGACATTTAGGGCATTTAGCAGACGCTTTTGTCCAAAGTGACTTATAATAAGTACATTCGTCACAAGAAAGAAACCACAACATATCACCATCAATAAAGTAGAAAAGAAAAGATAGAAACAATTTAATTTAGGTGTACCAGTTAGCATTATCAGTGCACCAGTCTCAACCCAGGACCTTGGCACTGGAAAACCAAAACTAAATGCAGCTTCTCAGCGCCAATGTGTCTAATAATTCAAAAAGTTAAGATTTACTGGAAGCCCTAACTTCAGGATTATCTCACTGTCTAATTGGAAGGTCGGTGGTTCGATCCCCAGTCTATTTGTTAATTAAACCAACATAGGTTGACTGTGAAAACAGCTCATTGCAACCAATATTTACGTTTCTTGTTAAGCTGTGACCTCTTCTGGCCATAGTAATTATTATGACAGCAAAAGAGGAAGTAAGGTAAGTAGTATAGAACGCCTCACCGATTACTGGATGACCAGCTCTACCTCCTGAGCTACAGTTGCCCCTTACAATATGTTGTATCTGAAGTTACATAAGTCACATAGTTATTTTAATCCAAGCCAAGATGTTCTCTCCTAACCAAGTAGTTTTCTTGCCTAAACCTAGCCAAACTGTGAGGGTACAACAAAGGTCCAGTTTGCCTGTTGCTGACATGCTGCAATGGTCACTTTGTTTTGGTAACGGTAAAATGCATTTTGGGAGTGGCTGGCAATCTACCTATTCAGTCGTTTAGGTATAACAATGTGTTAGCATGAATGTTTGTTGCCCCTGGTGAGCAGATGGCAAATTGCACATCTGCCTTTGCCAACAACAAAGCTTTGAGTGCTCAATAACACTAGAAAAGCCCTGTGTAAAATGCAGTCCATTTATCATTGTACCTGGTTATACAACTTGGCTGTCTCAAAAGATGATGATGCTGCTTATAACTTTTTATGTTGGTGCCTGCGTTTTGCAAATGCTTGTCAGCCAGCTGACCCATGAACCCATGAAGCATTTGTTCATCTCCATTTTTTTTTTAAGTAGATTTGATATGCAAACTAGCTCATGTCTCCAGTAGGCCTAGAAGCTGTTTTATTGGCAGCTGTGGCCCTTCCAAAACATTGCTTTAAAAGAATGTTCTGTGATTATGACCCACGTGTGGCCCCATGTGTTGAGTCATTGCACTCAGCATGGCATTTAATCTGCCTTTCCACTGATGTGTGAAAACATACTCACAAGGGTTATAATATCATAGTTCAAGATCAAAGATCAAAGTAAACGACCCAAGACAAACGGGGGGTTGAATTAACACAATGTTACTTTAATAACATCTGTGATGTCTATCAAAAATAAACATCCGATAAAAATCTGCCTAGTAATCATAGAAAAAGACACTTGCCTGACAATCATTGTTTTTGTAAGTGTTCTTTAGTATCAAAGTAATCCAGTAAGAATGTAGTCTGGTTTTCACCAACCTCTTCATCCTCCATCCCGGTCTTCTGCGGCTCCTCTCAAGGTCACTCACCCTCAGGAGTGGCTCGCTACTGCAAGCTCGCTCTTGAAGTAGAGTGGTAAGGCCGTCTGTCCGCAGGGCATTCAGCCCTGCCATTAGTCCGCCACACAGCCTGCTTGCTCTACCTAATGAGCCCAGAGACATCTTCCAGAGGATGAGTGACCCAGAGAAGAGCAGCAGAAGACCTGGAGGGAGGCCAAAGAGGTCGATGTGTTTACCCAGAGAGACTCTTGCAGCAGAGAGCAACTCTGGAGGATGAGTGACCTGGACAGGAGCAGCAGAAGTCCGGGAGGAGGTTGAAGAAAACCTGACTACATTGTCTCCATAAGATACGATCCAGTTTCAACCAAATCAGTGAATAAAGTTATACATTTTTTATACACTTTTGTACAGTAATGAGTTGACACTTGACATTTTATATTACAGGACAAAACCATGACTTCATTTTGATATAACTTTACAAATATATATATATATTTTTTTATTTATTTGGCATATATTGATACATAGGCACACAATATGACCGTAGATGTGATCTAAAATGGTTAAAAAGCCATTTTTCATTTCAGCTTGACTTTTCAATTGTTTCTCTTCATCAACCTATTATTCTCCCACAACACAATAGAGATTATTATTCCACCTGCATTGTTTTGTTGTCCTATTGGTTGGCTGTTACAGATCTGGTGAGCTTAAATCATGGCAGATGTCAAATTTAGAGTGATAGAGGGCTAATGAGTTCGATATTGGTTTGTTAGGCCTTGGCACAGGTATGCACTTTACTGAGTGCCATTCTATTTAATGATTTTACAACAGGGTTGTAAGTGCAGAAAACAAGTAACCGAGTCACATATGCACATGAAACAAAACTACAGACGGACTGAATGTTAACTTTGAGTTATTTCTTACCAGGATGGAGATCAACATCAGCTCCCTGAGGAGACTGATTGGCTTGTTCATTTTCATCAGCTACAGGGACGGATTGTAGTGGAACTGCTGCAAATGCAGGATGAGCACCTTTGTAGACAGGAAATAAACAGAAGAAAACATGGATTCTGAGGGTTGTTGAAGTTTTTGCTTCATAAATTAAACCTTAATGATTCCTTTAAGAATCATCCTTTAAGGTCCCCAGTTGGACCATCTGTGCTGGATGTGATGTCACTGACCTTGGCAGAGTCACAAAGGTGAACCACTGGCAGATGTGTTGACACCACACTCACACCTGAAGTCTAACTCTGTCTCCTGAACGAAAACACAGAGATAACATGCTGTAAATTGCTGGATGAATCAGACAGTAGCCCCATTCACACTGCCCTTTCAGTGCAGGAATCATGCGCCGATTCTCCGCATTGTGTTGTTGTAGTTCCATCCCTGCGAGTGATAGAGTCAGACAGGTCCGCTATTTACCACATGATTATAAACAGTCGGCAGATACATTACATACATACAGATTTACAGGTGGAAACACGTTAAAAAAAACACACAGATCTCAATGTCTCTATAGACCAGTACTAGCACAATGCTGGGCCATATCCAGCCCACCAGAATAGAAAGTAAGTGTGGGGTGGGGTGGTTATGGTTTATTTGGCTGACATGTGGCCATGGTATGGCCTCTTTGTGGCTCAGATCTAGGACGCGGTGCTGTCATTCCATGCAGCATGTGGGCTGGATGAACATAACTGCTGTGAGCCAGATCAGGGCCACAACACTTTTGCTATCTGGACATTGGTGGAGGTATACGATCTACTGAGTAACATTCTAGTTTTTTTTTTCTTCTTTTTAACTGATCCTTTGTATGAACATTACAAGTCAGATATTATCTTCAATTTTTTATTTTAAATTTTCTGTGGCATCCCAATTTAATATTAAAAGTTTGGTTTTGAAGAGGGCCTGAATGAACGCATGAGGAGACTAATGTTGTGGTCATCTGTGGGATTTCTATCCCTGCCACCTCCTGCTTTGTGTGGTGTGTTTTTCTCTGTTTACTTACCTCTTGCAGGTCCTGGTATTCTGGATTTCTGGATTTTCTGACGAGAACCCCATGTGGTTCTCGACAGGGCAACTGTATACTTATCCCATGCTGTAAGTGATTTCCTGCAGCAGCAGAGACAATGTCCTGATCTGGTCCAGGGCCATCGTCAGGAACTCATGAGCGTCCTGAGCACACAGAAACACAGAAAGCTTTTTAAGAGGAGAAAACACCATCAAACCAGATGACTTTCTGGCTGTAATTCTCAAACTTTGGAGCCTTGACCGAGAGGGCTTTCTTGAACAAATCGAGAGGCTTGAGTTTGTGGTCGCTATCAGCAGAGCAGTGACTGCACATGATGTCCATGAATCTTCTGCAGTGCGTGGCAAAAAAATAAGAATGGTGAGTTTGAGAATGTGTGTGGCTGCTGTACCCGATCAATTTAGCATCAGAGATTTAAGCCCACACCTCTTCCTGGCAGCTGACGTCCCTGGTGAAGTCGGTTAACGAGATCAGGGTAGAGTTCATGTAGCAGATCTAGGCTGGTTTTAGAAACCTGACACACAAACACATCATGTCAGAACGCGCATCATCGTTGTTGACAAATTGAGCTCAATTTATGTTTTAGTTTGGAGAGAGTTAGTTTTAATGTGAGAGTAAACGCTTTTTTTATTGGAACGTGTTAAAAAAATCAACAGGTTTGTTTTTTCATGCGTCTTTATGCAGATTTTTTACTCACCCACGCAAGTCCTGACCTTCACAGCACAGGAAACTGGTGGCATGCCACCGAAATGGACACCACGCCTTATGGTGCTACAGAAAGAGATAGACACAAACAGACAGACAGACAGCTGTGAACGCTCTAAGTGGGACTTTTATTTTCAAGTGATGAAGCCATTGTGGCTGTATTAAGGGAGCCGATAAAATGAGTGAGTTTCCATCCAACCTGTGTTCATGCTCAAGAGCATAAATGCTGGAAATTACATTTTTCCTCTAGCAGTGCGAAGACAGTGGAAGTCTGTGTCCATATCCAACATACTACTAAGGCCATGTTTTGGTTAGTACCTAAATAGTATTGAGGTTCAATGACCAGCCCTGTCCTTATTTTTGTGGTTCTGAATAAGAAGTTAGAAAATGTGATTGTAGTTGTGGACTGACCTTTTCCGGGGCAGGTCCTGCTTGACCAGTGGCTGGCACACTGCTCCTGAAGTAGTAGGTAGGTCCATCTTGACCCGTGCCTGCCTCACTGCCCCTGAAGTAGTGGGTAGATCCTGCTCGGTCAGTGCCTTGCCAACTGCCGCAGACATAGTGGGAAGGTCCTACTTGGCTTGTGCCTGGCCCACTGACCCTGAAGTAGTAGGTAGGTCCTGCTTGACCCATGCCAACCTCACTGCCCCTGAAGTAGTGGGTAGGTCCTGCTTGGTCAGTGCCTTGCCCACTGCCCCAGACGTAGTAGGTAGGTCCTGCTGGGCCAGTGCCTGGTCCACTGCCCCTGAGATAGTGGGTTGGTCCTGCTTGGCCAGTGACTGCCTCACTGCCCCAGAGGAAGTAGCGATGGGCAGCTCGTCCTTCTTCTTCTTCAATTTCCTTTTCCGCTACTTCCTCATCTTCCTCAGTAGGACCTTTGAACTCAACCACCTCAGTGACCCAGTCTGCAGTATGAGTCTCGACTGTTGCTATGATGGGGCTGCAACATAGAGGGAGAAACAGGCTGTCGTTGATTTCATTTCTGGTTGATTTTACTTTTCTCTGACAAGCACTGTCAGTGATGCAGATGAGTCTGCTCCTACTCTGGAGGTTCAACTCTCCCTTGTTGTCTATAACTGGAGTGACTCTATGTTTTCTCTGTGTGAGGAAACAGAAACTCTCAAGGTTCAAGAAAATATTTACAGACATTTTTATATATTGTACAAATGCAAACTGGCTTAAATGTTGTTAATGTGAAGCAGTGTGTGAAATGTATTGTGCAGCGGTCAAAGACTTTGCACTTTCAGCCTCTGTTTTTTCACAGTTATTAGATTTCTAGCTGTTGTTGTGGTGGCTGGATCCTGAGAGAAGGCGTCTTTGCTGTTGAACACAAACACAGTTTATTATTCTACTGTTGACTCAGTTTTAAGCATAGAGGAATACTCTGCAGTGAACTACAGAGTTTTACTGACACCATCAGAGTAAAGACTTTGGTTCACAGTAAGGATTATGCTGTTGATAGCTTGCTCCCGTAGCTTTCGATGTTCTTTCTTTATTCTGAAATAATAACACACATTGACATGAATCATGTCAAGCCTCCTTTGTTTTCCAAAGTCTAAAGACAACTGCTGCAAATAATTTAATGTGAAGCCCAATGCACTTCCTGTTAAACCTACCGCTGGTTGACCTAATAGTTTGTGCAGCCAAGAAGTCCCCCCTTTACACTTTTCTCGTGGAGGTCTTGGTGACGGTGACTCTTGTGATAAACACAAACATATGTGCTGACGCCGTAGTTATTACTACATTATGACAAAAGTATTTAGTATTCATGGGTCAGACCACGACCATCTTCAAACTCAGCCTTCATTCCAAACTCAACTACACACCTGTGAAGTTTCCTGACTCTATCTTGCACGGTTCTGATGCTATCATGTTGATAAAATATATCCACAGACAGACAGACATATAAACACTACTCAGAACTGCTGTGGTGGCAGTTTTCACTACAATAGGTGTCTACTGGACCACATTTTACCATTATGCACACTGACACACGCATGCATGCGCGCGCGCACACACACACACACACACACACACACACACACACACACACACACACACACACAATCACATGATGAAAACAATATGTTATGTAGGACAGGACAGCTAGGCTAGCTGTCCTGTCCTACATAACATTTATTAAAAACTGCAGTGACCAGCTATTTTAGGATTAAACCTTTTTTTTATCTAATCATATACTTGCAAGCTTTTTTTAAAAAAGGTTGAGTCTTCAGAGGGCTTTGAGCCAAACGCAGTTTTAAAAAAAATGGATGAGCAGCAGTGGTTTTCTTTTTTCAGTACATTTGTTGGCAATAAGGAAAAAATAGAAGAATATCAGATTATATGTTTCAATTAACTTAAAATAAACTACTACCCCTGGTGGAATGAATTTTGTAAAAGCTAGAAATATACAATTTATTTCTAAAAGGTGCTGTACTTACCCAGTACTTACTGCTGGGAATTGTAGTTTTAGCAAGTGCAACTCAAATAGGATGAAATTTGTTGGGGACTGTCTGAAGTGGTGGATTAATCAACATTTAGTCTCATGAGTATTTCTGACAACAAAACGGTTTGTTGGATTGAGTCAAAACAACATGTGCCCATGTTCATTTAAATAAAGGAACATGCCAGCTGGTGTAAAAGTGTGACTCACTAATGTGTTTTAATGGTTGTTGGACAACAAGAGAGCTCTATGGCTCTACTGTTTGTATGTTTGAAATGGGGCTCTGAAACATTTTATATCTCCCTCCTTCATGGAAGACAGTGATGGCTTGGATTCTAATAAGTACCGCAGGAGACATCATCACAGTTTCAGAGCAAGAAGCATCACAACATCCAAAGAGACTTCTGAATGAACACAATAAACTTATCTGCTGTCCATCATCTTCATCTTTTGCTTATTGCTCATGTATTGCTTATATGTTTTGATCCATTAGGGAGTAGGGACTGAAGATGGTTTTGGACACACGCTTTAGACGTATCTTAGTAGGAAAAGCACATGTATAATTGATAGCGCATGAATGATGACTCTGGTCCATTTAAATGTCCCAGTAAGCAATGACACTAACTCATCATACATCATACCAGGCTCTGGAACTGACTTATCAAAAGGGAATACAGCAATTACATCTGTGTTTGTCCTGCTGTGACATGTCAACATGTCTACCATAAAAAAGGCCCATTGCAGCAGTTTTAATTCCTTCTTGTCCTGCATCTGTATTGCCTTTTGCCTTTTTGCACTAAAATAGCTTGCTTCAACCTTCACTGGATGAACTTTATCGATTCTTTTTAACTCCTAGAAGTACATGTCTTCTAGGGCTGTCCATTTAGTTTGTATCAACGGTGTCCATATAGAGTAGCTGTGCTGATGCTCTGGGGGATTCTTAACCTTATAACTGAAATTAGGTAGCCACTGTTAACTTGAGAATAACAAAGTTGCTTCATTAGAAATACACCATGTCATTCCTGTTTGCAGTGTGCCCTTGTCTCCAGTTTCCAGAATCAATTTATTGTTTCCTGTTGAATGCTGCTGTTGCCCACACAGCTGCAGCTCACTGTTGCTGAAAAAATTCATTATGTTTATAAGGGCCCTTACTGGCTGAGGTAATGTCATGACCCCAGGGCCTGCTAATCTCATTCAATGCGCATTTTGTAGGTATCATGGGCATAACTGGCATCATTGCCAATGGTAAATGCAACAGTGCAGACTTTGTACCTTCACTATGGTCAAATGCATTTGTCTATATTTAAGACTATAGTTGTGTATTTACATTGTAGTTCTCTAGCAAAATGTTTACAATATAGGAGTTTATTTTGGTTAGATATTAATTGGACGGATGACTGCAGCTGATTTTTCAGGTTGAAAGAAAAGGTTTTCTTTGTAGCTCTGGCCATCTGTTCTGTCACATCACAGTATGTGGCGAGTGTGGTAAAAATAGATCCAACAATCCTATGGATATACAAATATGTTGATATTGGATGATTCTGAAAGACCCAACTGTTTTGTCAAGTACAACCTTTATAATGTTTGAAAGAATATTCCTTTTTCATTATCTATCACCAAGCAGCACCAATGAACTCACTGCAGCAGAACACATTGCTTTTAAAATCAAAATGTCACTTGACCACTTTGACCATCAAGTAAATATTGTCTATTTTGATGACCCCAAAACAGTTATGATCCACAACGACACAGAGTGGTTGGCCACATGCCCTGCACTACAAGTGCGGTTTGAACGATCTTCCTTCCAACTGACATAGCCTGAATCTCATCCTCTGTCACCTTCATGGCTACACTGTCCACTGTTTTGATGGCGGTTGGCACATAAGCAGTGACATGCTGTCCTGGACGAGGTTTCAACTGTGTACCAAGCAGCTTCTTAAGGAGCTCTTGTTGAACATGTGGTAGTGGTGTTGCACGCCCATTCATCCATGTTCCAAGCTTGCTCAACTGTTATTGGACCACTGAGTGAAAATGTGCAGGACTAAGGAAGGGTCATTTGCAAGTTTGAGGAAAGATTGGAGTGTCCCTCACCCTTCCTTCCTGGTACATTAAGTACATTACTTCCTGCACTGGTACTGGACATGGGCACTTGATATAAATCAGGAGGTTTCAAAATTGTCCAATATGAACATTATTCCAAGAGACAACTGGTTGGCCAACACACAAGCCATGTAAGCTTTTCTGGATGTGCTGGATGGTGGAACATTTGGCGACAACTTTACTGGGCCTTTGTTTATGGTTCTAATCATTTTGAGTTATCTGGGACTTTGTTTTACAACCTGTTTGATGATCTGATTGGTTTTGTCTCTTGCTCTAGTGACAGAGCCAATGCCTAGAGCTACAAAAAGGAAAAACCCAGTTGTAACTGTAATTGACTGACCTGAAAATGCCTCTTCAAGGAGGCAAAATTCACTCACTTCATGAACTGTTCACTTTTGAAGACATGGGCTTTGGTCCAATGCCCATCCTTTGTTTTCATTCAGACTTTAGAACATGAAGTCTCAAATAAAAATCCTCATGGAAAGTTGCCACATTAGATTCACTTCATGGCCTTAGAGTTAGAAGTAGTCAAAAAAAGCCACTTTGGCTGCTAATCTCGTCCAGCACGCCTCGCTGAAGCTGCAAGGCATTTATCTGGTGGCTGCCTTATTTGTTTCATCATCAAAACCCTTTTTGGAGGGATTTGCTCCGTTTGGCTTGACTCTATAGGGAAGAGCAGGGGTGAAAAGGAGAAAGAGAAAGAGGAGGAGAGGCATGGTCAATCTTTGTGAGACGGAGAAAAAGGAAGAGCAGATTTGGAAGGAGTTGGGAAAAGATGTGCAGGGTGCCCTTTTCAACAACTTGAGCTGCGCTGAAAAGATGGCTGTGTCTTAAAAGAAGAAGAAATAAAGAGGAGAGGAAATTATAGGAGAATGGACAGAGGAAGAAAGCACAAACAGAAGCGAGGAGAGGTGGGAACGAAAAGACGAGAGAGGACTTGCCAGGCCATAACAGAATAGAAAGGAGATCTTGGCAAGTGGCGAGACAGGCATAAAAAGTCATGAAGAGAGCAACATAATTGTCTGCTACAAAAAAATTAGATGAAAAACATTTCATTTTATACCACCTTAAACACCTCCCTATTAAAATAATGTATTTTTCACATTTGTCACTTCTTCAACTGATTTTGGCGAGAAGCCCTTATCTGAGTCTGCTGTATCTCCACTAATAAACGCATTTCAAAGTCTTTACTTTTAATGGAACATCCATTAGCCTCCGACAGCAGCTGAAATGTTCTTCCTCGTAACGTTAAAATTTATGGTCAAAAAACAATGGAGATGAAAGTTTTCGGAGTGTCTCACAGTGCTTATTCAGCGTGACAAAGTGTAAAATTAATAGAAACAAGAAGTCATCCATGTGGGAGAGATGAGGAAAGTTTTCAGTGTTAGATGTGAATGATCTCTTTTTGATCTGTGGCTGGTTGAAAGCTCTACATCCCCATCAGAAGGAACCTTAACGCTAGATTATATTGGTACATCAAACGTACGTCAAAAACTAACTTTCATGCCAAAGATGAATTTTGAAGTGTCATTCCCACCAGCATTTCTAATCCTGTCCTGTTGCTCATTGTTCAGTTATTTACCAGATATCAGTTACATACCAAATGTAACTTTATTTCTTTCTCTATATTATTTGTTTGAATTGAGGCAACTCACCAACCTATCCTATAAAACAGTGCTTGACCTTTAGCTTGTGAGTCATAGCTAGTAGAATAGCCAGCCTGAATCTTTTCTGTAGAGTTGAACTTTTTGAAACTTTGACAGGCAAGAAGAAATCATTGACTAATAGCAAAACCTCTTGCAGCTATTGCTGACCTTTGAGGAGAAGGAGGTACAACAATTCCATAAGCTTCTATTATTGTCTGTGTTCGACAATCCATAATATTTAACCCTCTGCTCTGCTGTATAAAGAGTATAAACTGTTTCATGAAACAGACATGGATTGTAAGCAGTTAAAATACTTGTTAAACAAAATACCTCTCTTTCTCTCTAAGCTATATTGACTTATTGTCTCGCTAGAACCAACCTAACTAGTTTGCTAACTGAGGAAAGTTGCAAGGTTCAAAAGTAAGCTAGTTCTGTGACTGACATGCACAGACACCTATATTGAGAACTGGATACATCGTCGTATGCAGAGCCCCATTTATTCCTATGAAAGCGGCAGAGCTGAACATGGAGCCGAAAAAAGTTGGACTTCAGGGAATAAAACTAATAGGCTGTACAGACCTGGTATCAGCATTTGTCCTGAGTGATCCAATCAAAAGTGGACAGCTATAAGTACACCCCCAAGACACATCGAGATCTGATAATTCAGACCACATTAGGAAGTGGTCTGGGCTGCATGTGACTTCATTCTTTTAGCAGTGTGTACACGTTTCCTGGGCCACAGTGAAGGACCCCCTACTCAAGTGACGTCCTCTGTGAAACAAGAAGAAGAAGAAGAAGCCACAACAACAGCATAATGGATTACACATGTTGATTTCCATGTGGTTCACTGTAATGTAAATTACATGTTTTTGCGCTCTCTTAACCTGCCAATCTTAGCAGCAGATGTTTGTGAATGCGAGTTTGAGTCTTTTTAAAACTAACCATTGAAGTAGTAACTGAAATATTCCCAGACTCCCTCACAAATCTTGATCTACAATCTACAAAGAATTGTTGGAAGAAAGAAACTCAATAAACTTTGTGAAACAGCTTTGGCAAATTCTAAATTATCTGCGCTGCCTAGCAAATTCGGCATTAAATGCAATACATTAAATTGTTTTTGTCCTTGTAAAAAAGTGTTTGTTGCAGCATTACTCTACCAGCCGATCTGCCTGTCTGAAGTGCATCTTACCTGTTTGAACACACAGTTTCAACTGATTTCATCATTTACACTAAATTTATGAAAGAAGACAAGTTTTTATTGGTGATAAACATGTCAAATTTTACAAACACAGTAAGCAGTAACCACAACAAGCAACTTTCCTGCCTGTAGAGAAAATCACCAGACTTCCTGAAGAAACCTGCTCAACTTTGTAAACTTTTTGAAACAAACAGAACATTCTGTTTGGGCCTTCTTCTAAATTCTGCAAACGTTGTACGTGACATTTCTATTTGTTTGTAGGATATTTCTTTCTTTGTGTAAAAACATTGTTTGCTTCAACATTGTGTCCACTTGTCCTAGTGATGTGTGGTCACTGCAGATGCATGCCAGATTAAAGCGTGTTAATGCCAGGTATGAACTGATGGCCTTGAAGCGGTCCACTTGTGATCGGATCACTCTGGACGGATGGTAATACCTGGTCTGAATTCCTTTTATGTTCTGCATTGTGGGGCCTGTGGATGCTTACTTCCAGTTGAGCCCCTCAAAAAATGTGCCCACCATTTCACTGGCAATGGGAACGTGTTGTTGTAAATTACACGTTTTTTTCATTATGTCAAACTGCTGATAAGTGGAAGGTTTCTGGATGGTTTCTTTGATCAGTTTGCTAACCAGCTACATAGTTCTAAATTGGCCTTGCATGTAGTTAATACATTACCATACTTCTTGGACTATCTATTTTTGCCTCTTCTCATGTGACCAGTCCGAAATATCAACCTGTAATATTTTCTCGTGAGACTGTTAGGCATTTGTTCTGCTCCAGTAAAGTGCTGGTAAATATTGCATGTATGGACTTTTGACTTATACTCTCAGCAAGCATCACAACATTCATTCAGATTAATAACTTTGCGTAGGCAGCCACATCAATGACAAAATGGTATCTCTGGCAAAACAACTACATTCCTATGCTAATAAAGCCATTACAGCCATGGTTCTGAGGAGGTAAGGAGATTTACAGTACAGCCCAGTAGTGTGTGAGAGAGGTGTTGGCCTTTTTTCCTGCTCGAGCTGCCCAAACAAGATGGACGGGTCTTTAAAGAAGCACATGAGAGGGAGCAGAGAAGAAATGATGAGAGAGGAAGTGACAGAAAGAGGCAGAAAAGGAGAGAAGGACATACAGTCACCATTCCCCTCTAATGGAGCAGGCTTCTGCAATGCTTTTCCCCCTGATTACACTAATGACCAATTTGAAGCAGCTTAAGAGCCACTTTGGAGGCTCTCTTCCTCTTCTTCTACTCCTTCTTTTCACCTCTTTTCCTCCATCCACTCTCTGTCTTGCTCCCCCTTACTCTTCTTCTCCCCTTTCTTATCTCCCTCTTCTTTCTTTCATCTGCTTTATTCCTCCTCTCTTGTTCTGTGTTAAGAGATAATATATCTACCTCTGTGTCTGTGTGTGTCCTCCAGCAAGCTGTCCATTCGGCTGTATCAAATATACAAAGCAAAACGTAAGGAGGGAAGAGTATGTAGAGGGAGAGAGAGCAACACACAAGAAAAGATAGTGCATACTAGCACGTGCAGCAGGAGTTTTCTGAAGCAAATATTTCTTGGAGGCAGAGTTTGGATGCAGAAATTATCTAATTAGCTGAGTTAGGTAGACCTCAAGGCAGAACCACAGTTCAAGATTTAAATAACATGTCCTCGAAGTTCAGCAATTCAACCAATTCCCTGCAAAATGAGAAGAAAAAAAACATCACGGACTGTTATTCATAATTTTATAAATAATGATTAAATATATATTTTTTTATCACTTCCTTGAAACAACATTTTGAGTTGGTGTAATTAAACACATCTAGAAGTTATTCAACACTTTTTACCTACGAAATTCAACCACTCAGTAAATAGTATGAAAAATGAGAAAAATTAAAAATAACATGTTAATATATATATTTGTAGCCCTGTGGTCCTCATTTTCATTCATTTATATGTAGAAATTAAAATGTTTATGTTGTTAAAAAATAACAGTTCATGGAGTGTAAATGTGGTTAAAATGTGTTGGATTATAACATGTTAGAACATTCATTCTATATACAGTTAAAAGTCAGAGAAGATAAAGAGTGGTGTTAGTTCTAAAAAACATTCATAGTTGGTTGTCTGCACAGATACCAGAAGACCATGTTTGTTTGTGGGGCCGTGAAGCATCTTTTATTCTCTCATCTCTGTTGGTATGTCTGTAGTCCTTAGCCAATCCTGTCCTCACCTTGTTCAGGGAGGAGGTGCTTAGTGTCACCTATGTGCGCAGCAAGGTTAGCGACAGCAGAAGCGGCTTGATTGGCGTCCGAGCAGGATAGCTGTAAACTGTAAAAGTAACGTAACAACACTCCTAACTTCCAAGACTGACGGAGAGTCGTCCTGTGGTTGATGTATGTGAACTCTGAGAAGCTGCCAGAGGTAAATACATGTGTTTTGATGTACTCGGTGCTGTTGTTTGATTGTAATGTGTAAAAGACAAGCTGAATTGCTAATCGCTGCTAGCCTTTAGCTTAGCCTGCTAACAGACTTTCACACTGTTAATTACGCATTGCAGCTAGCAATTGCTCATTTGTTTAAGACATACTGTGGGTTTTTCGCCATGAATTAGCCTATAGCTTAGTTACTAAGAGGAATTATGTGATTCAGGACCGGACATTTGCCATAAGAGGGAGAGAGTGAGGACCGGGAGAGCCCTGGACCATTGGAGAGAGACTGTAGCTGCTGTACTTGAACGCTGGTTCACCGCCCCGTGTTGCTACACGCCCCATTCCCTTGCCGCTGGAACTGCACCTTGCCTTTTGCCCCCCCCCCTATCTTCATCTCTATCTCTGACTGTTGTTAGACTTGTGAGTACACCTCTGACACTTTGCACGTGCCTTTTTGTTTATGCTGGGTAAACCCAGTGAAGTGGCCATTTGTTTCTGGCCTCCACGTTCACAAGCCTCGACCGGGCCTGCCACGTTTTGCTTCACGTACATGTAATAGCCCTGTGTGAATGTGTGTGTGAGTGTGGGCTGTGGACACTTGAGTTTTCCTGGTCATTTTGATTTTACCTTTCATCTTTGGGTTCATCAGGAGTCATTTGTGAGTCAAACCTCCCAGAGCATGGTATGAGTTTTGAATACTGTTATCAGTGCATACTTAAAGGTCAACAGTGAACCAGTTAACTAATTTCCAAATGACCAATTTGTAACTTTTAATAAATAAGGCTTGTTGTTTCAACTAAATCCTGTGTTGTAATTGCAAAGGTGATACTTTCTGTATAAATAAGTGATTAACAGGTTAAAGTGAACTTTTATTTTAAAGGGGAAGTACCAAATTTTGTGTTTACTTCTTAAAAGTTATTGGAGGCACCGCCAAGTTATTTTACAACACTATCACCATTATCACAGGTATATAGCGCCATTTTTAGACGAACTCAGGCCCCGTCCCATTGTACTATAACACCCTAATTATTTGTCAGTCAATATTTACTAGCTACATGGGACTGGGGTTATATATATATATACATATGTGTATGTGTGTGTGTGTGTGTGTGTGTGTATGTATATATGTATAGTTATATATAGTTATATATATATATATATATATATATATATATATATATATATATATATATATATATATATATAGTTATGAATATGGTATATTCATAACTATTCATACCACTTTTGTCAACAGGGCCCGCCAGAATCAACACAAATTGATATTCTTTGTAGCTGCTTTAATTAGAAAAGGTGCTTCTGAAGAGTTGCATGGTTGCATTTTCAGAGGCACCACTTGATTCACTGCATCCTCCTCACACATAATATAGTATAATATTTTAGTTATTTGATTATTCATTCAATTTAACTATTATTTATTTAATTAGTTTTTTTGTTGTTTTTTTTCGTTTATGTTTTTCCTTAAAGTGGCATCGAATGGTAGAGGGACTCTGAATTATTCAGGGACCCTGGAGCAGACTTGGGATTATACTGTAAGTGTTTACTGTTCCAGGGCCTTGACTTGGAACACTAGAACAATGCTAAACTCCCATCTAGTGATACTGTGGCAGGAAAGATTATGCAAGTCTGTCACTGGATATTAGGGTTATTTAATTATGCTTTGTTGAATACAATATGCTTTTGAATTAGACTGTCCTTAAACAAGTTTCAAGTGCAGCAGCCGTGGGATATTGAGCTGGAGGCCAAGAGTTAAGTCCTAGTGTACACATTAGTCATGCTGTTTGCTCTGCTGACATGACAAATTGAGTTTGGAATATTAGCTCTTTTAACCTCTCTCATTTCTGCTTCAGCAAAAATTGTTACTTTAGTTTTGCACTGGAAAAACGACAAAGTAGAGTATGCAAATGTAACTGTTCTTACCATCCTGAAGGAACCGGTCTGAAAGTAGTCTGAGAGAGGAGAGCTGTAAGAGAGGGAAACAGAGATAGAGCAGTAGAGAAGGATCTGGGCTACGGAGATAGGTGGACTGAGACTACAGTCCCCTACAGCATATATATACCATAATACCATTATGTCAGAAATGTATGGCGCTTGATGAGTTAATGTTAAACTGCCCTACCCTTTGTGCATCATTGTCAGTTATAAGCTTCTTAATTATCATTCAGGTTGGATTCATATTACTCACAACTGATACATACACACACCAGCTCATGCTGCAGTGTGACACTTCCCTCAAGCTCTGTGCCAGATATGTCAGCTATGGAGTAATTGCACACACAAACCACGTGGCAACTTCACACACTGTAGGTGAGCTTTTTCTACCAGAAACTGAAGGAAACCTTTTAGGTTTCTCTCCTCCTCTCTTCAGTGACTACCCTCATTTTTTTCTGTTTCAGAGGGTCTTTCATTTTTGCTCATGTTACAGTTTTCAGCTGCTCATTCAGCATCCTCTCCGCTCTACTGTCTACCATTCAGGGCTTTTTGTATTTTTTATTTCTTTTTTAGTTTTATTTTACTTTATCCTTCTATTTGTCCTTCCTTATCGTTCCCTGGCAGTGTCTATTCTGTCAGTCTGTCTGTTGATCAACCACTTTTTGTCCACAATTTGTGGAACTTTCACAATCCCTGCATTCACACCCACTTCATGTAATGATTGGCAGGAGGTGTGGAGGTGAGAAATAAGATGGGCTTTAACTTTTCTTACCTCTCATTTTTAACTATTTGACACAACTATTTGTGTCATTTAAACAATATCACATTTTCTCCCTCTCTATATTTTACAGGTACACACAAAAAGGCATACAAACTATTTACTTTTGAATATAACCCTACAGTCCCTCTCAATTAAATGAATCAATATATCTACTTTTAGAACACACTTACCACATGAAATAAATGTAAATATGGCTTCATACATCTCTTGTGCTATGATGGGGGAATTCAGACCTGCTCTATATGCTCATACACACCTACATCAGTGGAACAAACGAATCTGCTGTTTTTTTTTACACAAGTAAAGAAATATCTTCATGTATAATGTTAGCCGAATTAACAAGAAGGCCCAAATAGTTAAGAATGTGTTGTAGACAGCATTGCACAATGTTTTTGGAGTTTCTCCTAAAGGAAATCTGGTGATTTTCTCCTTGGACTGGAAAGAGGTAGCCTATATTGGTGTTTGTCTGATGTATTTGTTAAATTGTACATCTTAATTGAATTATGGCGTGAATTATTTTAAATTTGCCATTGCTGAAATGTTTGGTCTCTTCAAATAAATTAATCAGGGAGTATGGTTTAGACCTGCTCAATTCGGAAAGTGTCAACAGATGACTCTTGTTGTGAATTGGTGCTATGCTATACAAATAAAGATTGATTGATAACTTATATTACAGTGAACAACATGGAAATCAGACAGTGTGTAATCCATTCTGTCATTTGTTGTGGCCTCTTTTTCTTTGTCTTCTTCTTCGTGTCACAGAGGACGTCAGTTGAGCAGGCGGTCCTTCAATGCGGCCCAGGACACATGTGCAGACACTGTGTAGCTAAAAGAATGTGGTCACATGTGGCCCAGACCACCTCTCAATGTGTACTTAATGCGTCTTGGGGGTGTTCACACCTGTACTTAGAACTGTCTGCTTGTGATCGGATCACCCATGACACATGTTGTGCGTGAACAGGCCCAGTTACACAAATAAAATATAGGTGAACAGGACTGTGATTTGTCAAAAAATGTATAAAGATTTATTTCTATATGTCTTGTTGGTTCGGTCTCTGGATTGTCCTTCCCTCAGTTCTCACATTTCCTATTTGTCTCACATTAGTGCAATTTCACGGGTGAGGCGAAGGTTGTTGAAGTTTTAATGAGACTCAATTTGGTCATATTTTCAATTTTTGACACCAATTAATCTTAAATTTGAAAGTCTTTGAAACAGCAGTCGGACTGTCCTAGGATGTGAACAGTGTTGTTAAACACTTTAACACTATTTACACAATGTTTTTGCAAAGATACAATTTTATTTTCATTTCTTAACCATCATATATTTGTCTTTTTCCTACCATGTTCCTTCTTTTTAACCTGTAGACATCAACCCAAATTTGACATGAACAGGGTCTGTTTTTATTTCCCTTTATCCTTCTCCCTTACTGCCTCCTCTTCCTTCTCACACCCCAGCTGCCATTTGTCATTCTTTCATGTGTTTGCACTTTTTACCCTCTCACTCGCTCAGTCACACTCATTTTGTCATGCATGTTTGCTGTCACATTTTTTAAAATTTCTCCTATGAACCCACCCATCTGTCTGCTCCTTTTCCTCCTTTTTTCCCACCTCTGTCCCATTTCGTTGGACTTCCTTTTATTTCTTCCCTCACCTCATCTGATCTATCCCTCTCTCCATTCGTCCTTGGCTGACTTTCTCTCTCTGCTCTGTCCTTACAGCTCTCTTTTCATTTTTCTTCTCCATCCTTTTCAGTGCAATAATGGGTGAGCGGTGCAGAGGGACCCCCGGGCCCCTGTCTCTTTCACTCCTCTATCCTCTGCCTTTCCCCTTCCTGTGGCTCTCTCATTCATCTCTCTCTGTCTTTCTCTCTTTAAAGCCTGTACGGGAGGGGGGGCCTAATTATACACATGGTATTCATGTAACCTGTTCCCATGGCGACTGCACTGTTGCACTGTAGGGAACGGCAAAATGGCCGACAGTCAGTTGCCAAGAGGTGCATTCACTGTAGAAAGTAACACAAAGGTTAAATGATTGCAGTTTTTTTAGGGTCAGTGTCAATAAATTGATTTAAATGTCACCTGTAGGGTCATAATGATAATTAGATGTTCTCTTGATTTCCACTGACATTCTTAAGTATATGACTGGTGTTATTTTGTGTTTTACTTCTTGTTTAATTTAATGAGAAGACCAACACACAATACTTCTCTGCCCTGTCTGTGGCCTGAACCCTGTTATAGAATTACATATTTTAAGGTGTCATTTGTAAGAAATGGCCAGAAATAGAAGGCGGCTCCAAAGATATTGGAGGCAACATAACCGCTAACTGCTGCTTGCTATACAATTTGTCAAAATGTCTTTGGCTCTAGCTTGCTGCCATTAGCTAATTAGCTCAGTCAGCTATGGAGCTAGTGGCCCTATAACCTGACTGGAGTCTGACTGGAGTCTGCCTGCAGAGAGAATCAACATGGTCAACGGAGCTCAGCTCAGCTGGACACCAGACTGAGAGTGAACACAGCCTCTGAGATCGATGGAGGTTAGATTGAAGACAGGGGAAACAGTAAGGAGGTGATTTACAGCAGCTCTGACTGTGGACAAGAAGACAGGGCAGAGGCAAGAGAAAGTCGGGCATCAGTAGCAGGTAAAAAGGGGTTCTTGATATTTTGCGAGTTAATTTTGTGTACTTAAAAGTGGCAAACAGAGTTGGATGATTATTATCTGTATGTATCACTATGAATAGCCCATTTTATACCACACAGTGATCTAATCTATTGATTATATATATGTATGTGTATATATATATATATATATATATATATATATATATATATATATATATATATATATATATATATATATATATATAAAAAATATATATATATATTTGTGCAGCTTTCATGCCTGAAATCCTAAAGTGAATGAATTTCTATAACATTATGAATGGATTTCATGACCTGACAGCTAGTCAGTGATCCATTTTTAATTTCTCTTCCTGTTACAAACATATTGCAAGCCTTCCTTTCCCAGAGATTTCCGAGGGAGACAGATTTTGAAAAAGTACTCATGCGTCATAAAACAAAGAATTTTCAGCCCTCTCAGACTCCCTTGTGAACTTTAATTTCTTGTGTTTTGTCGGGGGAGATTCCTTGTAGAGGAAATGTGTCAAAAAAGGCACAGCGGGGAAACGCTGGCCTTTTGTTGTCAAGAGCTACCCTCTGTGGTTATTAAAAGGCATTTTGAAAGAGGATGATTACAACATTCTTCACGTCCTGAATGTCTATTAAATTCACTATATGAGGTAACTGATATTCAGTCACTGATGCAGAAGAATAATGCCTTGTGACTTCCTAGCAGTCACTGAGAAACACTTCAGTGAAGATGTTACGGTGCATTGAAATGTTTTGAGGAAAGCATTGTGCTATGCTGAGAAGCTACTGACTTGCTGTAGTGAGAGAAGTGCAGTAGAAAAGTCATTTCACATCATATTTAGATGAGGTAATGTGACCATCATAGTTTAGCGTGAGCATGTTACCATGCACTAACTAACATTCCTCTGATCTAAAAAGCTCTTTCCACTTAAAAAATGGGCCGCAAAATCTAAAGTCCCAAACAGTAAAGTTTAGCCAAAACCAATGCGTGTCTTCAGCAGTCCGAAGTAAAAGCAAATCAAGTGTCCTAAATAGAGTGCTGCAGGAATGAGTCCTAAAACTTGGAAATACGTTAGCATTTTTGTACTTCCTGTTCCCTTGCCTCGAAGCCAATGGGTTTTTTTGAATGGGTGTTTGCTTAAATGCCTGAAATAAGGTCTGTGGATTATACAAGCTGAAGTTATTTTTCACATTTTGTTCATTTTAATGAGGGTAGTCCATTTTGGCTGCAGCGGTGCGTGCTGAAAAGGTTGAGACAGAGTCAACTTTTGGAGAAAAGCAGCCCAACATCACGTTATGGCGGCCAATCACATAAGCTGGCGATCAGACTACCACTGAAGCCACAGTGGAGTGTAAAGTAATGTGTCGTGTGTATTCACTCAGTTTGGCTTTGTACACCAGTTAAAACACATGCATGGATGCCAACGATCACTGTAGGCATGTTTAACCTACTGTGGCAGAGACATGACCGAATATTATATACAGAGTAGAACGTGTCAGTAACAGGGCATGTTATTTAGCATGGATAAATACTACAGAGGAAACACAACAGACGTTTCTCTTTGTAGCGTTAAGTTTCACTTTCAATTCGGTTCGGTGGTGTAGCATACACGTCCACAGGCAACATGACAAAGATGGCAGAACATCTCGGCAGGCATTATAAAGAAGTAGACTTAACTGAGAAAACAACACCACATACATATATACATATATATATATATATATATATATATATATATATATATATATATATATATATATATATGTATATATGTATATATATATATATATATATGTATATATGTATATATATGTATATATATGTATATATATGTATATATATGTATATATATGTATGTATATATATGTATGTATATGTATATATATGTATATATATGTATGTATATATATGTATGTATATGTATATATATGTATATATATGTATGTATATATATGTATGTATATGTATATATGTATGTATATATATGTATGTATATGTATATATATATGTATATATATATATGTATATGTATATATATATATATATATATATGTATATGTATATGTATATATATGTATATGTATATATATGTATATGTATATGTATGTATATGTATATGTATATATATATATGTATATATATATGTCACCAGATATTGGATGTTTTGTTGTGAACTTGAATGACATCTGCTGTGAAGAGAAGAGAATCGTGACACACCGAGCAAGTACCCCACGCTTGAACAGTGTTTACTTGTCTTCAGTGAGGTGGTTGCTTAAGAAGTGACTAAATGAGACTACATAGGTCATAATGCTGAACACGAGGCTCATCTACTCATTAGTCCGTCTTTACAGGCCGACTTTTAGCAAACTATTCTGACTAACTTTACAACTTGATGATTGATCAATTTATAGAAAAATATGGATAGTATAGTGGAGTCAGACGCTTAGTGTTGGTGACATTGAAGTCATGTAGCTGCGATGTAGTTTGTGTATAGCCTAATGTTAGTTAGGTGCAATTTAATAAACACTTCAGAAATCATAAACTTGGTGTTCATCTGTGAAGATTATCTTGCTGAACAAAGTTTATTTTCTTCAGTAATCCAATTGATTGAATGCAATATATTCATGGGCTTTTTGATGAGGGAACTAGGGTAATACTAATTCCGGGTTAGCCTACAGAAATACGTCATCCCTGCAGCTCTATTTAAGGTCTTTCGAGTGCAAACTTCCACCTCTGCATTTCCACAGTCAGTGTTGTATCGCAGGGCTGTTGTCAATTTATTGTAATTCAAAAAGGGACTTTCCTGCTATAAAGACTGTAGCTGTGATAGATTTCCATTTGACGGCTAAAGGCCTATATGAGCTGCGGCTGTCATTTTGAATGCATTACTACACAGCACAAGGACTGTGTTTTCTCCCATCTCTTACAGTAAAATCAAGTCCGGTAGTGTTGTTGGAAATGCTACAGCTGAGACCTTTGGAAATGTCATTTGGTTTGCAGGTATATAGGTTCTTTGCACATTATAACATATTTCACTGGATATGTGAAAAGTTGTGGGACTAGCTCGTCAAAAGTTCACCAAAGTCATCATTCTCTCGGGAGACTTTAAACATTTGCACCAAATCTCATTAGCATTTCACCCAAGAATTATGGGGGTACTTCAGTTTGGACCAGTAGGCTGGAACAGGCAACCAGACAGCCATCACAGCCTGCCATTTTCAGTCATGACAGTCATATTGCTATCATATATGATCACTGTTTCATGACTGTATTGAGGCATCCTGGTGCAGCTGAAGGTGCTGGGAAGCAATGGTAAACTTTCTAGCCCTTGAGGCTAATGTTAGCTGGTATACCACTGTTGGCAGAAACTTTAAATCTCACTTCCAGTTCTCGCTGAAGAATAGAAAACCTGTTATGACCGTGTCTCCAAGACCCCAGCGGGTGCCACTCTAATCTGGCCCGGTGGCCACTCAGGGTATTGCAAATTCCCCTGTGGCCCAACAAGCATTTTTCCCCAGCTTTGTGTTTCCAGCAGGGGAAACTGTGTTCAGTTTCAACGGAGCTGTGTTCACTGCAAAATGTATTAATATTGAACGTATGTTCAAATCGCAACAAATTCAACACTGCACTTCCTTTGGGCATCAGTAACATACTTGCAGAGTGTGAAGTAGATGAGATGAATGGTTCTAGAGATATGCGAAAGCAGACAGACAAAGATCATTTACTTTACAGTGAGATGATTTCCAAATTCTATATAGTCAAGTGCTTTAAATCTCTTGTGTGTGGAATTTGACAGTTACCAACTTGGCTGCCCTTCAGTAGTCTCAAAGAGGACGATCCAGGATGAGCTCAAACAATACATACTGTGGACTTTACCGATCTCATATAAAATATACACATAGCAGTTTTAACTCATAGAAAGGGCAAAACAAAGCATAAACTCTCCTTCACAGTTTAATTATACAAACTATACATTATATACCTTAAAAGTATTTAATGGCAAGCATTAATCATGAGGAGCACTCTCTGTTTTTATGGCCCGATCTTAACTTTCTCCCTAATTTACAACCACAATCTCACAATTCCAATCACCCCCTCACTCTAAATCTGGACATTATATAGCCACTGGGAATTAATGGTATGTAACGGCCACCATAAATACACTTCTAATTATCCCTGGTCGATCCCTTGGTGCACTCTGATTTCAGTGTAATAACATCATAAACTCTGGAGAACGTATGTACTCAGTGTTGTGGGCACAGGGTTAAGAGCCATACAGAGATTGGTCAAATACGGCTGTAACATGCTTTGCAAATTCCTTGATGGAGAGTCCGTGCTGACTGGTAAGCATGTTGCCGTGGCAACTGATTGATGGCAGAGACACGTGAGTGATAAGCAAAGACATTAAGGGTAAAAGACAAGAGGGGGATGGAAAACTAAAATGCTTTTCCATGTTCACAGAAAACATATTTAGAATTGTATGTGTTCTTCTCAGTTTTATATTCTGTTTCTTTTTTTTTGTTAGTTTGATGTCTTGAAACTTCATCTTAATTAGGCCACAAAAAATGCATTAAAATTAGAAATTGATGTGTCTGATAACTTGGTGGTAATGAGGAGTTTTTTCTTTGACTTTTTGTCATGGGTTGCCTGATAAACCCAAACACTGCACGCACACAGCTGCTCGTTGGCATTTATTTCCATGGCGCTGTCTTCGACCAGGCAGCAGCACAGCTCCCCGCTGTGCCGGGTGGACACTGACTGTCACTGTTTGAATCCTAAAGGATTTACAGGCCAATTAGTCCACTGAAGTATGAAGCGAGTGCCACGGGGTCAACGTCGCAGGCAGACAGCTTACAGTTGGCTAATCACCCAAAACTCTTTACTCCTTAACAGAAAAGTGATCATCACACGAGGGACGGGCACGAGATCAGTGCTCATATATAATGAAGCCCTCAGTGGAGAGGCCAGCAAACTGGATCCATCTGGGTCTCAGTCATACAGAACAGACCCTGTAGAGTTCAATGCTAATTTTATGCAAAGCAGATTGAGTGCGTAAGTGAAATGTGTATGTGTGAGTGTGTGTGTAAGGGCGAGAGACAAAGAGGGAGAGACATTGTGCACCATGCTGCCACACTGTAATATAGCATTACAGTAGAATATAATGGATGGGAAATCAGTTGATCACATCACTAAGACCAAATAGCTGCATGTTAAAGTAGAAATGTTAGTGTCTTGGTCTGATCAGGTTGATCACATTGTTTCCATGATGAGAGGGCAATGCAGTTCAAAGAAAATGTTTAGCATACGTCCCATCTTCTGTTATGATTCAGTTGTTCTGTCACACCTGGAATACTCCCCCGCTGCTGAGAAACATCTTAAAACTAGAATGGCACTCATCATGCACACATCCACCAAGGCCCAGCAGTCCACTTTAACTAAATCAAGCCTAATCCAATATCAAATAAAACTTTTTTAAAGAAGACATATAATGCTCATTTTCAGGTTCTACATTTTTGGGGGGTTACTACTAGAATAGGTTTTCTGCCTAAATACCTAGTTTGCTCTGATTGGTCAGCTCACACATGTCTGAACCAGCATCGCTAACAACAACAGAGCAGCTGTGCTACATCAATCCTTACGTGCCAAACTAGCCACTAGGCATAAATTATGGGAGAAAATATTAAATATGTGACATGGTCACCAGGGTTGGGAGGGTTACTTTAAAAATGTATTCTGATACAGTTACTAATTACCTGTTAAAATAGAATCAGTAATGTAATCCAAGTACCACAGTATTTTAAGTAATTTAACTTGATTTCTTTCCATTACTTTTGGATTACCTCAATACCAAACCAATGCAAAAAAAGACTAGAGAAAATAAATATCAATAAGATGAAAAGTATTTAATCTTAATAACAAGTGTGTATTCAGAGTGATGTTAGTGAGCCATTGTTCAATTTTTGTTAGTAATCACCTTTTTTACTGAATGGATCTAATTTCCGTAACTAATCATCATGATTCATAATCATTCATCAATAAATTTAAGTTTAAGTACGTTTTTCTGTAACCGCAATACAGTTGCCTTTTTTTTTTGTATCCTGATTACCTAATCCTATAGCGACATAGTGTATTGTCAAGAAGTAACAGAATTTAAGGTGGGACCACTGACAAAGCGTTTCAGGCACTTCAGGAGCAGTGTTTTCTGTGGGAAGGAGGAAGGAGCCCTTTATGAAACAAGCATTAAAGGTGATTATTTGGATCTGCATCAAATTCACAGCCAACTAAATTTGCTGGATTTTTGTCATCAAGATCCATCCATTATTAAATTAACAAAAATGTCAAAAATGCCATATCTCACAATGTTCAGGATACGTTAACCCAAAAATGAACATTCAGTCATTTTCTGCTCACCTTAATGCTGATGGAAGGCTGGGTGAAGTTTTGTAGTACACAAAACATTTCTGGTGCTTTACAGAAAAACAGCATTGCAGCATTCTGTAAGTATAAAATGGGGAAAAAAATGGATAAAAAAACATAAAACGGCTCTATTCAGTTCATCTGGGGTAATCCAAGTCTCAGGACTGCCTGAGATCCCAAACTGATTTGAAAGGAAGCCCGTGTAGCCTGACATTACATTGCTGAAGAGAGTGAATTCAGTCTGTATGACATTGTCATGAAAACCGTGTACCAAATCTACACAACAAGCTTTATAACAGCCACTGTTCCTATCTCACAAAATCTGGCATCACCACATCTGAGAGTTTAAGAGGTTGCTAGAGGAGGACGCTAATGTATCAGTTTATGCTAATTTACAATCATTATGGCTCATTAACCTGAGATTTATCGTCAACCTCATTAGGGGCACGAGGCATTAAATGAAGCTAAGAAGGCAGAAAGCCTGGCATAGTAAATAAATTGATCATTTGCTAGAAATTACTTGTTGATATACTTAAAAAGACATTCAGCCCTAACCTAAATCCAGTAAATAAATACAAAATGAGTGCCTTTGTAAATTAAGTCAAGAAAGGTATTAACTATTACTACTTCAATTGTCAGTTACAAATGTATTAAAAACGACACAAGAAGTGGTTTAAGGCCATTTGACAACTATGAAATTGTTTTTGAATATTTGATTGGTGTATTTCTAGAATAATTAGGCAAACATTTCTTTGTACTATCTCAAGATTGACTGACCATTCTAACCCAGTGTTTTTTTGTGTGCGTTTGTGTAAGTCTCTTGAACACATCATTGCTGTCTCTCTGACAGAGACACACACACACACACATGCACACACACAACATATTTTACGACTTGACGGTCATGAATACGCAGACTTCAAAATCAGACCTGTTATACAAACTGACAGGATGAAAAATGATGCAACATGCTGAAACACACTACAATCTGTCCCGCCTGCCTGGGACTATGTATTTACATGTACATATGATATAGATGGGAGAGAGAGTGGGTTTTTTCATGTATGTCTGTGTGTTTGTGAGAGAGAGAGAGAGTGAGAGAGAGACACACACACGCAACTACGTCTGTTCATATAGGAAAGAGTGAGGGACAGATGGAGTGCGGCAGGTGCAGGAAAGTCAGTGTGTACGGTACGTACTGTGCATATGGCAGCATGTACATGCTCTCAGCTGTACTTCTAAGAAGAGCCATTGACCAGCCTCCATTCAGCAGGCAGCCATTTACATCCTCCTGAGCTGCAGTGAGCTCGAGTGCCGCAAAGTGTTTCCATCAGCGGCAGCAGCTATATGTCGGGGACAAGGACACGCATTCTTTCGAGGCACTCAGAGGCTGAGCTTTATTCACCTGCCGCAGAGATGGCGTAAATAAACATAATCAATGCTCAATCTGAGATTCATGAACCATGAACATGGACCATCGAGATACTTTCAGAGATACACAGAGCCCAATTGCTGATTGTGTGAAGCATCTTAAAATTGCCTTTGATAATTGCTCTTTATAGTTCCTTTGAATGGGTACTTAAATTGCACACCAACGTTTGAAACATGCTTTTGCTTTTTTTTTTCTCTTAGCCTTAGCTTGAATACTAACAGTTAACAGAAAACTGTGGGGAAAGACATGGGGTTTGCGAGTCACTGAGGGACCAATTTTAGAGCATTTACAAGCATTTTCAGGAGTTAAGTCAAGGTGTCTCAGCTTCCACTGCTTCAGTTTTTATCATTTTATCATTTTATCAGGTCTAATTTGTAAGATAGCTGATTGTTGAGTCTCATTCCCAACTCATCAAATACCAACACTTTGGGTTAGTGGCTGTCCCATCCTTCCAACCCTAAGCATCGGTTTTTGACGAGTGGGCCTTAAAAGCTCCTATGTGTAAATTCTAATGTGATCGTTGCTTCTGTCAAGTTATTCTGATGCCACACATTTTTGTTTGAAGAAAACATGAAAAAACCTTGGTGCTTTTATTTTGAAAGTCTGTCCTGCTCTTGTGGTGACTGTGGCGTTTAATTCCATTGGGGCACCAAAATCATACTTTTTCCAACCCTACTTCGATTTCACTGAATTATATACCACTTATGGTAATATCGGTAGCAATTTATTAGCTAGTAATACACCAGAATACTTGAGATGATATCTACTCTGTTAAAATTATCTAGGGGAGAACCCCCAAACCTCTGTTAAATGATCCCACCCACATTTTATTAAATGCTTGCTACACTCATGCTCTGACTTGTCATCTAATGTCATTATCAGGTAATCATCATGCTGATTGTTAAACCAGAAAAACAGCCTCATAATGCCACTAGCATGGCTGTAGACACGTATCTATTTATCCATGATTCTGATCGCTGATGATAGTTTTGCTGATTCTTTGAATTCTAGTGCCCTTGATTCTCAAACAGTTATCCCAATATACCCTTAACAAGACTTCATTTGTAAAGCACAGACTCAACAAAAACTTCCAGACAGGAGGGTCTTTCTTCTGTGTTCTGCATATTTAAGATAATCAAGATATTATGCGCTCTTACAATGACAGTGTATTATAAAAGACGTGCCGTGCGAGCATTCGGGCTCCATTTGTGCAGTCTTCATTGGCTCGTTAGACATGATGGACAAAGATGGGAAAATGGAACCAGGCTTGCAAATAGTCCGAATTATCCCCAACTCTCACAGTCTCATTTCTCTGCTGTTCTCTCATTTCCCATGTTTAACCGTGTAATTGAATACATTACATTCCCCACAGAGCACTCCAGCTCCTTTCCTCCATCTTTGATACCTGACTTCTGTGCGACCTCCACTTTGCAATCGCTTTTCCAATCTCCCCCGCAAGGAAACTTAACATCTGCGACTCTAAAACATTTTCAGTTGGGAGGTGATGTTCTAATATCAATTAAAGAGCGGGGGGTGGGGTGGACAAATGGAAGCTGCCAACAATGTGGGAATTCAGAAATTAAGCGGTATTCCCCTTTAACCAAAGCTCTTGAAATGGTCCTCCCAGGTGTATTGGTTTCTGTGTCAAACTCCGAAATCTAATGAATCCAGTGTAATAAAATCCCAGTACTACTTTCTTTCATCTTTAATTTGACGCCCGACTTTTGTGGCGACCGCTGTTGTACAATCACACTCTAATTTCCCCCCAAAGCAAAATTTGCCCAGTCTCATGACACGCAGGCACCAATGATTAACTGTGAGCAATTACTATTTGAATAGGGGGCCCTCCTTGTCTTCTTTCTTCACCCCATAGAAGAGAGACTAGCTATTAATAACAAAGCACCAAGTCGTCTTTGTGTGACCTGTCACTTTAACTGGATTTCTCTATTCTGGGAACAGGGACACACCAGTCATTTGAACAGTCTGCACGAGTTAGAACACAGTTATGAGTTGGAATCATGAACAAAGTATGCAGCAGTGGTAATAAATGCACACAGAAGTACATGTGCACAATACATAGACATTGTTCCCTTTCATACAGGAGACGATACAAGTGAGGGATTGATTGTCTAGAAAAACACAGCTCATCAAACAAGAACGTTCTCAAGTGGCGGCTCTGACTGATAAATGCAACAGCATCTGACTCACATTTGTCATCATCTCGTGATTGTTTTTTTTTTTTTTGTCTTTTTGAAGAGAAAGAGGATGAACTGGAGTACAATTACATCCGTCATCACCACCATCAATACGGTTTTACAATTTCAGACACTTAGTATCAGTGAGTTTGATAATAAAGTATATGCTGCCACAAAAAAAACCCCACAAGATTAAAATCCGATGCTGTATAAAATTAGATCTTTAACACAACATTAAGAGACTAGAAGGCACTCAGTACAGCATATACCTCTGCCAAGTCTCAACAGCCCCCTTGAATTCAATCAGCCTAATCCAATACCAAATAAAACATATTTCCATCCGCAAAACCACACTTTTATTTGTATCCACATTAAATTGTACTCATGGATACCAGCCACCTAAATACCACGTGTGCCTGTTTAAAGCTCACACATTTATTGAAGGTATTTTCTAGCAGTATGTTTCATCTTAACAAGAACAGAGGCTTCAAGTACAGTATGGGGACTTAGTGTTTTGTTTAGAAAATGAAAAATCCTTCCTTATCTCTCATTTCCAGAACATTTCCAGAGTCATGAAGCCCTTATGCACAAGTCCGAAATATAGTTTATTTTGTAGTTTTGATTACCGTATATTTGTAGTTTTTAATATGGTGTATTTTGTAGTTTTGATTACATTGTGGGCCTATATCGTAGTATTTAATATAGTTTATTTTGTAGTTTTGATTACATTGTAGGCCTATATCGTAGTATTTAATATAGTTTATTTTGTAGTTTTGATTACATTGTAGGCCTATATCGTAGTATTTAATATAGTTTATTTTGTAGTTTTGATTACTGTGTAGGCCTATATCGTAGTATTTAATATAGTTTATTTTGTAGTTTTGATTACTGTGTAGGCCTATATTGTAGTTTTTATTATGGTGTATTTTGTTGTTTTGAATACTGTGTAGGCCTATATTGTAGTATTTAATATAGTTTATTTTGTCATTTTGATTACTGTGTAGGCCTATATTGTAGTATTTAATATACTTTATTTTGTAGTTTTGATTACTGTGTAGGTTTATATTGTAGTTCTAAATATAGTGCATTTTGTACTTTTGATTATCCTGTAGTTGTAGTTGTAAGCATATTAAGCATTTAAAGATAATCAAAGAAATAACACAACAATAAGAAACATTTACCAATGCAAACCCAATGCAGGCACTAGAGAAATATTTCTATTGCAGTTGAAGCTATGAAAAAACATGTCAGGTTTGTTATATTTTTTGTTATTTGTGACATAATTTGAATAATTTAATCATTTAGTATTGTTAATTGACTTACATAACCTTAGCTAAGGTTGTTGAGATTTCAGGGATATGGAGCATTTCGAGATACTCCAAAATGACATCACAATAAGCAAATGTAATGTAGGCATTGGTGGACCATTTCTATTTAAGAGTTCATCAAATCATAAAATATTGCTATGTTCTCATAAATCAGTGGCATTTCCTCACAATATTTTGGCTAATTCTTAAACTCTCTGATCATGTTTTTTCTAACGCTTCTTGTTTGTCCTCTTTCCTGCTGCTGTGTTTCATGTGCACTATGCATGGATGGATACAGTAGATCAACACAAGGGCCACATTTAATCAATTCAGTGTAAAATAGGGTTTACCTTTGTTCAGTACTTTTGCAAATATTAGTCTTTTCTACCTTTTCACTGGTGGTGTAAATTTTTTTTCCCAGAATGCCGCTGACTAGGGATGTAACGATGCATCGCGACTCGATTAAAAATCGATTCAAATGCGTGACGATTCGAATCGGTTGACAGAAAAAATGAATCGATTTGCGAATAGGAGAGTTCTTTTTTTTTTTTAAAAAAAAAAAAAAAAAGGTCACGTTATCTTTTAGAAAAAAGTCACTGGTTGGCGACTCATTTGTTCAACGTCAGACGTCAAGTCATGTGACTAGGTACGGGCACAGAACAAGGGAAGAAATGGCGACAGTAGGCAGTGACTTTGACGTAGAGGATGCACAGCGCGGTCTTAAGTCACCTGTGTGGCAGCATTTCGGATTCCCCATATACTCAAAGACAACCGGTGAGAAATGGACAGACAAAACCAAAACAGCATGCAAATATTGCAGGAGACTGCTACCATACAACGGCAACACGAGCAACATGCAGCAGCATATTAGCCGCCACCACAGTGAGAAGCAAAGTGAACTTACGCCACCTCAGCGAAAATTGCCGAGGGGGCAAACTACTCTGACGGGAGGTTTTGCAGCTCCTCTCCATCATCACAACGCAAGAGCGCAAGAAATCACCAAGGCAATTGGTTATTTTATTGGAAAAGATTTGAGGCCGTTTTCCGTTGTTGAAAACGAGGGCTTTCGGCTGTTGATGAACACGCTAGAGCCAAGATACCGCATCCCGTCACGACAGCACTTCAGTTCGGTGGTGGTGCCAAAACTCTACCAGGAGGTAAGAGCTCATGTGGTTGAGATTCTCCGGGAGGCTGATACTGTGTCTATCACAACCGACGGGTGGACATCTAGAGCCACGCAGAGTTATATCACTATAACTGCTCATGTGATCAATGCCGAGTGGGAGTTGGCTGGCTTTGTGCTTCAGACGCGACCTCTTTTGGAGTCACATACAGGGGCTAACATAGCCGAAGTGCTAAAGGAGGCGGTGGCGGAATGGCAGCTGGAAAGGCAACAACAAAGCATCGCAGTAGTCACCGACAACGCGAGAAATATGGATGTGGCAGTGAGGGAAGCCGGGCTGGCACCGCACATCAAGTGTTTCGCCCACACTTTAAACCTAGCCACCCAGGCTGGTTTGAGTGTGCCGCGCATTTCGCGCTTGCTGGGTCGGATCCGGCGGATTGTGAACTTCTTCCACAGGAGCCCGACAGCCACTGCTGTGTTGGCTGCGAAGCAAAAACTACTGCTCGGCCCGGACATCAATGAGCACAAGCTAATTGTGGATGTGACAACACGCTGGAATAGCAGCCTGGACATGTTGCAAAGGTATCTCGACCTGCAACCGGCTGTGGCTGCTGCTTTGCTTAGCCCCGAAGTCCGTCGCAATGCCCGCGAGATCGACACACTGGACAACTTGGACATCCGTGATGCAGAGGACATCATGAAACTTCTCAAACCCTTAAAGACAGTCACCACCGTGCTAAGTGATGAACAAAACCCAACAGTGTCTCTAATTGTGCCCTTAAAGCACACGATTGAGCAGAGCATGTTGCCTGTGGAAGAGGACTCCACCACTGTGAGCACGATGAAGAAAGCAATCTTCAACAATTTATCAGACAGATACACTGGGCCTGGGGACAACCATCTGCTGGACTGCACTGCCTTAGACCCCAGATTCCGCTCTCTACCTCATCTTACTGAAGATCAGCGCCAGGATGTGTTCCAGAGGGTGAAGGAGAAAGCTGTGCAGATGTACAAACAGGTACTTATTTTACTTAATTAATAGCAGTACTAGTGTTGCTTTTGCATTAAGGCCAGGTCTGTGTTTCATACTTATTTTCATACAGATCTTAATCCTTGTTGTTTTCCTGTGTTTTTGTCTTGTCTCTTTCCCCTTTCTGCTTATTTTCCTTTTTTTTCTTTTTCTATTGGTTTATCTGATTTTAGTGATTTTGTATTTGATTTTGTATAAGATCTTTGGGATTGTTTCTCTCCTGCACAATTATTTGCCTTTATATCATTAAACAGATATACAGTATACATATTATTTTTTAATTGTGCATATGAATAATATAATACATATATTAATAAGTTATTGTCTTGCTGTTTACAGACCAATTCCCCTGTGGAGGAAACTGGAGGTGTAACAGACACCAGTGCCTCTACACATGCAGCAGAGCTGCCTGCTGACCAGGCAGACATGGTGGATGCAGACCTTCAACAACCAACTCACAAGAAGACTGCATTGGAAGATCTCCTAGCAGGGACTTTCACAGAAAATGTAGGGACAGCACAGGGCAATCACATGTGTGGAATTGAGGCAGAACTTGTCAGGTACAGAAGTGAAATGACTATTTCCCTCACAAGCTGCCCACTGAAATGGTGGAAGGAGAACAGTAAGTTTTACCCACTGCTTTCACCTCTAGCAAAGGCCTACCTCACCACACCAGCCACCTCTGTCCCGAGTGAAAGGGTCTTTTCGACCGCAGGGGATGTTGTAACCTCACAGAGATCTCAGCTACGGCCTGAGAATGTTGACATGTTAATTTTCCTCAAGAGAAACCTGAAAGTTTAAAGCTACACAAGCCAGTCTTAGGTTATTTGAAGAGAGTTTATGTTTTGATGTTATTATTTTGATGTGGGATTTGTTTTTAAAAATCCAGTCATTCTTTGTTATTTATGTGAATAACTACTTCAGTGAATATTACTTCAGTTGCACTTTTTTATAAGACACAAAAATAGTCTTTTAACAGTGTTTCTGTAAAGAAAGGACCTCTTTTTTTGGTCAAGAAAGATTGTATAATCTTGTTTTATTTAAGTTACTGAATTACACCAGTTAACACCAGTTTATTTGTGAGATTGTTTCCAAAGAAAGGAGATATTGTTTAAGATGACCATGCAAGTTGCACTTTTTATAAGAGGACACAAACTGTTTTACAGAGTTTCTGTAAAGAAAGCACCTCTAAGATGTTTTTGCTACGAATAAAAAATAATTTTATTTGGTCATAATTTGTCTGTAGCTCATTTTTATAATAAAAAAAAAATCGTGAGAAAATCGAATCGTGAACAAAAAAATCGTGACTCGAATCGAATCGTGAGTTGAGTGAATCGTTACATCCCTACCGCTGACTGAATATAAAAGACAGAATTGTGGACCTTGAATATTTTAGCTACATGAGGCCAATGTCACTGAGCACTGATCCATGTAAAACCAATCCATTGAGCACTGTTCAGAATCAAATGCATAACTCAAGTTTCTCCTCAGACGAAGGAAATTCAGAGCCTTGATTGCAATGTTTTCTGGGCCGACACACTAATGAGGAATTTAGGCTGTTGCCCTGGGACTCAGATTCATTAAAAAATACTTTCATTTATGTCAGAAACCCAAATCCAAACCACTCATGGAAGCTTAAGATCCTGTTTTAAATTGACCAGGAATTAAAGGAACATCCACCCTAAAACGCTTTTGCTGTTATAAAGAGCTGCTGGCAACATGTGTGGGCAACTAGCCAAGGACTTGATTTGCATTTTTACATCACCGTTCATCACACACAGAAATGACATATGGCACTGTGTGAGCGCATGAGGGAAGAAATTCTGTCCTTTCAGTGTAACTGCATTATGATTCATGCATATTACATTATAGTATAACATATTATATTGTACACAGAGAGAACATCTTGTGTTAAATTTGTATTCAATTTGGACAGCAACAGTGTTTTTCATGTTTTGGCTGGGTACTCATAAAATCTTTAATATGAAACGACATTATCATTATGAGGATAAAGTGCACGCTGTCAGCTTTCATTTGTGGGTATTTTCCACCCTGTTGAAGAGACCGTTTACATTTTTGTACCAACCTTTCACTATTTTTTGGGAGCCACTGTCTAATCTCATTAAGGTCTCGTTGACGCTCTCATTACTCACTGTGTAAGTGAAGCAGTAGACCCTTGTGCTCATGTGCTGCTGAATTGTTTTAAACCACTGAAGTTGCAATTAATGACGAGCGGTTGTGCACTAAATGCTTTATAATGAAGACAGTAAATACAGATAAGTATTTATCATTTAGATCATTCTTTTAACTAGAATTTCTTTTTTTTGTTTCAGGAGTTTATTTTTCTTTTAAGCTTGATTCAAGAAGCTGAGGCCCAAAGATGAAGAGGAAATAATTCAGACACAGAGTAAAGAATATTCTAATAGAATTCTTTATTACCTTCCCCTTGTAGGTTATGTTTTCACCCGTGTTTAGTTTTTCGGGTGGTTAGTTTTTCAGCAGGAATACCTCATTCACTTTTGGTGAAGATCTAAATAAAGCGATGGATCCACAATTTTCTTTCTCACTTTCTTCATTTAATGGGGCGCTATGTAGTTTCAGAGAAAAAATTCAAACTCAGAATTTTAATAAGTGAAGGGTTAGGGTCATAAGTGAATAAACAAGCTGTTCTCAGAGGAAAATAAGGTCCCCAGAACACTGTTTGAAGCTAAAAAAGTGGCAGGGTCCGCCACATAAGTAAAACAGTATGAAGTTGTGTTGTCCTTTAAGGTCAGTTTGTTTATTCAGTTCATTCATTCATGAAAACAAAAAAAAAATCCTTCTGATTCAAATTTCTTCCCCAAAAGTAAATAGTGCACCTTTTAAGTCCCCATATAACAGAAGGTTAACAGAGTCTTATTTACTTCTGCATATTTACGTGTTTCCTGTAAAAACAGTCAGGTCACTACCACCACCTCCTGCAGCCAAATCTGCCTTCTACCTGTCTAAGATCAACTCCTCTGCTTCCAACCCCAGGAAACTATTCTCCATATTCTCTTCGCTCCTCACCCCTCCTACCGCTCCCCCTCCATCCTCCCTCACTGCTGATGACTTTGCAACTTACTTTACTAAGAAAGTAAAAGACATCAGCTCCTCATTTACTCCTACGCCCTACCAGAATGCACCTCCCCCAACCCTCACCTATAACAGCCTTACCTGCTTCAGCCCCCTCTCCTCTGAAGATGTTCACACAGTAGTTACGTCTAACCATGCCACCACCTGTTCCCTCGACCCGATTCCCTCCTCTCTTCTCCAAAACATCTCACACGACATCTTGCCTTACCTCACCACCCTGATCAACTCCTCCCTCACTTCTGGCCATATTCCAGTTCCTTTCAAGACAGCTACAGTAAAGCCACTCCTAAAGAAACCCACTCAAGACTCGGCTGACATCCAAAACCCTGGAACGTGCCGTCTACAACCAACTGTATTCCTACCTTTCGCAAAACAACCTTCTTGACCCTAATCAGTCAGGCTTCAGGACTGCTCACTCCACTGAGACGGCCCTCCTCACAGTGACTGAGTCGCTCCGGGCCGCCAGAGCCTCGTCCCACTGGTCAGTCCTCATCCTCCTCGACTTATCCTCTGCGTTTGACACAGTCAACCACCAAATCCTCCTCTCCACTCTGGCCGAACTTGGCATCACTGACTCTGCTTTAACCTGGCTCGCGCCATACCTGACAGAACGCACCTTTCAGGTAATGTGGAATGGCTCCTTGTCCAAACCCTGCTCCCTGGAAACTGGTGTCCCTCAAGGCTCAGTACTAGGACCGCTTCTGTTTTCACTATACACTAGATCACTAGGCTCTGCAATCACATCACATGGATTATCTTACCACTGTTATGCTGACGACACCCAGCTGTTCCTCTCCTTTCCCCCATCCTCCAATACCCACGTTGCCAGCCGCATCTCAAAATGTCTGGCAGACATCTTCGCTTGGACGACTGCCCATCATCTCAAGCTCAACCTTAGTAAAACTGAACTCCTCTCCATCCCGGGGAAAGACTGCCCTCACATGGATCTGTCAGTCACTGTCGAGGATGTCATGGTATCGCCTTCATCGACTGCGAGGAACCTGGGTGTAATCCTCTACGATAGACTATCCTGCACCCCCAACATCACCACGGTGGCCCGATCCTGCAGATTTGCCCTCTACAACATCTGCAGGATCCGGTCTTTCCTCACAAAGGAAGCGACGCAACTCCTGGTTCAATCGCTGGTCATCTCCCGCCTCGACTACTGCAACTTGCTCTTGGCTGGACTCCCAGCCTCTGCGACTAAACCGTTGCAACGTATCCAGAACGCTGCAGCGCGCCTCGTTTTCAATCTACCCAAACTCTCCCATGTGACCCCACTCCTCCGTGACCTCCATTGGCTTCCTGTTGCGGCCCGCTTTAGATTCAAGACCATGGTGGTTGCCTTCAAGGCCGTCAACCGAACTGCACCCATCTACCTCCAAACACTGATCAGACCACATGCCCCTGCGCGAGCACTTCACTCTACTACATCAGCTGGCTGGCTGGTACCGCTATCGCTAAGAGCAAACAAAGACCGCCCAGCGAAATCCCGACTCTTCTCTGTTCTGGCACCTCAGTGGTGGAACGAACTCCCGACCAATGTCAGGACAGCAGAGTCACTCGCCATCTTTCGCAAAAGACTCAAGACTCACTTGTTCAGACTTCACCTCGACCCCTCATAGCATTACTCCCTCCCTCCCCCAGGAGGTAGTGTGGGTTGTCCAGCAATCGGCTCTGTGCCACTTGCTCACCACTTAGATTGAAGATTGACTGATGGGTGGATGAAATGATATTATTGATTGCAATTATTGGTTCAAGCTGAGATAAGCACACGTGACAAAGAAATCCATTTTTTGTAGTCTTTAGGCAAATATTGTTAAATAGTTGCACACTGTGACTGTGGATGTGATCTACAATGCTTAAAAAGTCATTTTTCATTTCAGCTCAACTTTAACATTGTTTCTCTTTTCATCAACCTGTTATCCTTCCACAACACGAGTTTGTCTAAAGGTGTTTACTGTTGTTCCCAATGGCCACACGTGAAGGCGGCACAGAAAACCTGCTGTCATGACCTCTTCCTGAATCAAGAATCGGGGCATCTGCAGCCCATCACAGAGCACTTGAAGGTATGCTGAGGCTGAGGTTGAACGAGATTGTTTGCATTGTGAGCTATTTGTGTCAGGATTTTATCCCACACAGTACATGTTTTGCATGCGGTTGCCAGTTTAATGTCAAGAAGGTTTTGGTTGTGTTGTTAAATTTATCGATCAGTTACTTGTTTTGAATTGTTTTGTATCTTCACCTCTTGCCAGGAAGCTCTGGGTGTTTTAGTATTTTGGATTCACGGCTCGCTGGTTTGTTATTTTGGCGTTGAGTTCAAGCTCCCACGTATGCCAATAAATGATATATACACAATATGGGAGATGAGAGAATGGGATAAGACAAGTAACAGACTTGACGTTGTGACAGATACAAAGCACTCTTTTTCATGTAATCTTGGGATTCTCTTTTCTGTTTTACTTCTTTGAAAATGAGTCCTTAGGTGCAATTTGTGAATACTAAGCGCTCAGTTCTTTGAAAATCAATTCCACCAGCAACAATATGGTGATATAAGTCCTTCAAAGAAAAGCAATATTAGATTTTAGGCTCATAAATATGTCATGAGGTGATGAATAATTAATCACAGGATTGAGTTTTACTATATTCTGCGGTGGTGAAGCCTCAGTTGGTTTGACTGAGTTTCAGATGGTGACTTCACAAGGTTGACCTATCGACAGTGTCTTGCATTGTGGGAAATGAGCTAAAAAGAGAAGCTGCTTGACAGCCTGATGAAAAGAAGAGAGAAAAACTCTTCTCTCCCTGGACGTCTTTTTTAAATCTTCAGTCTCTCTCTGCAGTTTTAAACTCTTCTGTCTCCATCTTTCTGTCTCTGTCTCTATGTGTCTCTCAGGCTTTCGCAGTCTCCCCTGGCTCTCTTAATAAATAGCTGCTCTCCAAACTTAACCTCTCCAACCTCCCTCTCTTTGTCTCTCTCTCTCTCCTTATGTCTCTTTCTCCTCCCTGCCGCTCACTCTGGCTTTTTAAAGTGCCACTCTCCCTCGAGGCTCTTCCATGTCATTACTCCAGTCCTGGATTCAAAATGTCATTAAAGTCATTGCTTTAGTCAGAATTCATTTCAATTAGACCCAGTCACCCTGGGACTCCCAATCCCTGTGTCTTCTTCTTCTTCTTCTTCTTCTTTTTCTTCTCCCTTTATCTCCAGCAGATGACACTGATGCTGACAGATTGACCCCGTATTACGTACTACGTAAATGTAGGCTAGGGTATAGTTTAGAGGATCGCTGTGGCTCAGGAGACAGAGTGGGTCGTTCACTGATCAAGGGCTGGTGGCAAGCAGCAAACAATTGCTCAGGTCAGCACATTGTGTGGTAGATCGACGCCATTGGTGCGTGAGTGAGCGGTTGAACAGAGGAAAATTGTAAAGCCCTTTAGATAAAAGTGTTATATAATTGCAGTGATTTTCCATCTTACATCACTGCATGGGTAATTCCTGTATTTTTCACAGAAGCTGGTATTATTACTGTATTGGCTTCAATATAAGCAAACCCTGATCACAGGATGACCACCCACAACCCTCTTTTCAAACACCTGGTTTAAGTAAAAATACTTTTTGAGGATATAAAACACTTTTCACACTAGTCCTATTGGGAAGTTGCCCCATCTAACCAAAGACAGTCCTTGTACTTGAAGCCTTTTCTCTCATTAAAGTGAAAATATTTTCATTGACGCAAAACATAAATACAGATGTCTCCACCACAACGTCTTGGATCAAGCTGCTGCACTCACTGGGCAGACCGTATTCCAATGACAGCGCGCAGGACTACAGCAGGACGAGGAGAGGTGGACTCTGTGTTTACAGAATTGATGCTTGAAAGTTGATGGACCGTGTTTACCTGATGTCGAACTTTTAGTGTGAAGACGCTGACCATATTATTATCACATCACTAAGTGTTTATGTATGTACAGTATGTATATAAATCAGTATATATGTATATACAGTATGTCCTATGTTTGTGTACATTAAGGAGTTTTACAAACTGTCCTTGTGTTGAACAATGACAAGTAAATTACCATAAACCTTGAAATACTGAGAAACGTCTACTCCTGTACCCTTGAGAGGGTGCTGATGCTGAACATCACTTTTGTTTTTGTTATCTTATGTAACAACTATAACTATTACTACATTAGAATATAAAATAACTTACTGTTGACCTCTGGTTTCACACTGGACATGAACAGCGGTCTCCTGAATGAAAGTCCTGTGCTTGTTTAACCCAACCGTCCATCCCCGAACTCTTCCCTATACAGACTTTTCATCTTTATAATACTTCTCCTCACTTTCTCCTTTGCAGCTGTAAATATCATGTCAGTGCAGTACTAATAATAATGTTTACTGTAATTATGTCAATTTAATATATCAGGCCTAATAACAGAAGGAGTTTCTTGTAACACTTAATGTGAAATCGCTTCCCAAGTGTAGTGTCGCTGTAGCTGACAGAAACATGGGGACACAGAGCGTTTTTTATTAGCACGTATGCAAAATCCTTTATAAGATAAGTAATATTTAAAGCCATAGACTTATGTACCAAAGTCCAGAATGTACCAGAATGTTTAAAAAATAAGTATCCAAATATGGATTTTAATGTATTCTTTACATTGAAAGTATAGCAAAAATGCATACAACACATAGTATACGAACTCATTGAATTTCTGAGTGTGTGTCTGTGGGTATCTGTAACCTAAACACGTGAAGTGATTCAAATCATATATACAGTATACATGATATGATATATTGTATGATATACCATGTATCTGCCAGGGGGTTTAAAATAATGATGCAGTTAGAAAGCAAAATAGATGTTATTACCAACATGCAGGCGAGACAGCTGTCAGCCAGAGAGGACATGTGCAAGATGAAAAGGAACAACACACAATGTAAGAACACATGATTACTTGAAAACGCCATTCAGTCAGATTGGACTATATAGTGAATGTCCTTCGCCTGTTGGTACACTGTTCCATCAGTACTGATAACAAAGACTGTGGGCACACAGGCTGACGTGGGCTCAGTCGTCTGTCAAGTCAATTGTCAGGCCAAGATATACTGAATTATAAATATGTAGCATTTAAATGTTAATGATAGCTAAAGTGAAACCACAATGCATGCTATAAAGATTTGTGGAGCTGTGTAGTTTGATTGTTAGAATATCTGTGCTAAGAATAAGACCGTCAATCAAATTGTGGTTAGTTTGAGGAGAAAGAGGAGATCATATACTGTACAGACATAATCTGCCATCCATTGTACAAACTAATCTGAAATGCAGATGACACATTTTCATTCCAAGGACGGTAAATGAACTCTGTAGATGATACAGACGCCGCACTCCATTACCAAAATAAAATACTTTCACATAATGTAGTCTTTGTTTTGCATTTATTCATCCTCTCTGCATTTTGCAAGGGGGGAGAGGATTGCTGCAGGTCTGTTAGATGAGGACAATTGTTACTCACTGATGCTGTACATGTGGGTTTTCAAAGTAAAAGTTTCTGCCTAAATCATGAAATTTAGCTGCATTATAACCGGATGCAAAGGAAATATAATTTCCATGTATGTAGATCTAATATTTTTTTTATTATTTGGATCATTTAGACAGCCATATGATTTGTATTTACATATTACACTGATACATATCTTGTAAAAAAATGTTACCACGTATATTCCCAAAATATATTATCTAGTAATATATGCAAAATAGTTTTTGTTTTTGAATTGTAGTTTTTAAATACATATCAGTAAATATTACAAATGTATTATCAAGGGGTATATTTACTTTAAAGGGGCACTATGTAGTTTTGCAGAGGAATTTCAAACTCAGAATTGTTCAGTTCATTTTCTACCGTTTTTCCGTGAGGGTCGCGGAGATTCCCGCTTTATCGCCCCTTTCAGGGGATTGCGGGTTGTGGGTTACTGGGGCCAAATCCAGTTCACATAGGGCGGAGGCCAGGGTATATCCCTGGATGAGTCGCCAGCTCATCGCAGGGCCCTCTGACGGCAGAGGCTGCCACACAAGGTGCCAACTGCGCGCCAGGAGCAGTTTTGGGGTTCAGTATCTTGCTCAAGGATACTTCAGCATGTAGCTCAGTTCCGCCCAGGGGAGCCGGGGTTCGAACCAGCGACCTTCTGGTCACTGGTCACCTGCTCTACCCACTGAGCTACAGCCGCCCCCAACTGCAACAGAATTGTAATATTTACAATATTAATGAGGTACTACAGCAAACTCAGAAATAATTATTTTTACCATAACTGAATAAACAAGCTGTTCTCAGAGGAAAATAAGGTCCCCGGAACACTGTTTGAAGCTATAAAGGTGGCAGGGTCCGCCACATATAAACAAAGTAAACAAAGTATGAAATTGTGTCGTCCTTTAAGGTGAGTTTGTTTATTCAGTTTGTTCAGGCAGAAAAAATCAGTCAGTGAAGATCTTGTTAAAAACAGTTTTGTATCCATAAACTCTTTTGAACTCTTTGGTCTCTCTTTGAAAATATCCAGCGGTTTCTCGATCACAAATGCTGAAAGGCTGTGGCCCCTCTTCAAAAAGATCCAGCAGCTTCACACTTTTGCGGTCACTGGCTGTGCAGCCTTATCACCGCTATCTCCACCACCGTCCCCTGCACCTCCCGAGATGAAAGCCACACAATAAACGTGTAATGTGAACGTGACATGAGACGGACAAATTTAACAAATTATATCTGTGGTTTGCAGAAACGTCAACTGCTAAAATTTGTCCTGGCAACTGGGTTGATGGTACATGTAGCTGAGTGTCATTTATGTGCTGTGCTTTCTAGTTTCCATTCGAGTCTGCATCAGACTGTGTAAGTTAATAATTAAAAGAGACAAGCTTCACACCAACACAAATCTTGTTGTTAAAGGTACACTATGCAACTTTTTTACAGGCCTACAAACAAACAGAGACAGAGCTCTTGATACGTGGAATAGCAGTTTGCAAGAGCTAACATGAGCTTTAGATGTACTTTAAATCCATATGTTCACAGTGTTATTTGTTAACATCAGAGAAAAACAGCAGAAAAACAGCATTGCCCATCTTAAAAGTCCTACAGTGCAAGAATATGGGACTAAATACCACCATTATACCGAAAAAAGTTCAACTCAAACGTCAATATGGGTCTTAATAAACTCTTTTTACTGTCGACCTTAATGGTCATTTTTCTGATGAAGACAGGCTGAAAAAGTTAAATAGTGCACCTTTGATGGAGTCTGAGATCTGAGAAGTGTTTCTTTTCTTTTTGGTACTTTAAGAACTGCCAGAAACTTTAAGTAAAGTTATAAACAATAATTAACAAACGGATATTTGTTTAGTTCCACAGCGCTTATTGATTAAGAAAATCAGACATCCAGTTTAAATTAAGTTTATTTCATTGGAACTGCGTGGGTATGTAGTGTGTGTATTTTGTGTGTGTGTGTGTGTGTGTGTGTGTGTGTGTGTGTGGTAAGAGGTAACAGCGAGGAAGCTCGGCTGTGTTGTGCTTTGTCTTGATATCAGCAATAATCTCCCATAAGTCATTTCTATTGCCAGGCTCCAGTGGTGGAGCACCGACAGCGGGAGAGAGTGGGGGAGAGAGAAAGGGTGAGAGATGGAGGAGGAGGAGGAGGAGGTAGGAAAAGAGAGCGAGCGACAGGAAGAGAATAGAGGGAATGAGAAAGGTAGAGAAAGAGATAGAACAGCGTGATAAAAACGAGAGCACACAAGTTGAAAGACAGGAGAGATAAGAGGAAAGAGGGTGACACAGCAGAGAGAGGGGGGTGAAGAATAGAGATGAGAGGTGGGCAGAAAGAAGAGATGGGGAAGATACTGCAGGTTGACAGACACGGCAAAGAAAGGCAGAATGAAAGAGAGACGCAAGAGGAGATTAAAGTAGCAGAGGTGGAAGGAGAGCAGACGGAGGTGGAAGAAGTGAGGAGAAAGAGAGGAGGGAGAGGCAGAAAGAGGGAAAGTGACATACAGTATGAAGAGGAGGTGAAAAAAGGTGACAGCTGATCCAGATGCATCACTCCTCTCTTTCTCCCCTTTCTTCCCTGTGAGTAATCCTCTGTTCTCTCCTCCTTTTTAATCACTCACCCTCTCTGCATCCTTCATCTCTCTTACTGTCTTCTCCGTCTGTCATTCTTTCCACGACTGATTATGATTTCAGATTCAAGTCAGCGGCATCTGACATTTCTGGTGTGACCGTTGAGAGCAGGCAGCGTATTTTAAATGTAGTTCCTGATATGTTATGAATGTAGTCTCAGAGTCTCATGACAAAAATAAAAGAACATGACTTGTGACATAATTCAAGGAACCAAACTCAACTGGTTAATTTGAAATGTGTTTTTTATCATTTGCATATTTTTCATCATAGAATCCTCCATTGCATAATGCTTCTTTTCAGAAGTCTGTTTGTTTTATAATGGGATTTTTTTCTTCCATTGACACTTTAATTTCATGTCACATTTTATTTCAGAGACACTTTTCAGTCGCCACGCTCGCTATCTGCCAGCTAGCTAGCGAGATCCTACCTCCTGTGGACCACTGAGAAATCTCTCTCCTCTTGACAGAGATCTGCCTTTGTTTTAAAAAAAAAATGGGTGGAGCAGTAGCCTTACTCTGAATTAAACCAGTTAGCTGCTGCTAACACAGGATCGTCAGTGTGATGCTGAGCAGGCTAATAACGGAATATCACATTTAAGCCTTGCTCTTAAGATGACTAATAGACAACACATGCAGCTACAACACTCCCAACTCGTCAAATACAGCAGCTTCGTCAGTGGCCTTAAGCTTCAAACTACGATGCTCTACCTACCCCTCTAGTGTCAGTTTTGCACATGAAGGGCTCCGCGATCAAGTTAGCAATAATACAAAGTCACAAAAACTACTTGGTTAGGGTTAGGAAAAGATCATACTTAAAATATGTCCAGTCACGTTACTAACATTACGGAAGTTATGTCAGTGACATAACTCACATCACTTATGTAACCTAAAGTTACATAATTTACGTGCGTTAACTTACTAACGTTACATAATTTTAAAGCAAATTGACCAATTGATTATTGGTCACAAACGGGGCTCAAAACCCCGTTCTTCAGAGGGAAAGATCTGTGTATGACCTATCCAACCAACCCCTGACTTTGACTTTTCTTGCTCATTTTACTACTGCTGGGGACAATTCAAGAAGTGACACTCAAGGGGTAACTACAGTGTGAATCTTAAACGAGTAGGGCCACGGACCAGGCTGCTGTATTTCATGTGTTAAGAGTGAGAACAGGCTGGCAGCTAACACTGGTTCATTAGTCTGATGCCACATGGCAAGTGGCATCACTCTGGGACAGCCGTGTAACTCCTAAAAGGGAATAATCTATCACAAATTATATGGTAATGGTAATATCCTGGAAACAAACATTGCTTGGCAGTTTCGGCTTACTTACAGAGTAAATTATACTTTTATTATGTTTCACTCAGTCATGTTGTGAAACATTTATGGTACAAGTTCATTTTAACTGCATGGAAAAGGGAACATTGCAAACAAAATGGTAATATTGTCGAAATACCCTGGAAACAAACAAGGCCTCCTTCAGTTCAGTTTCATCTTACTTACTGGGTAAATTGCAAAACATCCACAAGAACATACCCAGTATTAAAGAAGATATGCCAATCCATAGTTTCTAAGGTAAATCTGATTAAAAAAAAAAAACATTTGTAAAAGGGTGTAGCCATGAACAATAACAATATAAGACAAATTAATGAAGTTAAAAGCAATTTTAATTTCTAGATTATTCAAGATCTTTTTAGATTGACTGTCAACAACTGCTGTGAACACCGTGCCACCCCTAACGAGAACTCTGGCAGAAGCAAAGATAAAATGGTTTGACCTGAAAGAAATGACAAAAAGAGGAAAAGAAAATGTAGTTATGCAGCCTACCAAGATGGGTGGGGTGTCTTAGTGGCCCTTTAAATAAATAAACACACCATCATCCCACCTTAAAACACACTTATGGTCGGTAAAACACTATCTCTCACCATTCCTGTTGAGACTGGGTTAACTTTTCCTGATATTTAGACTGAATTGCAACATGATATAACGCCATTCATTCAGCCTGACACTGTGTGCCATTTCTTTTGTTGGTGTTTGTTTTGTTTTGCACTAACCAGTCAGTAACGAGTCATGTTAGGTAATGTCATTTTCAGCCAACACAGAAACCGTGGCAGTGGTTGCTGGGAAACCAGAGATATGTTAGTTTAAGGATTGCTATTTATGCAAATTGACAACCTGTACAGCTGTGATGCCATGTGTCTGGCTATTTTTCTAGCGAGAGAGAAAGCTAGCTAGTTTTTTTTTCTAGCGAGAGAGATAAACAGTATATTAAAAAAAAAGTCACATCACCATTCTTAATAATGTCTACAAAGCACAACACCAGACTTATTTGAATCACTGCCAAGCACTGTAGATCTGAAAACTATAATTTTATGATTGCTAGGTAACATGAGAAGCAAAATATAGACCATTACAAGCAGAGGAACATAAAGAAAACTTATAGAATACATATAAATGTACAAGTTTGTCTTGGAATTGATGCACATCAATTACAAGACTTTTTTGAAAGTCATGCATAAATTTTACACATCAGAATTTTGGGTCAGACGCAATGTGCAATGGGCTGTATGCATATGCATGGTTTGAAGTGTTTCATATTGTTATATATTATTTATGCATAACACACAGAAGAAGAAAGTGATTGCATGAACTGAAGAAATAGGGAGAGGCCTGGGTTGCACTAATTACAAAGCTAAGGCCTCTGAGTTACATCAAACATATGACTAACTTTTAAGTACTGACTAAATTTTTAACAAGTTTAAGTTCACTACACAGATACAAACCAAGTACTCACAATAATTTTCTGTGTATTTGTGTCATATTTTTAGATTAATTTTAACTTTCAGCAATACATTTCTTAATGTTGAACTATTTAACATATTTTTAAAATGTTAATTTCAAACCACAAATTACAAAATACTCTTCTCTTAATACAGCCAGAAATGATGTAGGCCCACCATTACTTTTTACAGCACAGACAGCACTTTATTTTTTACACCATCTCATTATGACTGCATGAGCTTTAACAGGAACGCCTGCAACACCCTGTCTGTTCAATTTTTACTACACCCCATTCTCAAAGCAGAATTACTCATTCTTGCGCTTTAAAGGTTTTACTCATATGACTCATCATTAACAATGTAATAGCTTCCCTTTACAAGGAGACTGCAATTTAATAGGAGGGATTAGGTAAGGTACTGTGCATAAGTTCAGCACAAAACATTAATCTGGCCACCTGAGATACTACGGAACAGGAGATAAGGGATGTAGTGTGTTCATATTAATTGAGGTTTTTAATGTGTAGGGAGTGATTAGTAATTGAGGTGTTTGTGAGGTCCCATAGTTCAGGGGATATTGAGAAATGCTGAGTAAATGTCAGTTGGTCACACATCACTTTTTGGAAACATTGACTTGTGGATAAAAAAAAAAAAATGATTAGGAAGACATTAGATGCAACATAAGAAGAAGACACAATGCTTTTATTTGTACATGAAATGACACCTTCTCTTTTGGAGTTTTCACACAAATTTAACCTATATACAGCTGACATGCATAAGCTAATGACTGTATGATAAATGCTTTGATGGTTTTGGCCAATTTGAGGTTAAATTGACTATTTATACAGCACTTTTATCCAAAGTACTTTACAGTTTTCCTGCCATTCACACATAGACTCAAATACCTGTGGCGGAGAGCTACCATAGTCACTGGCCTAACCAGTGGGAGAAATTTGGGGTTCAATGTCTTGGTGAAGGACACTTTGACAAGGACCTGCTCTATTTACTAAGCCACTGCGACCCTGTTTAACCAAACGCCCCAGTCCTGTACCTGCTGTTTTTTAGGAAGGGCCAGTTAACCTTGAATCTACGCACTCCATTTACCATTTATCTGGAGACATTCAGAAAAAAAAATGTGGTGATGTCAAGTCAGAATTGTCTTCTAAAAAATAAGGTATTGTCACAGTCCCTGGTTGCCATTTGTCATTTTTGATTGGTTGCCAACCTTCGAGAGGATAAGTCCTAATGTGAGCCTGCCAGAGGGCAGACGCCAGGGGAGAGTAGAGATACAGATATCTGATGATGACATGTGGCAGATGAATGCTTAGCGTAACTTTTCAATGAGACTGTGAAGGATAATTTAAGATAACAATGATAAGGAAGCTATTTGAGTTCATTGGTGGTCAGGTAAGGCATGTATCCTTTTCTTGGTGATTGACAACTGAAGGCATTAAGTGTATGCTACATTTGTAGCTGCTACAGCCATAAGGATTATTGGTAATTAAATCCCCTCGACCTTAAACAAATTATTTTTGTATAGATTATGTGTGTGTATTATTTTTCTGTCACGCAAAAAACAGGCATCATTCATTGAAACTCATTTAATCTTAAAATTGTGTCAAATACATGACTTAAAACCCTTCTGGTTGTGCAAAAAAGCAATTATTAGCCACATTAGTAACATGGCTCTTGCCATATCTGTCACATTTTTATGGATCCCACTGCTTCTCTTGCAAGACCCACCCAACTCAGCCTCTTATTGGTTTCCTTCTTTGTTTGCGTTCTTTAAGCTTGACTCAAGCTGCTAACTCCAGTGGAGCTCTTGTTATGTCTGTGGTGGTTTATGAGCTGTAGTTTCCCCAATAAACACACCACTCCGGCCTTCGTGTAAAAGCATAATTATGACGAAAAAGACACTTTTAAGATTCACCGTACTTTCGTTTTCGGGTCAAAATCATTTTCAATTGCGTGCTAGGGGCAACATTACGGTAGCATCAAAATCGCTATTTTTAGAACACTAAGAAGACTCGACACAACATGAAACTTTGCTCATAGTATCACCAGGGTCTCTACACATGAACACGAGCTTTGAGAACATTGTTTGTGTACACAGAGTTTACTAAAAAGAAGGTTTTTGAACAACTCATGTTAGCAGTAGCTTGCTCCACTCGCCGCCGTCCTGCCAGTCGAGAAGCGTCGATCAGCTCGTGTTCATGTGGCGAGACCCTGGTGATACTACTTCACGTTGTGTCGAGTCTTCTTAGTGTTTTAAAAAATAGCGATTTTGATGCCACCGTAATGTTGCCCCTAGAGAGTTTCACTTTAAGTCAAGGCTTTTGTCATATGAAAATGACAGACACAAGCCAATCAAAGGCAGTGTAGGGCAGGTCTTGCAAAGAAAAGCCTGTCTGTCAGATATTTCAGCCTTGACCGCTCTATGTGAAATTTGGTTTAGACATACATTTTTATGACTCTGGTGATCCCTTTTACTATTAATCTGGCACCATCATCGGGTCAGAAATTCTGTGTGTCCAGTACTTTGGTTTATGCTAAAATACCTGCAAAACTAATGACTTTCCCTTTGGCCTCAGCTTCAGTTTGTGTTTAGTGCTGATGTTCCATGCCAACAAGCTAAAATATGAAAGTGCTTGTCATCAGCATGTTAGCACTGTGATTGTGAGCATGTTAGCATGCTGACATCACCATTTATCTCAAAGCACCGCTGTGCCAAAGTAAATCCTCCCTTAGCTGCTAGTGTAGCTGTTGTATTGCTTACCTACATACTACATGTATACATAATGTACACTCTGGCTGTAAAGATTGTGCACTGAATATCTTCTTAATAATTTAATTCCATAAATGCTCTTCTTTTTTATTTAACAGCTGAGGCATTTTAGAACGTCCCTAAGGACTCAGCCTGGTTTGGCTGTGGGTACATGATGGTTTACCCCTTTCACTGCCACAAAGCTGAACTGAATCTAAAACAGAGGTAACTCTTTTGGACAAAGTATAAATACAGTATATAGAATTTAAATGTTGGCCCCAAGTTAGTAACAGTGGAATTTTTATGAAATTAATTAAAGTAAATCTCCACAGGGTCAAAACAAAGAAGTGAACCCTAATGATCTTGCCTATCGCAACAACAGTAGATAAAAAAGCAGAGAATACTGTGTTTTGAACGGGCTGTTTGACTTGCTGGGTTGATAAACACTAAAGGCCTGAGATAACAGCAAACTTTAATTACCAAAATTAATTATTGTTTAAGAAGTCTGATTCTCTCAGCAGATGTGGTGTCTCTACAGATATGGTAAATGGCCTGCACTTACAGTATAGTAGTTTTCTACCTTATCGGACAAAGCGCTTTAAAATTTGCCTCTTACTCACCCATTAACACACTCACACACAAGTAGAGACTCGAGCTGCCATGAAAGGTACTGGCCTGTCCATTGGGAACACCTTGGGGTCAATGTCTTACCCCCGAGCACTCTGTCATGTGGACAGAAGGACGTGGGGATCGAACCGCAATCATTGGACCACCGCTCTCATTCTTAAACCACAGTGGGTGTTTCATTTTTTACAGGAGGGACAGTGAGAAGAGAGGCATACTAGCTTATTTCTGAACAATTACTTTGAAATACAGAGATAAGAGTGAAGCCATCATCAGACCAGTGTGATACTTTATAATCTTAATTTATCTTCACTCTTGCATTGCTCGCTCTATATCTTTTTTTCCCACTCTTCTACAGTGTCTTTCCAGTTTTGAACTTGGTGGATGTACCCTATCAGTAGAATGGGATTATTCTCTGTTGTGCAGTATAAATGGATCTACTGAGTTGTTTTAGGGCATGAGCCAAATGGAGCACAGTATGCTTAACTATAATCTGGATTTAATTGTTGTTTTCCCATGTATGGAGACTGTAAAGAATGATGCACACTTCTGTGAAATCGGGTGTCACCTGTATGTCCTTAGCTTTACAGGAAGTGATCACGCACAACAGCAACCATTCGAACGGATGCAATAAATAATTCAAATAAGCATTTTCATATATCTGACATCCATGTTCACTGAACATTTGAGATGGTGGCCCTCCAAGAAACACCCCACCAGGGAGAGGAGAACAGTCCCTGCATTGGTACAAATAAATAAGGCAATAAATAAAGGCTGTTAGGCAGGAAATTAATAGGAAGAAATTACACTATACTTTGGAAAATGGTGAGCCATGATGTAAAATATGTGATTTGTATAGTTAATGGACTGAAACATGCAAAAGCAAATTGTCTTTAAAAGCTGGTTGTTGCTGTAATACATGCTGCTGTTATTCAATGCTAAAATGTTAGAAAATAACTTTTATTTCATTTAACAAATTCATCACAAATTCATGAGTTATGTCTCACCATGGCATAATTAAGCTGTTGTAGACCAGTTTCTAAATGGACTGCATTTTATTTTTTAAATGTGCTTCTTGTTGAACCATTCACACACAAATGATGGCAGCAAGCTACAACCCCTATTCCAAAAAAGTTGGGATACTGTGACAAAACATCAATAGAATGCAATCATTTGCTAGTCCTTTTTCGGAAATACTCTTTATTGAAAACAGTACAACAACAATATATTTCATGTTTAACCTCATGAACTTCATTGATTTTTGTAAATATATGTTCATAATGAATTTGATTTGATTGATTGTTGGGAAAGAGCAACACACATACATTATTTCATTGGTAACAGGTGGTGGTATCATGATTGGGTATGAAAGGGGCGTCCTCAAATGACTCAGTCACTCACAATGAGAGTCTGCCCTCACCAGAAACACTAACATATGGTCAACAATGAAAGCAGCATAGTATGACCCACATTCTAATCCCTTGTTAGTCTGCGCCCTCTAGTGACTGTAGTAATTCTTACAGCTGCAAAGGAGGAAGTGAGGAGTGGTTTAATGACCAAAAAGTCTGTTTAGGAAGGGGGTCAGGGATGGACAGTAGGTCCACAACATTAAAAAAAAACCTGTCTGATATTGTGTAGGCATCCCTAGTGCCACCAAAACCGGTCTGACCCATCGAGGCATGGACACAGGACCTCTGGGGAAGCCCTGTGGTGTCTGGCCAGGGTTTTTATGGCATACCCTTTGAGTCCTGTGGGGTGTGTGGCCTCTATTGATTGGACCTGTTCTGGCTTGTTCCCATTTGCATTTTACTGTCCAAATCCGACATAGTCCATGACAGTACTTACCAAGCCCCACCCAAATCTGACAGGCATTCTGTTTTTTACATCCAAATCTGACTCAAGCCTTACACAGTTTAAGCTCTGTTCAGACCAGACAGGTTTTGGACGTATCCATACTCTAGTCCCTGGATGTTCTATTTGGTATGTGGGGAATTTGGAGACCAGGTTGGTGGCGTTACTTTTCTTCTGCAATGGTGTTTGTGTGGGTGGTGTGTGTCAAATGGCATCCACATGAATGTAAGGCCCAAAGGTTTCCCATGAGAACATTGCATTGTTACAAGATGATCAATGCTATTCACTCACCTTTTCCTTTTTTTCTTTTACTGTTGTGGCTTTGATCGATTCGGTCGATTTTTTACTTAATAAGGGCAACACCACACCCTCTAAACAAATCAGAGATGTGAGCACAGATTAGGAGGTCTGGAACTGGGCTAGCAGGTGTTCTGTCACTGAAATATTCGATGTGCATCATGTTGCCATCCTCATCAGAGAAATAATAGTAAATGTCAACTGGCAGAAGTATCTTGGCTTTGCTATTTGGCCACAAAAACCTCTTTGCAAGGAGGTTGGGTTGGGTGGCAGGTTGTAAAAGCATTAGACTTCATTGTCAGCGACTATTTTCAGTTACCAACAATCAACTCTGCTTTTATTAAACCATGACCACAGTCTTTTCCCTAGCCTTAACAAAGAAGTGCCTTCTATACCAATCTAACCACAGAGGTGGCAGATCGGTAAACACTCGAGTCATTTTTGGAATTCTTGTATAGGTTATTTTGAAAGGTAAAACTTGTTGGTATTTTGTCTCTTCACCTTGCTCTCTCTCAGATCATCTCTCAGCTCTAGTGGGACAGGCAGGTTGAAGGTGACAATGAGCAAATGTTACTGAGTGTGCATGCATGTGGGTGGTAAGGTTTTGAAAGATAGTGAGGGATTATGGGTGAGTTCTTTTTTAGGTTTGGCTCTTTCGTCTTTTAGGCAGGATATGCTTCATTAAAGAGCTTCAAAAAGGCCAATCTGCTTTTCACTGTCTCTCTTCCTCTCAAAGGCTTTCTTTCTTTGTCTTTCGCTCTACTCAAGTTCTCCTGTTAGATCCCCCCACCCCTCTGAGAATACTTTGTTGTGGGGTTCTGTTGTCCAGACACAGCTGATTGGAATCTCATTAATCAAAAAGATGAAGAAACGATGAGAGAAGATTAAGAGCAACAGAGCTGCTGCTCTCTCTCTCACACACACACAAACCCGCCACATACCGAACAGTGAAACCGAACCACTCTGTGAAAATCACCACGGAGATCATTAGAGCCACGTCCAGATGACTGTCTCCCACTGCAAGTCCCAAACAGCACTGATTAGCATGATCTCGGTATCACAAACACACAGAGGGGAAAACCAAGAAGCATATGCATATGGGTAGGTACACACAAACACATTTTCAGAGTGACGCACACACACACACACAGTATTAGCTGTGCCAAGCCATTTCCCAGCGAACAGAGAGGCCACACCACCCTCTGAACCAGTAAATCACTTTTCATCTCCCCTAATGCAACTCTTCAGATTTCTCATTTCTTTGTTTCTCTCTGCTCATCTGTTTCAGTCTCTCTGCTGCTCTGTCACTTTAGATCTTTGTCTCTCTCTCCCGCTGTTTCTCTGCCTCACTCTCTCAAAGTAACACTGCTGCCAGGCCAGTGGCTCGTGTAGAGTTAAGATATGAAGTTAGCCGAGCAGTCATAATTTGGCCTTAAATTGAAGAAGTGAGATAGGAAACGCAGTGACTGTTTAGAAGATGAAAGAAGGAAATAGGCAGACGATGTAGAAAGACACAAATAAAGTAGTAGAGTAACAGAAGAGGTAGCTTTTTCGGGGCTGCTCTAAGATTTTCATTTCCCACAAAGAAAACAAGCTCAGTCCGAGTCAGTTCCTCTGAGAAATTAGCAGACTTCAAAAAGAAACTGAGGAAGTTCCCACAAAGTGCCAACCAATTAAAGCTGACTGCAGCGAACTAGCAGACCCAACATAATGTGTTGACACACAGTTAAAGTGTTCAGACAGGTTTCTAAGCTGTTTTTCAGAGGTGTTAAAGGTGCTATGAAGCATTCAAACATCAACAGATCATTATCACGATCATTTAGAGACTGTCAATGGACGAAAACACATCAAGGCGATTGAAAGCTTTGGCTTTTAAAACTTTTTTTTTGTAATGTAAAAACTCTGATTCCCAAAAAACTTGCAAACAAACTGTGTCTACTGTCAACAGTTGTACAAAGTGTTCCTGAGCCCATGTAATATCTTTAGAGAATCATGTGTTTAGCAAAGTGATGAACTTTGCCCCATCCCTGCTTGTAAATGACTGAGCCTTTCAAGCAGCCCCTTTAATGCCCAATTATGAAAATATCAGCTGTTACCCATGAACCTGTTGAATGTACCAAACAGGTGTTTTTCGAAGCATTCCACAACTTTTGCAGTCCTTTATTGGCCCTGTCCCAACTTGTTTGATACATGTTACTGCCATCAAATTCAGAATAAGCATATATTTATACAAACCAATTAAGTTAATGAGGCAAAACATTAAATATATTGTTGTTGGTCTTTTGTTAACTGAGTATACGTATGTTAGAAAGGATTAACAAACGATCACATTTGATCGTTTTGTTTTTCACAGCATACCAGTGTTACTCCGGTTGTAGTGTTCGGACCTTCACCCTCATATGAACTTGAGGGTGGAACTGACTCACTTGCTTTTCAAAACTTTTAGAAGTGGGCACTCATCCCCTACAAGTGCCAACATCGTCTTTACACCAACAAGCCAAAGACTGAGTGTTAAGAGAGAAAATGTCACACATCATGAGATTTTAAAGAGATTTGAAGTGTGTGTGTGTGTGTGTGTGTGTGTGTGTTCTGACTCTCAACACGTCAAACACAGCAGCCTGGTCAATAACCCCGTTAAGCATCACTCCTTGTGTAAGTGTAAGAGTGTAAAGAGCAAGAAAAGTTCAAGTCGGAGGGGTTGTTGAGGTGGCTGAATGAGTTATTCACAGGACATTACCTCAGGAGATTGGTGTCTGGTCCTGTTTGTGACCAAGAGTGAAGAGTGACTTTTTTAAAAAGTTGTTATGTAAGTAAGTTAACGTATGTAAATACATTATACATAGATCCTATGTGACGTGAGTTATGTAACTTACTTCACTGTAAGTTATGGGATTGAACGTAGTTCTTTGAGCCGAAAGTATTATCTTTTCCTAAGCATAACCAGGTAGTTTTTGTGCCTAAACTAAAAACTAAACTACCACTGTTTGACCACGTTACTAACAGTCATAATATGTCATATGTTAACTTGACCACAGAGCCCTTCACGTCCAATACTGACACTAGAGGGGTAGTGAGAACACGTTGGTTCTTCTTGCATACTTACATCCTACTCTGTTATGTAGTCCATCTGTAAAAAAAAAAAAAAAGTTAGCACAACGTTAGCCAATTTACCTCCACCAGGGGGGCTATGTTTTCACCTGTGTCCATTTGTTTTTGGTTGTTGGGTTCGTCAGCAGGATAACACAAAAACTACTAAACAGATTCCATGAAACTCGGATGGAGGGTGGGTATTGGCCCAGAATAGACCCCATTAACTTTTGGTGCGGATCTGGAAAAAGGGATTGATCCAGGAATTTTGTATCGTCACGAAAATATTAGGTGGCTGGTATCTTTGAGTGAGTGCAAAAGGGGACTGTTTGGCCTTGGCGGAGGTATGCGCTTGTGTTTGGGTTAACTGTCAAGACATTTTTTCTTATCCTTTGACATCTTATTTAGATGAGTAATGGTCCTTCACTCTGATGAAAATGTTAACAATTAAAACCATAAGGAGAATTTATTAAGAGGATAATAAGATCTTTAAGTACTTCATTATTTAATAGCCCTAATTATAATTCTTGTCAATATGATGTAAAAGCTGCTGATTGAATTATTGCTATTACTTTCCCTTATGCTATCTAATGAACAAACTGAACAAACTTCAGTATTCATTCATTTGACTCACAAGTTTAAGGCAACAGGGGAAACTTTTGAGTTTAGAAAGCTTCATGACAGAGTTACTACACTGATAGCAACATGGAGTGTGACTTTGGTTGAAGGTGTTACTGCTTTATTAAGTGATTTACTTAAAGTGATTTGAACGTATAAAGGAGCTTGTCCTCATTAAAAAAACGACCATAGGTTGAAAATGAAAGCATGTTATTATGGCCCATATTTACAGTTGCTGTTAGGCGGCACGCCCTAGCAGCTAACACTAACCCTAAAGTAGTGAATTTAACCCAAACCACAATGTTTTCCTTAACCTAACCAAGTAGTTTACTTGCCTAAACCTTACCAAACTGTGACTGTTCAGCACAGATCTGGTACGTGTGTCACTGTTACGCTGTAATAGCCAAGTTGTTTTGGGAACGGTGATATATATCATTTTGGAAGATGCTGACAATCTACTGACTTGGTCGTTTAGGTATGAGGATGTGTTGGTATAGAGCATATGTCATTGTCATGATAAAGTATCTCTGCTTGTAATGAATATTAGAGGGAGTGATGTGTTCCCAATATAGACTGTACTTCACTATGAATTCACATTTAGGCTGGATTTTTCCTCTTTATTTAAGAGGCAACATTAACAGTCTGACTTATCACTGACATTAATATGCTGCTGAGATGACGTTATTCAGAAGCCCTTAGCACACACTGGCAGCTATCTCCAGCACACACACGCCTGAAATGGGAACGCAAGAGCCACAATTAGAAAGTCGGGCAATTCCACGTTTTCAATTAAAACTTGAAAGGCAAAAACCATTTGACATTAATAACTGAGACACATGCGGTCTCAGCTATGTCAAATCATTCTTAATTAATTGTAACTACATGAGTTTAAAGGGTCAAAAATGTCCTCCAGTTAGAACGGTATAATTGTCAATACTTAATTCAAATGAAGAGATGCATATCATGTATTTGCATGTTAATTGAATCCTTTGCATTTCTAGCCCATGACATTAGTGTTTATGCCGAGTTTCATTGAGAACATTCCTCTGAAGCTCTCTCCACTTAATGGCTTCCATGTCCTTTCTGTCATGTGTTTACTACATTCACAAGGTTGAAGACACAGTCTGGACTATCAGGGAAACAGTGAAAAGTCATCGATGACTAAGTTTAAACACAGGCTGGTAATCCATTAATAGGACTTGTTCAGCGCTCCTCCAGATGGAACAGCTTGACTCAGACTAGAATAATCCCATCAGGCCTCAGCTGTGTTGAAATTTCAGCATTAATGGGATCATTTTGTGTAAATGGATGATCTCATCCAACAACGCCAAAGCTGGATAAAAGAATGATGGCTGCCATATGGAAAATCAGTGCCTAGTCCAAAGCTGCTTACAAAATAGTGAAAGATTGTGGGTTTAACCCCTTGAAACCTCAATCTGCAATCTTTAGGTGGGCGGTACGTGTCACAGTATTAAACACACAAATGGCAAGACTCAAGTTTTCCCGGCAGGACATTACATTGTAACAAGGCGATCAATTTTACCGCTTCACTAGTGGTCAGTGGTTTTGATGTTGTGGCTAATTGGTGTGTTTGAATGTCAGTGTTCGAAGATCTAAGAACCAGGCTGACCTTGCTGCATTGGTCCAGTCAAAGTCGTGTGTTTTTTTCTAAGTAACCAGGGAACCTCTGTCCTCTGATAAAGGCCGTGATAAAGTCTGTGATATTATCAAAAGCCCCAGAACAGCTACTGAGTGGACCTTGTAGTGAGATTAGTTTGTCAGGAGCTTTTTCCAAGTTCGGAATAGGCAATGCAAAAAGTGCAGTCAGTAGATGTGTCAAAAATCACTCACTCACTCACTCCCTCATTCACTCACCCCCAGATTCCACCGGGCACAGTCAGGTTTGTCGGAGCTGATTGCAGCCACGTCAATCTGCAGAGCAGATCGAGCCAGACGGGAAGTCAGACAGTGGAATGGCATAGTGCATCCAGTCAATTTTCTAAATAAAACCCTCGGTGTCGACTCTGGCTCTACAGCACAACACAGTCAGAAATATCAGGCAGGCACGACACTTCAGGTGGGATAGGAAGTCACATGGAGGATGGAACAAATCAGCAGCGCACACACCAGGTAAGTGGCAGTGGAATCAAGGGGTCACCGTTCCCTTTGTAATAGGGTAATAGTGTAGACACACTGTAGTTGACTCTATGGTGAGCACTGAATTGATAGGACACTTGTGAATCATCATTTTGTGTCATCACTGACAGTGCAACAGTAAAACATGAGTAGTTTCATAACAGGCAGGTCCTCAGGAGGGCTAATGTTATTGGACTGCTCAGACCAGAGGGAAATTAAGTCATTGCCTTCAGGCCGCCGTTACAGGGAACCTGCTCAGAGGACTGAAAGACTCCATTGTACTGATGTGCGTAAAGCAATGTTATTTAACCTTTTTAGTATAAAATAATAGCTTCTACATTTCTACATAATGTTGCTTTAATGGAAATTAGCACTCTGGCTGCATTCTTTGCACTACCCTTGCACATTTGCACTTGGTATGAATTTCCGTTTCACTGCTTTAGTTATGCGATGATGTTGTTGTTGATGTTTTCTTTTTGTTTTTCGTCAATAGGCTTGTTCGAGATGAGCCGGGCCTGCGTAGAATCAGATTACTGGTGATCGCCACACAATGCATGCCGGTTAGATTTGTGTCCAGTTTGATCCTGTTTTGGCACCCCAGTTGCTCTCCACCGACTGTGAGAGCCATGGCATGTCGGGAAACTCCTGACTCTCATCTGATCTAATAGCTGAGTAGTTTAGCTAAGTGTTTTTCAATCCTGCTTCTTGGGGTGCCCTGCCCTGCATATTTTAGAGTTTTCCCTGCCCCAACACATCTGATTCAAATGAATGGGTCGTCGTCAGGCTCCAGCAGAGTTGATGATGAGCCGATCATTTGAATCAGGTGTGTTGGAGCAGGGAAACATTTGAAACATGCAGGGCAGGGGATCCCTAAGAACCACCACTGAAAAACACTGGTTTAGATGTTGACTCAGAGACTTTTTATTTTCACTAAATTGGAGAGATTTTGGTTTTATTTGTCTGATTGTTAATGTGTATTCTGTTCACAGAATAAATGTGTGGCTGGTGGTGATGTTTAGTAGTCAGAAAGACTAAATACATTCAATATTAATTTGACTGATTTAATTTTTTGATGTATTTAGCAACACAAGAACTTCTGGTAAGGGGTGTGATGATTCTTTAAGTAGCATCTGATGTTAAATGTGAAGCCCTGACTTCTAAATATGAAGTCTAAATATCTGACAGGTCAATCATGAAAGCTATTGGCTTGTATTTCTTTTGTTTTTGCTGTAATTTCAGAGGTAGAGGTCTGCTCTGCTGATTCATACACAGCAGCTGATGCTGATTTATGTAAGAATTCATGTAAAATGAAATCAATCCTTGAACAGAGGTCACAGATAAGCCTGTGTAGGGTTTTGATAGCCTGCCCTCTGATAATTTGAAAAGTTGAAGACTGCATACTAACTGATAACTGGGTCTGATAACATTTTAATAAATCAGAGTCAGAGCTACAGGACGCACGTGTTTGTTTATTCCTTTTCAGACTGAAGGCTGCTGGAACACTGCAAACACTTGACTGCAGTTTTATGTCTCTGCCCCCTGCTCTCTTCCACTATCCAGGGGAGGCTCAGTTTATCCCCAACAAACCTATTATGTGAACTCCTGCTGCATAACAAGGTGGGACAATGAAGACAACCTTGAATTTTCACATTTTTCTTCTGTTCTATTGTTGAGATTTAAGCGCAGTTTGTGTGTGTGTGTGTGTGTGTCAACTGTCCTAAATTCATTATATGTGACTGTTACTGCTGTCTATCTTGGGCAGGACAGTCTAGAAAAGTAGATTTAAATCTCAATCTCAGTGAGGCTTACCTGGTAAAATAAATAAATAAAAGTAAAATAATGTAAAAATATTAAAAGTTAAGTTAAGTTGCCCAATTATTATTTAATTACAATATTCTGCTATCTTTCATGAAGCATTGAATGAATAACTGGTCATGACTTTAATACATTTCCGGGACCCAAGTTAAGTGTCAGTCTTTTTATATTTTGAGACAATACATTAGTAAATAAATCAATAACAGGAAAAAAGTCAATATTTACAATCATTTATGTACCTGCGTACAATAATTTAGTGTTCATATACGTGACAAAGAACGAGAGAGAGAGCCTGAGCTTTCTGAGGGGAAGTTTGACAGAAACAAGTTGGAAGTTAAAATGGCATGAGCAGTAGAAGAAAGAAATGAAATAAACAAATTATTATTGTGTTAATTTGGGGATAGCTTCAAAGAAATTTTAAATATGTTACTTGGTAGTTAGCACCTACTCACCATGAAGTTTGTGGACTTGTGAAATTAAGTGTTCCCCATTTTTATACCATTCCTAATCTTATCCTCAGTGAACAACATAGAAACTACACCCCTATCCAGCAGTGTGTGTTCTGCTGTGGCTGAATGAGAGAAAGAATCTGTGAGATTATTGATGAAAAACGGTGTCAACTGGATGCTGAGGGTTAAGTTCACTTCTGACCTGACAATTTGCTATGTGTGTCGAATTCTAAAATGTCATCTTGCAGAGTGGAAAGTGTGTTTTTGGGTCGGCAGCTAGATTGAAAGACTAAGAGGTTAGAAATACACCAGTGTGCAGTCCAATTAGATGATTATATGTTGTAGATGTACAAAGACTTTGTGTAAAAGAGGCTGAAACCCAGTTCCTTTCAAACTTCCATTACATTCAGCTTTCAAGTCAGACAGAGAGAAATGGGAAGAAATAGCAGAAGAATTGTACGTGACAGTTTTTGTAGCCAATTTCCCTCAATTTCACCTCTTCGTGTTTGCCTTTATTCCAGATATGGACATCCTCTGTCTCTGTGTGCCAGCCTTTCACTCGGTGCTGCTGGCTTATATAACAGGTTAGCAGGTTTTCCCTTTTTGATGCAGAGAGAAAAAGAGGAGGCAGTTTTTAAAAAGTGTGTCCATCCCTGACTGCCTACCCCAGGCTACTGTCAAATTGTCACATTTTCTAAAGCTCCATTTTCACAAATCAAACCATCTCCATAGTGAGATCACCAGCATAACAGTGGCATCCCACTGTTAATTTATCAAAGTCTTTTTTTTATCTTGTCTGTCTGAATCACTTTCACCAGATTTCCCTTTTTCACGGCATTGTTTTCCACTGTCTTTTCTCTAGCTCATTTTCTCTTTGTGTCACCGTTCTTGCACTTCTTTGTTAGCTTCCTCCCCCCTCTTTCTCCCTTAAAAAGCACATTTTTCTTCTTCTGCTTCCCTCCACTTTTTGTCTTAACATTATTCTCTGCTTCCTTCTTCTTTGTGGAGTTTGTGCAGTCGTCCAGGGGGCAAAAGTGTCGGCTGATAGTGAATGAAACGTTAAACAGCATCGAGCTCCACATTCTTGCCGCTCCTTTTTGGCTGTGAGGAGAAGGTCGGGGTAAAGCGCTTGACTGCTTCACATTCATCCCGGCCTTCATATAAAAACCTGCTCGAGTTTCAGCATAATGTTACTACATGGCATTTTGTGAGCAACAGAGCCTTCTGCAGCACTAAAGAATTTGGCCTCCAGGACATGCTGGCAACTGCTTTGTGTGAATGATATCACACAGGAGACGTACAGTATATGTGCTTTATTTTTTCACTTTATGTGTGTTCTGCCTATCCCAACAACGCTGCAAGAAATGTCCTTATTTAGTTTGGTATTCAGAGGAAGACATCCTGCCAATTCAGACCGGTAATTTCACTTCTTGCTAAAGTGAAAGAAAATAATAGTCATTACAGCAGTACGAAGAAGAGACATCATTTTACTTCAAGGTAATTCAATTTGCACTGAAAGTAAGTGCAAATGTCTGAGCTCCTCGACATTTTTAGAAAACAAGACATAACTAGAAAATGCGATTAAGACTTCAAGTGAGGCTATGTAAGGTTTGACAGAAAAGTTAAAAAGTCTGTTTTATTATCCTATAATATTTACTATCCAGATAGTTTGTCTTCATGAGCATCATTAATCAGATCAGTAGTCTCATGGGTTTTGCTGCCACAGCTGTAACTTGTTCTTGTACGTCACTTATGGTGGTTATTATTAGCTACTGTTAGCATTCATTGGAAGATATTACTGTGTACCTGACATTACAGTTAATCATTTTAAAACAATGTTTTCTTTATAACTTATGTATTTTTGCTTTATTTTGATGCTTAACTTCACTTTATTTTTTGAAAAGGATTAAGGATAAAGGATTTGTGTTTTGACAATCCACTCTTGAAGGGATTTGTTCTTCTCCCATCCGATCGGAGATACAAGCTCCCCAGGGGAAAAAGAAGTATAGATTTTCTTATGTTCAAAATGTAACAAATGCCCTTAATTTGCTCTAAAACTGCTCAGCAACACTTTATTATTGCTACCATTCCAATGGATTAATTCTTTTAAACAAATGGATGCATTTTCCTATCTTTTCTTTTCTTTTCATCAGTTGTAGCCCACATTTGAATTATTGAGCGTTTATGTGTCTTTAAAAAGGTGGTTGGTAACAAGTGACTCGCTTGTACTCACTAGTCCGCCTTTATAGGACGACTTTAGTTGCAAACTATACTAACTCTAACTTTACAGTGTATATAGTGTTGCAAAGTAAGTCTCATTTCACTTTAATTTTGTGTGCTTTCTATGTGGTGTGTTCTGCTCTGTTTCTCTGTCTGCTTTCCCTCCACACCTGCACTGCATCTCCTTTGTTAGCCAGGCCCCTGTTTCTAGTGTTTTTCCACTCATTCTCCTTACCACCTGCACCCCATCCCCTCGTTAGCTTAGTTTGTATTTACTTAAATTTTTAGTTCAGCCTTTGTCGATTCTTCTGCTGAGCTCGCCTGTTCCTTGTGTTCTGTGATCCTGATTAAAACTTCACCCCCTGCACCTCCTGTCTGCTGTCTCCTGCACTTGGGCCCACCTTCTCTTCTCCATCAGGACGGTACGACGTTGAAGTCATGCAACCGGGATGTAGTTCGTTTACATCCTAACATTCGCTAGCTTTGTACCTCTGCAGTTTTCATTTACGCTTCAAAACCATAACAGTGGTGTTCATCTGTTAAGATTATCTTGTTGAACAAAATGTGTATGTATCATATGTTGTGTTCAACAATCCAAAATCAATGGAAATAGCCCACAGGCTTTTTGTTGAGGGAACCAGGCTGATGGTAACGTTCGGGTTGGCCTACAAAAATACGTCACCCATGCATCACTCTATGGCTTTCTACGACGGGAGTCGACCAAGGCATACTGATCTATCCGAGTGTGGAGTGCCCTTTCCATATTGCTGACTTTGGTATTCATCACACCCTGTAGATGTTGCATGGCTGTTTAGCATGCCACAGATAAACATTTTGATAGATCCTCAGCAGGACGCTTGTTTGTTGTTAACTGCATGTGTTCCCATTCCAGTTGTCCTTAGTCAGCTTCCCTAACAGTGTCCTTAAAGTGCAGGTGACATTAAAGCAAATGTAATTTTGAAAATGAAACAGTCTCCCTTTCAAAATGACATTAATTTGGATAAACTAGACATGCTTGGAGTGGAGACAAAGTTAAAGGAGCTGCAGAGCTGAGAACATTAGTCTCCATACCTGTTGTCATTGTTCTAAAATCTAGGTTGAGAGGGCCACGTGCACGTTGGAAGTTTTTCTTGATTGATGTGGTTTTTCAGGTCAATTAGTCTCCCAACTTGACCACCCTAATAGGGCCAAGGATAGCGGAAGAAGAGAAGAGAAATAAGTGACACAAAGAGAAATGAGGAAGACTACTGGGGAGGAGGAGGCACTGTAAGACATGATGGGAGGCAGAGGGGCAGAAATAGACACAGGGAAAGAAAAGGAGAGCGGGAGTTACAGAAACAGCTTCCCAGCAAGAGGCAACATGGCACAGTCAGAGAGCGGCCTAATAGGCCACGGCTACCTTGAGGAGTGTAAAGTAGGTCTGGACAGTGCAGGCTATTTGCAGACTGAGCGGTATTACACATTGTTAATAGGTTCAGCCAGGGCTCTGCTCATTAATCAGAGCGAGAACAGACACCAGGAGCAGAGGAAGAGATGAGGAGAGGAAGAGGTGGGGAGTGATGGATGGAGGCGGACATCACAGGAGGAAAATGAGGTTTCTTCGAGCAGAGGTGAACGCCTTGTAGTGAGGGCTCTCTCTCCCTCTCACCTCTTACTCTTTCTGGTTCACAGTGTTCTCTCATCTTCACCACAATCATCTCTTGCGTTCCATCTGCCATGTTGAGCCGTTTCTAATCGTTTAGTCAGTTGGAGATATTAGCTTGGATCATTCAATTAGAGATCATTTTGAAAAATGTACGTTTATGGCTATCCTGCTGAGAGTAAGATGAGACATTTGATATAGTGTCTATTCAATGTATTGAGCTGGCCCGTTGGTTAGCTTAGCTCAGTGTATCAATCTCTAGAATAAATGTTGGCAATATACATTTCTGCAAACCACATATAAGTTGAAACTTTACATTTTTATAGATTCAATTTCGAATTTTATGTTGTGTTAACACTGTGCTTATGATACGCTTAGGTTTAGTCACAAAAAAACCTTGGTTAGGGTTAGGAAAACATTTAGTTTATGTAAATGTAAATGTGATGTCTTATGTGCCTTGTGTTATGTAAGTTACAAGAATGAATGTAGTGATTTAAGTATGATCTGTGCCTAAACCTAAACAAGGTGCAACCGTTTTACAACATTGACTGTTTGACAGTAAGCTTTATTTTGAAAGTGTTACCAGACATTGTATATTATGTATTTATTGGTAACTTGACCATAGAGCTCTTCATGTGCAAAACTGATGCTAGAGTTGTATGTATTGTGTCATAGTCTGAAACTGACCCAGCTGTCATATTTTACAAGCTGGGGGTGAATAAGTGTTGCATATACACATACATGTATAAATGTGAATCTAATTTAATATGCTTTGAAGGGAGTTGTCATCCCCCTTTTTAGAAAAACTATCAAAATGCATCCCCCTTGTTAACCCGCCACCCCCCTTCTTGCAGAAGTGTTTTTAGTTGATCCTGGATTCGCTTTTTCAGGCAGTGTGGTTGGTTATGTTTCTGTTTGTTTGTTGGTTGATTGGTTGGTTTGTCAGCAGGATTACTCAAAAACTACAGAATAGATTTCCATGAGACTTGGATGGAGGATGGATCTCGGCCCCCCATTAACTTTTGGTGTGGATCAGGATAAAGGGACGGATAGAGGAATTGTTTCTCACTTTCTTAACATTGCAAGATAGCATCTTTCAACATTTTTGTTTTTCAACATTTTCATTAATTTCTCATGAAATAACGCATGGATCTTGAAGGAAAAAAATCAGGCATATTTAGGTGGCTAGTATCTATGAGTGAGCACACTTTGATGCTGATCTGAGATCTCTTGAATTATTTAAGCGGTTATGGGTGGTTTAAAATTTGATTTTGGATTGGGCTTGGTTGAATTAAAGGGGACTGTTAATCTTTGTAGAGGTTTGCGCTCTACTGAGTGCCATTTTAGTCTTGAGTCTTCACATTTAATATGAAAGTGATATTGACGTGATGTTTGAAAAATGCTATGTGTATGCAATCTGTAGCATTGTCGAAAGCTGTCCATAATCGCACCATATTCTCCCTCCACAATTGTATAAGGTAGTCTAAACTGAAGTGTGAAAATATGCTCTACGTTTTGCCCTCAAAAATTCCCATAATAGCTTAAAAAATTCCTCTATTGCAATGGTTTGCATTTAATGGATGTGTAACCTACAATTAATGATGCAAATGCAAAAATTGCAATGCAACACAAAACGATCATTCAGAATTGTCTGAAAACTCAAATGTACTGCTCACTACAGAGTAAAGTGATGAGATTATGATGTGGTGAATGTGGGAATGTGAGGGAGTGATTTCACACACGGCTGTGGTTTGTTTACAGGCTGTTTCCAAATGATCATCAGAGGTCCTGGAAGAATTCCTGATGGCCTGGCCTGTTGGTTGACCTCCGTGGCCAGGTCAGTGCAGCAGCCCAGAATGCAATAAGCGATCTAGAGCAAACACAGAAAGGTGCAGCCACATTTAGTCATCCCCCTTCCTTCTCCCCTTCTACCTACAAGTATTTTGTTCCTGTTTTGGCAAGTTTTCATAGTTTTCTTCCTTGTGCTCTTTCACAGTCCCTTCAGTTGTCACCTTATCCATTTTGCACAATGTCAGTAGGTTTGTATTTCTTTGTATTGAACACATTTTATATGCTATGATACAAGAATAGAGTGGTAACAAAAGAAATAACAAAGAAAAATCAGATCTGAGCTTCTCCATCCACCCAGCCAGTCTCTGTGCTCATCATGCTGATCAGGTTGGTGGTGGGCTGGAGCCTCTCCCAGCATGCATTGGAAGAGAGGCAGGGTGCACTGTGGACAGTACACCAGTCTATCACATAACCCAAATCTGACTCAAATTCCTTCAAAATTAAATGGCATAATGATATTGTCAACACTCGTTCATGCCAACGAGGAAAGTGTAGGAGTCGTCATCTGGCATGTTTACCGTCTTACATCAATTAAATCTGGTGTGTCTTTTATAACGCCACCGATCTGTGCATTTTTCTTCATGAAAAACATGGATTTAGTGTGTTTGTTAACATTAGTTGTTGTTTGGCAACAATAGCTATTATTACTGAGCTGTAAAACTTAAAATATAATATCTTACTCAATGATAGACTTTTGTCACCTATACATATTTGCCGTGATGTTGCACATCTTTGTCTTTTAGTGTGGTGTGTGTAAGCAGGACAAGTGTTCAGGTTGGCAGTCTAAATTAATGTGCCAATTCTCTTTTAACTGTGTGTTGTGTGTAGTGCCAGTAATGAGTACCAGTCCCATCCAAAAATAATGTTTTGCAAATCTCCATAGCCAATTTTGATAACCGCATAAGTCGGCCAGTACATGGCAGCTTTTACAGTAGTTTTTACTTTTCATAACAACGGGATTCCTGTAAATCTTTCCTGAAATGTGTTTACGTATTTACTTTTGCTGTAATGGGCGACCTCTAGTGGCTGTAGTTATTATTACAGCTGCAAAGGAGGAAGTGAGGTATGAAGAGCAGCAAAATTAAACTAGAATGGGGTGGATGCATCGGTTACACAAAACCTTTCACCCAGGGGACCTCAGCCTGTGTCTAGTGTAAAACACAATGTTAACAGTTATTTAAACTTGGTAATGTGGTTAACTTATGTCATGTGAATACATAACATAATTAAGTAACAAACGTAACATACGTACATAAAAGTTGCATAGCCTAGCATACTTATTCCAACCCAAACCACGATCTTTTCATAAACCTAACCCAGTAGTTTTCTTTCCTGAATCTGACCACACTGCCAGGATACCACAACGGTCCAGTACTGCTGTCACTGGTATCCCTCAACAAAAATGTTGTTTTGGGAACGTTGATATATGTCGTTTTAGAAGGTAATTAATAACCAACCTATTTAGTCATTAAGGTATGAGGATGTGTTGGAATAAATCCAAATAGAACTGAGTCACACAGTTTGAGTACAGATTAAAATGATGACATAATGTGTTGATAAGTGAGTTTTCGAGGTGTTTGTAGGCGGAATTTTTCAACTCTGGACAGAGCCAGGCAAGCTGTTTCTCTCCCTTTCAGTCCTTTTGCTAAGCTAAGCTTTATGACATGCTAGTGGTATCAATCTTCTCATCTATTTCTTGGCAAAAGAAAAGCCAATAAGTGCACTGTATATCCCCAAACTATTTCAAACTATTTCTTCAATGGAAAATTAACCTCAGCTAGTATTTAAACAGTTAATCATATGGCTTCCACAGTGTCCCTGAGGGGCCCTAAAGGAAAGTGATGGATCCATTTAATTGAGCTGCCAACCGTGACAGAAAGACGAGATAATTTCAGGGCTATCGTAAGACATTTTTATTATCCTTTCACCTTCTGATGCATCAAACGAGTTAAACTTGGACCCTTGAACTTTCAGTGAGACATTGCACCACCAAACATACAAGCATATTGTGAGTCAACAAGAAAATGTACAGCTAGCTAACAAAAGTTACCATATAACTTTTTCATGAGGCTTCTCAAAATCAACAGAATTTTGGAGGAAACTTTTTTATTGCTTGATTATGTCGCCGCCGTCTTCCATCAGCAGGCCTGTGGACTTTTTGGCTGTTTTAAATTCTACTTCCACTATTCAACTAAATGTTTTTTCTAATGAGACTCTTTGTGCCTCTCCCAACCCCAAAGAGTGAACAAAGATTTGGAATATGCACAAAATGTAGCATATTTACAAAAAAGATCTTCACTACGCTGAGGCTGTTTGCCCTTGTAATGGACTGCCAGGCACTGCTGCGTGCACAGTGCCGTGCCAACCCTCCCACACACATGCATACACACACATGCATGCAAGAACTCACACACACACTGTCTTCAAATGCCAGTTTTTCTTCCCACAGAAAGTTTGTCTTCTTTATTCTCAGAGGAAAGTTATAACTTGATAAAAAAACAAAAATCACACATGATTCTGATACTCCCAGTTCAGTGCATTTCCACTGTCAGTAATCCATCATCACAGAGCGAAAAGCAGTCTACAGTTGACAGTCTATTCAGTGTCTAGGGTATGTATGAGTTGTCTTAGACATGGGGTCAGGGTGAGTGCTGATGGAAAAGACAGTAGGGAAGATGCAAATAAATAAAAAAGGAGAAGGTTTGAAACAAAGGGGAGGGAGACTCGTGTGCACACGGGAGCGTGCCTCCAGGCAAATATAGTATAGTGACTGTTCAGGCTAGAAAAATGTGCTAAATGACGTCGTTTCGAGTAAACTCTGGATGTCGCCACTTCAGGACACTTGGATTGCAGCGGACGAGCAGTATGGAGGAATATTACAACGTTTTTGTGTAGTTTTATGGACCTTTTCGTCTCGGGCACATTGATGCCCGTTATATGGATTTTTGCTGCAGGAGGGTACCCCTGCGGGTCTCCAGCTGCACTTTGAGGAATAAGAAACTACACCGGACTTCTCATCAGCATGAGGGTGAGTCGATAATGACTGAATTTCGTTCTAGAGTGAACTATTTCTTTAAGCACAACATCAAGATGCCCACATGCTGAAAAATAACAATGCAAACATGCTAATGTTTAGCATTAGTTCCATGTTCTCAAATGAGATGAAGTGATGTTTTATGTCATTATATAATGAATAACTTTGGCTTTTGGACTGTTGGTTGGACAGAAATGCAGTTTGTTTATGTTTATTGGCCATTCAGAATTTGGTTCATGGAGACACCGGAATTTTGAGAGAAAAGAGAAAAAATAGCATAGAATTTAGCAGTTATCTAGGCGAAAGTCTATTACCTCATATCACAAATCTAAAATCTGCGCTCATTTAGGAGTCTGCACATATAGTGGATTAGTGATCTCCTGTATCTCTCAGTTGGACACAGTTGGTCACTTTGTTTGAGTTCCTTGTCTAACGACCTGTGAGCTCCTCCCTGAAGGGGTGGCAGCCAGTCACAGAGGCTGGACTTCAGCAGCTTTCTGGCAAAGCCAAGACACAGTTGAGTGCATCTCTCTGCTAGAGAACAGAATCCAAGAGTGCAGAGAGCCTCGGGGTACACTGAGTTCCTCTGGCCAAGTATGATTTTACAGGCCTGTTTCCTTGTGCGTTCCAGCAGTTTGGACTGGTCTACAGTCAACAAGCTGTGTCACACGGGAATGGCATACTCAGCATCGGACGCACATAGCTGGTTTAGATGAAAACCAATTCTGGCACTGAATTTCTTCAGGTGACTCAGAGCAAAGAGCTTCCTGTTGGCCGAAGTCAACATGTGGTCCACCTGAATGTCCCATCACAAGTTATTCTGGATGGTGACTCCCAGGACTTTGACTGTGTCGCTTTTGGATTCTAATTCACTTCTCTATGCCCAAATGCATGAGGCAGCCATCCTGGGTGCCATAATGCCAAGATAATTTGATGGTGTTACAACTGGAAAGTTGGAAATTGTGACGCATTTTACACATCTTGCCATCTGTGGGCCCACACAGGGGAAAGGAACATCAACTACCAAAGCTGAATAATGTTTAACACATATTTTAAAATTACTTTGTCAATATAAAAATGTAAAAAGAAAAAAAGTCCTATCCAAACCTTTATTTCATTGTTTACATATTTATATATGATTTTTTCAGATATAAATAACATTAGCGTGAATGTGCAATATGCCACATGGAAAGTGTCTGTAAATGTGAATATTTAAATCTGAGTAAGTAAAGACATATTACATTAGTATAATATAACATTAAAATAACATGTATGGTTGAGCTGCGCTTAACTTTGACATCACTACAAATGACGATGTGTTCCCTTGACTTAAAGAAAAAAGAAAAAACTACACAACACGGTCCAGTGACTATGAATCTTGAACTGAGCTAAGTGCAAAGATTTCAATCAGCAAAGTGATTTCTAAAATATGATTCACCTGATGAGTGTTTCCTCTTCAAATTACAAATGGTGTCTCATCCTATTTCAGCCCTTAATAGAATTTTTCCTACTCTTGCTTGTTTTATATGGACAAATAATTTGTTTTTCAGAGCTGCACAGAATGGTTCGGTTAACAATTTTCTGCTTTTACATGACATGAGTATGATAGTCTACAGAAATACTGTCACAGATGCAATCAGATTGTTTTGTGCAGAGGGTCAGAGACACTGGGAGTTTGGGTAGTTATATAAAAATTGGACTCAGGTGGCTACAGGATTAGGTTCCTGTGCTGGCAGATGGAGGATTTTCACACATTTACCTTAACTGCATTCAGCAGGGGAACACACATACAAACACACACACACACACACACTTACAACACAGTCACAAATTGAAGGCGATGTACTGACATAAACTGAAACCGTCCCTCATTTTTGACAAGTAGTGTTTATATTTTGTGCATCAAAAGGCAAAAGCCTTCTGTTTTACATGACACATCTAATTTCCTCTCCCAATTTCCTTCTCATTTCAAAGCATAACAATGAATAAATGATCACGACGAAACATCATCTAAACCCAAGGTGATTTATGGGGTGTGTGTCAGAAGTTAACCGCTGCTGCAGTGGTTTACAGTGTGTCACAATGCAGAACAGTCCAGTATAACAACACTGAGAAATCATTAGCTTTTCTTTATCAGCACCAACATGACTGAAAGATGTCACTCAGTTGTATGAATAAGCAAAAAAGTAGTTTTTTTTTCAACAGAATTGGCGATGTTTGTGTTTTGTGACAAAGGATCACCTACATGTCACTTTTGAATCACAGGTACTTTCGACACACATGCACAAACGTGCGCTGTGTTTACAAAAAACATCATTTAGGTGTAAATGTGTTCACTGGCCTCTGACTAACAGCTCTGTCAACAGTAAAGTACTGTAGCATATCAAATGCCGCTTTTATGAATATTCATGAGAACAATTTGGGCTTAGCTAATGAAGTGGTCACATGTGTGGCAACAAATGCACGCAAACAGACACGTCTGAAATGACTCATGGAAACAAATTCTTAATTTCTTTCTTGTCTTCCATCGTAGTGGCCAGCAAGCAGTGAAGCAAACAGGTTAACAGAGGTGGTAATACTACATATCAGGCTTATCACCACCTGATCTGAGTAGTTCATGCAGTCCACTCACATGGCCAGTTGCTAACTAACAGCTCTAGCTATCGTCTGTAAGCCAAAAGTCAGTATAGTGGCTGTTGGGGAAAATAAACAGCCTCTCATTTCTTGTGGCCTTCACTAGGAGATGCTTTATCACCTCATCACGAGCCACCCAGGAAATCCTTCTAACGGCTTTGCCTTTAACTGAAATAAATCTACTGGGAGCTCAGAAAGATCTTCTGAAATCACTCCTTAATTGGTTCAGCTATTTATACAGTTATAGTCACTACAACTCTGAGAGCATGTTAAGTCTTTTATCCTTGTATCTTCCAAATGCAGTTTTAATTCCCATACACTCTTTATCCAGGTTTTTTTCTTTCTTTTTTTTGAGCTGCTTTGAGTGTTTTGTTGTTTTCAACCATTTTTTTTTTTCAACTTAGGTTTGAGATTCTTGGAATTTCCAATCATCTTGTTGAGTTAAATGATTTGCATGAGTTAAATACTTTCAGTATTTGGGTTACTTGAAAAATCATGGTTCACTGAATAGCATGAGTGAGACATCTAACTATAATATTGACCGTCTGTGTATACAACCAAAAACATGTGTTTGGTTTTAGAAGTCAGCTGGACACATGTTGAATGCTTTTTCTGGCATTTTACATATTTAATAACAATCTGGAATCTAAAGCATTATTATCTGTGTTCAGAGTAGGCCGGCACTTGTTGGCATCATCCACTCTTGTACAACATTAAATAGACAGTATGTGTATTCAAAGCCTTTGTTTACAAACAAACAATAAAACAATCAAACTAAAAGTGTACTTTACACAGGTATGTGCGTGTGTGTGTGTGGAAAAGGACATTAAAAGTATTTTTTAATTCTTTTTTTGTTTTTTCAAAATGACCAGTTAGGAGGTCCACACTTTGTAAGTAAAGAATGAGAGTCCACTGTTGGTAATGTAGGAGTGTATATTTGTGTCTGTGTAGCGAAGACCTAGAAACAAAATGGGGGCTGTGATACAAATTAGCCTCTAAGGGCTGCATGGTGTGAACAAACGAAACTACAGACAAAATCACTGAGGAGTGATTGCCTCATGTCCAAGACGACATGTTTCTTAGCTTAGACAGACAAAGAAACAATGGTTGAACTCAAACCGTTTGCTGGCTGGGATCACACGTAGGTGTGATCTGAGCTAAGCTTCAGAAAGAGTTTGTGTGAGATACCGGTGTCAGGTTGGAAAATGATGGTTTGTTGCATGAAAGACTAAGAACTTAGGCTGACCACTTAACTGACATAAATTTAGTTATGGCAAGGCCAACTACCAATAACCTGACTACACAGAGCTCACAACACTTAAGCTCAGTGAAGTAACACAAAATAAATTCAATACAGGTACAGAGCATTGACAAATTCAATATTTCTCTGTTTAGCTGGGCTATGCTTTGTGCTATCTAGGTCCAGTTCAAGGATGCCAGTCTTTGAAGAGAAAGATGAAAATACATGTACTAGAAAAAAAAAAAAAAAACTCTATGAATGTCAGTAAACCTACATTGCTGTGAGTGCAAGATAATAAGCTAAGGTGAGTCAAGATGCAATACATGTGCATTGTATTGCCTCTTCCATTTTCTCACCTGGATTTCATCAGCTGGATAAAAAGAAGATATTGTTATTGAGAATAATTTCAATATTTTCAGTTTGACATTGAAAAGATACCAAAAATGTTGGTTGGAATTAAAAATGGTTCCTGTCTGTGACCAATCCCCCTGACAAAAATGAGGACAATAAGATTCTAAGAAATTTAACACAAATGTGTCTTTTCCTGCATGTAAACACACACGTATCCAGCATGTATGTAAATACTAAATGATTAAAATGTTAAAGATCACATCTCTAAAGGCTTGAATACCTGAATATTCTCGAACATTATGGTACATAGAGTATGCTGTATGTCTAGGGTAATATTTGCACACTGAAATGTGATGACAGGTGAATTATTGTGTGTTCTGCTTCACCTCTTCCTCCAATTAAAATGCAGAGGAAGTCAAATAGCCCCATCCATATGCTGCCACTTTAGTCAGCTTTGCGTGAATAAATTGATTGTACACACTTAATAGTTTGCTCCAGTGCTGTACATTTGTTTCAATCTAACTCAAAGTAATAAAAAAAAAACCTCTAACCTTTAATAACCTTCACACCAAACTCTATGAAAATTAGTCCGTGGAGGTTTTTTAATCATATAAAGAGTGATAAAATGTTTGGAAGCGCTTCGCACGGCTGGAAAATGGCAGCTGGACAATGGCACAGTCATCTGAGCAGAAATGCAGAGGCATTCAAGTGGCCATGTTCAAATACATTAGCTAAGTGGCCTCTTCATCACATGTAGAGGGTTAGAGCTTTGTGAGTGAGTGTCAAACAAAGTTTTACAATAACAAGTGCAGGGCGGGGTGTCAAAGCCTCACAGTGCAGCATGAGAGAGAGGGAAATATAAGTTGTAATGGATAATACTGGATACAGTGTGTCCAACAATCGAGTCAAAACTGACACAGCAGAGGCAGAGAAGTCCTGACTACTACACCATGTCTTCTGTAAAGTGTATTTTAAGAGTATTTTTATCCTTTTTTACATCAAAAACATGTTTTAGTACAATATGTGACTTCTCACAGCATAATCAATGTTTCCCTAACTTCATTAAAGCCAGGGTTGGTAAGTTATTCTAGAAGCATTTTTTGTTATATTTGTAGAAAATATCGATAAATTAAATGCTCTGACAAATAAAAGAAAAATCCAGTATCTGTGGCTGTTGTATGCCTCTAATAAGCCCATCCAATGGGCCCATCCTCATTCAGCCTATAGAAAATGATTGGACAGGCTGTCCGTCTACCTACATACCTACCTGCTTGTACTCATCGCACATGACCGGGATCTTCCACAAGGCTACGGATATATCGCTAAAGCCATTAGCGAACTAGTGGCAGAGAAAGTGCAGCCAATACCAATACTAACATGCTAGCATAACAGCAGTGAGTACTTACAATAGCCATGTCCATTGTTTTTACATTCATTATAATAATTTAGGGTGTTTTCTTACATGTGAGTGAGACATGAGGTAGATGGATATGGTTAGTGATGACAACGATGTGCTGTGTTCACAGTCACAGCCTCTGTGCTTGTTGTTCAGCAGCTAGCTAACTCTGTAGCACAAAGCACACAGCCCCAGAGCCCAATAAAAGACACACTCCTTTAAAAGCTAACGTTAGCACAAAGCACACAGCGCCTAAGCCAAGCTAACCCAGTTAGCACAAAGTACACACCTACAGCAGGAAGGAGTAACTGTTGCACTGGGTAGCCTTTTTGGATTGAGGAACATTCTTACCAGCTATTTTGCTTGTGTTTATATGATTGTGGCATTTTGGCATTAACAAAGTTATTTATGTATGTATTTATTAGACTAAAAAAGCTACGAGATCTTGCTGAGCATAGCAAGCTATCTGCACATCTCCCTGCTGGCCAGCATTGCTAAGGGGCAGTAGGTGTCTGTAGTCAGGCAGTGAACTGTCATGTGGTTTGGACCAATGGCTCTGAAAGGTGGAGGTGTTTTTTTTGGACAGACTACTTTCAAAATGTAGCTTGCTCTTGCTGGTATCTCCAGTCTTACAAACCCCAGCTTTAAAGTAGTAAAAAACTAAATATTAATAGCTGACAGGAGCCATTTAAATCTTAATCATGGATAATATTATAGTCAAGGGGAGGGGAGTCAGATGTATTTCAGTAGTGAAAATATTGTTATTTATTTTTAATGCGAGATATACAGTATAACTACATAATTTATTTATTTGATGACTGAATATCAATATCAGTAGAGGCAGATAGTTAATAAATGAAATAAAACACATTATTTCGGGTGCATTCAATGTCTTAGTGAAGAACTTTTACACAGTATAAATACAGAATACAGGTTTTTATCAATGTGCAGGTGTTCGTGTTTGTGTAGACTTTCAAAGCTGTTAACACCTGCAGACTGACAGCTGCTCCAGCTGCGCTGAGAAACTGACATTTTTTCAGATGCAGTTCAGAGGAAAGGACATCTAATTTCTCTAAGAAATGTTTTTCATTGATTGCGCTCTCCTCACATCTTCAGTGGGAGAGACCGGGATGCTCGGAGGACATGCAAGAGAGTCAAGCAACAATGCAAATAAGAGAATGGGGACGCACCCTTAGATATGGACATAGGAGAGGGATTTTGTGACATCATAACCAGTTTGGAAATCAATCATGGTCCCATCATACAGAAGTGTGATGTGGAAACTTGAAGCCTCTAGTGCAAATACATTGAGAATTTACTTTGCAGTGAGTAGGAGACAACTTGTGATCAAGGCTTTAACTTAAATTGAACAGTACTTGCATATTGATAGCTTCTAGACACAAATTATTATTCCAAATCAATATGTTTTGATACAGGTCTGGGGAAGGTCTTCACATTTTATTTTAGTATAAATTATAAAGAGCGAGAAAAGTCAGAGTCGGGTGGCGGTCAGTTGGATAGGTTATGCATTGGACTTCCCCTCCAGAGACTGGGTTTGTGTCTCATTTGTGACCGAAAGAAGAGTAATTTGTTTTGAAGTGATGTTACGTAAATAATTTACATACGCAAATGACATAACTTACGTAATGTGACTGATGTAGTTATGTCACTTACATAACTTATGTTACGAAACTGAATGTAATTGTTTTAACCCAAAGTATGATTTTACTTAAACCTAACCAAGTAGTTCTGCAGCCTAAACCTAACCAAACCACGACTGCTGGACAACGTTAATAACAGTCCAAAAGTCATTGTATGAAGCACTTTGTGTTACTATTGATGTATGAAAAGTGGATTAATTGATTTTTTAAACCCTCCGTCTCTGGTAAACGCCTGTTTTTCAAACTTGACATCAAATTGATGTTTTAATCAGTCTACAAATTTATACTTAAGTATGTCAGCAGCTACTGTGCAGTTGTAACTGCGATAAATCATGAACATGCCTGGTTTTTCTGAGATTACTGTGTTATATCGGTGTTAGAGAAAGGATCATTGCAGTGGAATTCCCATCTGTATATTCAGTTTGCAAAGGTAAGTTGTGAATGAGGTCAAAAAGTTAGAGTCTTACTGTTCTTTTAGTGCCGTAATGTGCCTTAGAGTTTACATTACATTTTTTTTTTAGCCTGTCAACACTGATGTAAACTAATGCAACAGCCGAGCAAAATGCAATTTCCATATCTTAAAATAAGACCTCCTGGAATATGTCGAGTGATTGCACAGCCACTTCAGAGGGCATGGCTCAGAAAGTTAATGTCAAATCAACATGTGTCACATCTTAAAATGCGACTTAAGTGGAACAAATGAAGGAGAGCCTAGAGAAACACACTTACCTTTGCATAATTACTTTTAATGGGAATTTTTTTTTAAGCTCTCCCTGAATTATAAGGCCTGATGTAATATTCTCCTAAGCAGTGGAGATTTATGTTTTTATTTGTATTGTTTTTGTACCAAAAATACTAATTACTTCGGCTCATTTTTAATCTGTTTGGGAGGCAGGGGAGGAGTTTTAATTTTTCTGGGGCACGCACACACAAACACATACACAAATAGACTTGCATACACACAAACATGTAGTGCATACACACACAGTCATAACTGAATTGCACACACAGAAGCGCTCTCTCAGTGTTTACCTGATGCAGTAGTTTTTCATTTCCCTCCCACCAACCTGTCGTCACTGACGGCTGAAATAAATGAATTTATCGCCCCCTCATTCACATACAAGGACACAGAGTCATTCACTGATCCACGTGCAAACACAAAATCAACTTATTCTGAGGTAAGCTCCCCGTCCTTTCCTCTCTTCTCTGTTTCACACTCTCATATACTCACATTACAGAGATACAGCTGTGTCTGCATGCATGTGCTGGAACGGTTGTCCGTTACAGACGAAAAACACATTATTATATATGTATGTATTTATGTGTGTGTGTCACATAACTACCTAATCACCTAGAGGGCCAGAGTTAGTCAGTGCTACTCTGATCAAAGAACAAGCTTCATCTTAACAAGTGCACTGCAATTATCATGCGTGGAGCTTGCCGACAGAGGTGGGACAAAGTCACCAGTCTCACGTCCTCAAGACGTACAAGACAAGACAAGTCCCTGACTATGACCTTTGAGTCTGAAACAAGCGCCCCTTAGACATTTTAAGCCATTTTAAATTTGTAACAATAAAGAGATAAGGGTAAAGGATATCCAGCCCAAGACTTCCTTTCCAGTATGTCATTTTTTACATTATTTATAGTCTGATTACATCTGACATTTCAGCTAATCTCGATAAACAGATATCTCCACATAAATGCAGATAAATTTTTAAAAAGCTGATAAAAAGCTAAGCCGTCATCAGTCGTCAGCCGTTGGGTTCCGAGATTGCATTTCGGCACATGCATACAACCTTTCATGCTCCTCTTCACTGTGTCCCTCATGAAACCAAAGCCTTCTCAAATGTGATTCATCAATACTACTCGACTACAAAGAGAAACCAGAGCACTTAGGATAACAAAATCTTGTCCCTTGTCTACAGATTCTTCATCCGTATACTGATATCTGTTCATAGAGATTAGGTTCTGTTAGACTCTTGCCTAATACACTGTGTGAGGAGAATCTTTTTATCTACTTCTGACAGTTCTGACAGTAGAGAATGCACTGATTTAATAACAATGTAGACACATATATAAAACACTAGTTATGACATGTCATTATGATTTGCCTATCAGGAATGTAACCATATGGCAGCAATCTTCCCTGGTTCCAGTTTAATCTTGCTTCAATTTCTCTGCAAGCGCCTTGATGGTTATCAGTGACATGTTGGGTTTCCAGGAGATGCTCTCCAAGGTCAAAGATGTCTTGGGAACCCAGCCCTTCCTCTACAGCAAGGAGGACCCTGGATGGATGGTACATCTTTCTTACAGCGTGAGTGTTCATCATCCTCCTGATGGCCTTCTCCACTGCCATGATGACTTTATGTCACACATCTGTTGGATGGGATGACCAGCCCCCTGCTGTTTTTCTGTATGAGGCAGTATGACTTATCTGTGAGGTCTCTGTCATTGTTGAAGCCTCTTGGCAGGTGTCACCTGACAGCAGTGGGCTCACCTTCCTCACAACCCAGCCAGTAATGTATGTTGCACAGCATTTCATGACAGCTGAAAACTCAGTGGGAGTGCTCTGAGTCCTCAATGTTCACAAATCTGCTGTCTGGCTGGAATGAGTCATGGTTGCTCACAGCTGCTACATTGAGTGGTTCTCCAGTCTCCTGTCGAAGGGCATTACTAGTTTGACCAGGGTAAATCCCAAAAAGGGCTCTGAAACTGGTTTGCATTAGGGTTGTTGTCTGTATGGAAATGACAATGTGGATGGGGAACAACATGAACACCAACATATTATGCTAAACAGGCTACACAAACTGTAATCTCGGAGAATGCTGGAGCTAATGCAGATGTTTGCCCATTAGAGAAGCTAATACCAATGTCAGCCTGCTGGGAAGGCTTAAATTGATATTAGCTTGTTTGCTGCTTAAGTGTATATCATGGTTGAGATCAGTTATTTATAATTAACAATAATTTAATTGCATACAACAGCCTATTCATTAATAGCCACCTTCGGGATAAATTAAGCAGTCGACCGGCTGTGATTGTCAGAGACGGTAGGCTCTTGTGTCTGTCAGGACATGGCTGATAATAGGCAGTGTTAGTGCCAGATGGCAGCCTTTGAACCCTTGGCCCGGGGTTGTGACTGGAAGTTGACAGAAAGTTGAAGAGAAGAGGCTTTGACCAAGGTGCAGTCAAATTAGTTGAAATGTAATGTCTTTTCACACAAGGCTTTCAAACCAAAGAGTGGATTATTACATCACTATGTCATTTTGTAGTTGGTCTTCAAAAAGCTCTTTGTGGGACATGCCACTCAAAGACTTTCAACTCCCCATGTGCCTGAAGCAGGTTTTGCATTGGCTTCATCATGTTAGGTGGATCAAACAACTTGGGATTCAGTTGTTGGATGCTTGAAGTATGGCGAGCAGAGTGCATATTCTAACATCCAAGGCATGGCAACCCACGATTATGGCCCAAACATGGATGACACAATCCATGAAGAATATATGTCACATGTCATCAGTGTTCTCAATCAAGATAAAGGGATGTTTACCATTTTTTTCAAGTACACGTACACGTTTTGACCATAAAGTGAGTGAGAACACCCCTGCTCTTATTGTTTCCTCCTCTTGAACAGGCATGCCTACACACAAAGTTATACTTATTTTCTTTTCGTATGATATCAACACGGTCGACTGAGTCTGATTTTCCTTTTAAAAACCGTGTATGACTTATGTACACTGTAAGTGTTGGGTTCCTCATGTCTGAGATATGCTGCTGTTTAGTGAGCCTGACCATTTAAGTCTTGTAGTATTTCTTGATTGTCTGTCTAAATGTTGAATTAATTAATCAGAAATCCCCAGCTTCTTTTTCATCTTTTAAAGGCTTGGACCGTAGCTGTGGTCCTGAAAACAGAGTTAAACACATAAAGAATTATTACAGTATTCATTTTTAGCACAGAGGCTATTAATTTTGAAATGATAGATTCTTAAAACCAAAGCTAGCAAATGAATAATGGGCCAAATCCCAAGCCATATTCCTGTTGTTGCTTGTCGTAACTCCTGCCTCTGCAGAAACCCTACAATCCAGTAGGATTGATTAGTATTAGTATTATACTCAGCTGCATCTATAATACCCTATATCATATATTCTATATACTATAAGACCTCCAGAATCCAATCCATCTGTCTGAATCTTATGGGACACTAACATTCCCACAGGACTGACCTTTACACTCTCAATTCCAGTATACAGTATAACAGAATCAATTTAATACATTGTATAGGATTTATGGTCTTGAGGGACCTAGTTACTAACTCAAACACCTGCATCTATGTATATTATTGCTGTAAGATATATGCTGTGTTTGTTTGTTTGATATAATATATCCAAAAATCTGACTAACCAGGCAGTGAGGAGAGAGAGAGGATCTAAAAATGAGGCCTAAATTTTCTTTGTGAGTTTAGATTATGGGGCATTTCCTTGTCTTTCATATGAATGAAGGCACTTTGGGAATTTGTTGTGGTCCTTGGCTTGGCGGGAATCTAATGTCCATGCAAAGAAAAGATGCGAGTAGCATTATGGAAATGTAGCCTATTCCTTTTTCTTAAACAATTAATTAAGCTTTGGACATATAGATCAATAGGCTGGATTGTAAAGTGTTGTTTTCATATGCTACTGTGTCTTCTGTAGATAATGTGGCAGATTTGGAATGACAGAGGCTATTACTCCTTTCCTAATCCTCACTGTCTGACCTGTCTTGTCAAAGTCCTGTGATAAGAAATGTTCCTCCTCACAGCGAAAAACTATCTCCTTCTAGCAACCTCATCATTTGGAAATCTGCTGCACAAAATGCAGAACACACACACACACACACACGTAGATTTGCAGAGTACTTTGTTATCTTTTGTGATAAAAAAATTGCTTGATTTTGCAATGTTTTTTCTTAATAATTGAATATGAACTTTTAATGGCGGGAATTGGCAAAAATGACAAAGTACTAGGTAATGACAAAACAGTGATTTGTAATCACTTCCGCTGATAATAACAGAAATGATTGTAATAATTTGTTGTTATCTTTTTTTTCTGAACTTAAAGAACCTCATGGGCTCAAAGTAATAAAGGTGACGTAGTCAAAGCGGTCGCTATTGAAAACAGAGGAGGATGAAAACTCCCTCTACCTACCCCTCTAGCATCAGTTTTTCATGTGAAGGGCTCTGTTAGCAATAAAACCTAACATACAATATCTGATTAGACTTTCAATATATAGCTTGCTGATTAACAGTTCACATATTATGACATTTTATGACTTTTGGAGTGTTATTAACCTGTCTAACAGTCATGGTTTGATTAGATTTAGGAAAAAATCATACTTTGGGTTACATAAGTGACATAACTCGATGTTACAGGAGCAACTGAGGTGTGAGAATCGTCTGAAAAACCCAAGAAGGAACTTTAATCATAGGTCTCATTGTACTCTGGTGAACAATGATTGTACAGTATATAGTCACAGATCTGATGACGCAATAATACCACAGTTTGCATGTTGTGTCATTGAAAGTACTGTGTATGTGCACTCTTAATAAATTAAAGCAGAGCGTAGTTATTGAATATCAAAATACAGATCACTTCCACCTTTACTGTGCCATGAATCACTATGTTTTTGTGTAGGCGGTCATGCAATACCAGGTTACCTGAAACAGGCTTATTGAAATCTTATTATCAGATGAGTCACTGCTGTGATTAATAAGCCATAGAAAATATTAAAAATATTAATTATTAAATTCAAGTCAGATATGTTTACTGCTTTGATGCAAAATAAGTGCTGTTTGGTCCAAATAGCCAACTTTGATTGGAAATGTGTGTGTGTGAGAGAGAGAGTGAGAGAGAGTGAGAGAGAGAGAGAGAGAGAGAGAGAGAGAGAGAGAGAGAAAGAGAGAGAGCTCCATCGTTGGTGTTGACTGGCCATTGAAGAAGATATAGTGCTATTGTAATTAAGAACTGAGCACTAATTTAAATCACATACCTTTTCAGCGCTATCATAAATCACGGTGTGTATTATACTGGAGGCCCGTTCACACTATGGCTGATTGAAAAATGTATTATACACGTTAAGGATTGATCACCAGATATTTCATCAACGATTCCCTGACTAATGGCCGAGTATTATACACAAGTTGGAGTGAGGGATCGATTACTGTCACACACACACACACACACGCACATATTTCAGTGCAATCAAGTGTGTCAATACTTTTCTGCTACATTGACGCAGGTGAAGGTTTAAAACCAGTCCCTGCTCTGATATTTTTGGGGGATTCAAACCACCAATGATTCGCTCACGAGGTTACTACTTCAGCGTAAGTTCTGTCACATCCTCAACCAAACTGCAGTGGATATTTACCTACTGGATTGTAAATGACCAGGGTCCATTCAGAGCCAGCTATAAAACATTTTCTGCATACTGTGGCTCTGCCAAGGTCTGTAATATACAGCATAGGCCTACCATATTGTGGGTGTTAATAGAGACTGTAGTCTTGACTGTGCAGAAATGTTCTCTCTACAGACCTCTCGCACAGCTCTGTTTGTGGAGTTTGAGAAACAGAGTCGATCTTTGACATCCCTGTGATTTTGAACTGAGGTGTTTTTAGGTGAGGTGACATTTTCATAACACATCGTGTGCGTGTACTTGCAACCTCTCCCGACTTTTATGTGCATTGACTGCTCAGACTAGAAGAAAAATAAGAGCATGTTTATTGTTTCAACTAACCCTTCACAACTGCACTCACAGCAGCTGTTGTATGGTTGGGCTGTGCATTGTTACAGTTGTGTTTGCACATTTTTTCTGGCAAGCAGCAGTGGTTTCCCTCACAACACCAGCCCAGTTTTGCTCTGCTCATTTGTTGGCAAGTTCTATAAGAATTTGGATTTAAAGGAGGCTGCACAGCTGATCATTGACAGCTAACGCCTTCATTCAGACATCAACATGACACCTTGCTACATCTTTTCACCCTAAAAATATGCATTGGGCTGAAATGTTCTAAACTCTCCATCAAAATCATTTTTTTAGTAGACCATGCAGTTAAATAATCATGAACAATGTGGTTAAATTTTAGGTCTGTGAATTCTTGGCACACCAGCTATTTAAAATAAAGACATGACAGGGTCTTTTTACTGATTGGAGGGGGTAGAGAGCATCTCATCTGTCTTATGTTGGTGAAGGTTGTCAGTCATCCAGGTCATGGCAATTCAAAGTGCTGTATCGTAGGCAACTGGACTTGCTTCAGTTTCTTGAAGACGTTTCACCTCTCATCCAAGAGGCTTCTTCAGTTCTAACTAACTGGAGGGAAGTTACAGGCTTTTAAACTCTGTGTGGGAGTGTCCTTTCAGTCGTTAGGGTCACATGGAAGTTGTTGACCCAACTGGCATTCATGTGGGTTGCTAGGTCTAGGTGGGTCCAGGTGTGAATGGGTATTAAGCTGTCTGGGGAGGGAACTCAGGACAGCATTATAGGTGGGTGATAACGATGGTCATTCCAGTTTGACGTAGATGGATTCTGTCACGCCTCTTTCAGACCTCATGTCCTCTCTGGCCAAGATGTGTACATTGTTGTCCTCAGAGCAATGTATTGAATTGAGGAGTTGGCTCTTCTGCGTTGTGCCATTTGCTTGTGGAAGGGTTGTTCCCCAGTGTATACATCTGTGCAATCCTGATTGCAATCAGATTTGTTAATGTTCACATGTGACCATAATGACTCTGTGAGATAACATGCACACAGGGTTTAAAGCCTGCAACTCCCCTTCAGTTAATTGGAACTGAAAAGGCCTCTCAGCAACACATTACTTTTTCAAAGTAACTCTCCTAAAACTGTTCAAGAATGTGTTTTCAAATATCAGTAGTGTAAAGTTATAGTTAAAGTTAAAATGTCTAACACGGAGAGACACAGAAGAACTGTACTTGTAAAGCAGTCAGTTGAAATACTGCTAAACACCCCAATAAGTCCAACAAGGGTGTTGAAGGCTCAACCTCAGTACAGTCCTGGATGCACCTGAATAGCCAAGGCCGTGAAACATATCTGAGACAATATTTTGATCCATGATACCCTCATGTCACTGTATTGTTCATGAACTGCTCATGAGATAAATGATAATTTCTTAGCATTTTCCCATTGAAAATTAACAGGAAATGGGGTAAAGAGAGGGGAAGACATGCAGCAAAGAGCCACAGTATTCAGCCTTAGTACTTGAGGCGCAGCTCTGCAGTTTCAGAACACTGTGAAGTGCCTGTGTTAACGAAGTTTCAGTTGGACAAATGACAGTTTAAACTGTTTTGGACTAGTTTCTGAAATGTCATGCCATATTGAGCCTGTGTTTAGTAACTTTGGATCCTTATGCAGAAGAAATGTGTCATTCTGGCAAATGCTATTCAGTAAAATTGGACTCCTGTTGAGAAATATGTGTGAAAGGCCTACTGTGTAATAGACCAAATATGATATTATCGGTTTTGTTTTCTGACAAAATCCTACTGATGGATCAAAACCACATGCACATGGATGTGTAAACAAATCGTACATGTAGACAAAGTGAGGTGCGTGATGCACACATGTGGATTTGTTCTCTCTCTCTCTCACACACACACACAGACACACACACCACTTCAGTAATCTCAGAGATGGCAGAGGGTTGAGGAGATTAAAGAAAGACTAACTGTGAAGTTTCAATTCTGTCTCCTCCGATAAAGATCATTCCTAGGAGCTATTGGGGGGGGGGGCAGTGTGAAGAGAGAGAGAGAGAGAGAGAGAGAGAGAGAGATTATAGGAATTTACAGTTTTTTGTGTCACAGGTGACGTCTGTTGTTCTAAAATAGACACTCCAACTTGAGAGGAACAGAAAGAAGCAGACACACAGAGAAGCAGTGATAGAAGACAGATTAAAGAGAAAAAGATAATTATCTATGATGTATAAAGACACAAAAACATACAGACTATGAAGGAAATGAAAGAATGAGATTATTAAATATAGATGCTGCTTGTGAAATTACTATTTTTAGTGGTCCCTCACTGTAATTTCAAGATTATCTACTGCTCTTGCAGCATATGGCATATAAGTATTTTATTTCTCTGAGGCGCATTTGAATCTTACATTTAATTTTAAATAGTCCTTGGAGGCAGTGACACAATTGCAGAATGAAAAATAAGCAGAGAAAGAGACAGAGATAGAGAAAATGCTACACTATTCTTAAGGCCTCGGGCTGATGATGTGATCCAGAGCAATTTACAATGAAGTCAAACAGCACAAAACCGTACATTCTCAAATAAGAAACCCTATCCAAATAATGACCATGTTTCAAATGATAGCTAGCACGCAAAAAATAAAGGCTAGTCTTTGATAAAGGCTGTGTAAAAACACATTTGGTTCAGCTGGGATTATGCTATACCAATAAAACTTTTACAACACTGTTGTTCTGTGTCTGCCACTTCCTAATTAACTCCCTCTGCTTCCACTCTGCAGTTCTTTAGTTCACCTTTAAGCTGCTGTAAATAAAATGGAACACTTCCTTCTTTCGTGTTAAAAGGCTTTAAGTGATGTGTGTATGTCCCAATATTGTATCAGGGTCATATATTCCATTCTAGTAATGGATATACTGGATTGCATCTGTGGTAGAATCATGTACTGTATAACTTGAAGGGTACCTTTAAACCTTTAGCATTGTTATAAATTCTGACTGGATTATCAAGGTTAGGTTCAGGTGTCACCTTAAGCCCAGTTGGGAAAGCTACTCCTACTCCAATATTGAAGTTTGTTTGTTAGCTTCCATCCAGCACAAGGTTATTAATGACACTCATTTAAAGCTGGGTTAGTAAGGTTGTAGAAGCCAGCAATAACAAGCTACATTTTGAAAGTATCCAACTCCTCCCTTCAGAGCCACTCCTCCAAAACTCATGAGCCTCACTGCTGCTGGTGCTCACCGTTCTTTGGGTCAGGGGCTGTGTGCTCAGTTAGCAAGCTGCCAAACCACAGACTCAGAGGCTGTGTACCGCACATTGTTGTCATTGCTAACCATGCCAAATTACCTCATGTCTCACTGTAAGATGTAAGAAAGCACATCACGTTATCATAAGGATTTTACTGTAAATAACAAACACGGCTATTGTCAGTACTCACTCTGTCAAATTAGCATGTAAGAATTTAGTGCACGCAGGCAGGCAGCCTGTCCAATCTTTTTATACGGGCTGAATGAGGCTGATTGGATAGAGGCCTGCAACAGCCACAGTTACTGCATTTTATTGTTTTTGTTATTTGTCACGCATTTGACTTATTGATTTTCTACGAATATAATGCTTCTGAAATAACTTCCAAACAATCCAAGCTTTAAGTCAAGACACCCTCTAACTTCAGAGGGTGTTGTTCATCATTAACCTAATGTTTGAAATAACTGGTACTGTAAATAACTGATGGTGTACAAGCTGACTTAACTGATGTTTAGTTCAATCTTGGGCCCACAACTGTGAGCACATTATTAGGTACACCTGTACAAGTATATCCAATACAGTACAATACAACTGCTCTGTCATAAAGTGTACTTTTTTGATGCCTGTAATGTTTTATGTTGACACATTCATAGTGTCAGATGTTAATTCAATTATGTGTTTTAGCACTGAGGCTCCCTCATATATGTAATCGGGGAGGACAAAAATTGGAAGCACCTCAGTAGTCCGGTATAGCACCACCTTTAACTATCGATTAAATATAGAATTGAATTTAAACATTTATCCTCCTAAGGGCCGGCAAACCTTCTTTGGCATATCTATGAACATGGCATGTCTTGGTACCCTAGGATCCGCACGTACTTGGCAGCGAAGACAAGGGTCCCAGTTGTAACCAATTCAATGAGTCGAGCCAGATTCTTCAAAATTAAGCAGTCCATCAAAGTCCTAAATGTCTCTGATGAGGAGAAAAAGAATGATGGCCTCTGGAAGGTAAGAACTATCTTAAACAGAGTGCAACAAGGCTGCCTCAATCTGCAGAGGCCAGCGAAGGCTTGTGTAGATGAACAGATAATTCTCTTCACAGTGTCCTGTATGGCAGTTTGTGCCAGGGAAACCAAATCCCACAGGACTGAAAGCATTTGTGCTTGCCAGTCCCAGTGTCTGGTGCTGGATTTTGAAGTCTACAAGGGCCGGAATACGTTCACTGACCAGAAGAGTCCAAGAGGAACACACCTGTACTTTGACAGGTATTTCACCTCTGTCAAAGTACTGGATATGTTGAAAGCAAATGGTCTCCTGGGAACAGGGACCATTATGAAAAAAAAAAAAATCCCTGCACTGTGCAAGTCAAAGATGTCAGATGACACCAAGCTATAAAAGCAAGGAAGAGGTACATCAGAAAACCATCAGAGTTTGCCGTGACGAGGTGGCAGGACAATATGGCAGTTCTGATGGCCTCCAGTGTCAGTGCCCCAGGACAGCTGCATGAGATGGTCATCGAAAGAGAAGCGCCATGTTACTGTGCCTAGACCTGCTGTTGTGACTGAGTACAACAAAAACATGGGTGGAGTTGATTTGTGCGACCACATGATCAGCTTTTACCTGATGTCAAGCCGCACAAGAAAATGGACCATCCTTACGGTCATGCATTTCTTTGACCTGTCTGCCACAAACAGCTGGATCGAGTACAGGTCAGACCACCAGGTCTCTGGGTGACCAGAGAAGGAGAGGCTGCAGGACTTAAGCTGCTGCTGGCTGAAGAAATGCTCAGGCACAGGGTGGTTGAGGTCAACAGGTTGACAAGGTGGCCAATTATGATGAGAACCTAACAACCCAGCTTTAGCTGACTATCAAGTGTGCAAAATGCAGTTTAACCTTCATGTAACTGTTTTAATGTTCATGAAATTAAAAGAAATGTTAACAGAAATCCACATGAAAATGAATGCAATATCATTACATTTTGTGATCAAACAAGTCCCGATGTCTACTACAAGGGACAGATGATAAAAAAAATCAATAAATAACATTTTTGAATTTTTTTTTTTTGATGTAACCTCTTTCTTTCAACCACAGTACTTAAATGATCTGGAAAAAAATCTAGATATCAAAACCTTTTTTCTTCTGGGTCTCAGGAGGAAAAGACAATAGTCGAGCTGTTGTATTGAATTGCAATATTGTTGCCACTGAGTGTGTATATAGACCTTCTTGTATAGAGTACACCTGATGAAAATGTAATGTTGAAACGACAGAGCTGTGCTCAATAAATCTTTCTGGGAGCAACAATCCACTGTGTGAGGGACCTTTTTCTTGACATTAACAACCCTATGCCCTCTGAGCTGGAAAGTTTTCATTTGAAATAGTAAGTGATGAGTTCCACTGATGAATGAAAAACAACAAAGTAGAAGCGGTTCAAAAGAATGAGTGAATGAGCGTACTGTTTACTTACTGTAACTGAGATTTTTGTTATTTCAAGATTGTTTCCTACAGGCCTCAGATGCAGTCAGGCAAATGTAAAATGAAGAATAAAGAATATAACAATAAAAAAAGTTGCTGTACTAATAAACCTTTCTGGGCTTGCAATTTACATTAAAGTCAAGAAAGAAAATGTTGTGCTTTTAGCTGCTGGAAAGCTTTTGTTGTAAAACAGGAAGAGGACAGAGGCTTGATAAGGAACATAGAAACTGCAAAGTGGAAGCAAATTGAATGGAATTGGAATGAATGAGTGACTGAGAGTAATATATTTGTTTTTATTTTCAGAAACTTGGAGCAGCAGAGTGGTGAGAATCACACAACTGGTTACTTTAAAACATGGACAAAGTCTCTCTGATGTTAACAATAGTCCTTTGGAAAGCCATTTTGCAACCCAGTGTGGTGGCTCTGGCTGTCGCCATCTTGGAAGTGTCTAACTCTCAGCTAATACAAAAGAGGTGGAGTGTCGGTGGAGCTTAGGCAGCTAGCTGTACTCAAAGCAGCCATGCCTTAATTATGCATAACTTTAAGCCCAAAAATAATTTTTGTTATGTAACAAATCACTCCCTGTAGAGCTGGCATGAACGGGTATAGAGACCAAAACCGTTTTTGCACCAGGTTGTGAAACGGTTTTAATTTTGCTGGAAAGTTAGGCATTTTTATTTGGAAGTCAGTATGGATTACTTGCTTTTGGAGCCAGCCTCAAGTGGCCATTAGAGGAACTGCAACTTTTTGGTTTCATTTTTTAGCTTTGATGGTTGCTTCTTGGTCAAGACACCAGTCAAACATGCGGGAAGTGTTAAGTTTGCATTACCAGCTATCAGTGTCAACTGAATTTTTTTTTTTTTTCTTAATCAAATATACTGTAGACATTAGAAGTAAAGAATTGTAACGTGAAATATTAGCCTGTTTCAAATAAAGGTTCTCTGCAGTCCAGGCTACTAATTAGAGAGAATTTACAGCAAGCTTCAAATCCTAGATCAATAGCATTAACAACCAAAAGTCAGAGATGCGGCTCCCTGCATGAAATGCAACAAACCACAAATGAAACAGAGATCAGGCTTGAGAGGGAGAGAAATAAAAACTGGAGCAGAGAGAGACTGGAGCAGAGACAGGGCTACAAAATGAAATAGAAATCCAGCGAAAGACCGAGAGTTAGAAGGCTTGGCTTGATGATTCATTTACGTGCTTAAACCTATTTTACACCACCGCCCCTGTTCATTCCCCAACAACAATAGGTGGTAATTTCCCATGTGTTGATAAATTACATGGCTCTCTCCTCGAGCAGCATACACTGTGGTGCTATTACGAGGAAAGGAAAATGCTACTTAAAGAGAAGAAAGATGAGGGTCTGCAGGAGAGAGGAGCAATAGGTTGTGAAGTGAATGGATGGGAAAAAAGAATACAGATAGAAGGATCGAGTGTAGGGTTAATTATTGTATTGGGAGAGAAAAAAAAAACCAGTACTGTGATGCATAATGGAGTCAGAAAATGATAGAGGAAAGTGCTACCTGTAGATGAAGATGGATGAAAAGAATAATGGAAGGAGAGGAAGGCGGGTGCTGCCTGTTAGTCTGGAAAAAGAAAATGAAGGAGAGTATGAGAAAGAGGGGAAGATGTGCCAAATTGTGTGGGCGTGCTAATTAGTAACTACTCACTATACAGAAACATCAAAGAACGAGAGACAATAGGAGACAACAGGGACTATTTTAAATCCAACTATGTTTCTGAACCCCCCCACGCACCACCAGTCCCACAACACACACACTCAGCAACACACACAGCACAGGGAGAGTATTACGATGGCTGGGAGCATAATTAAAACGCCCCGAGGCAGAATCAGTCAGGAAGGTGTTTCTGTCGGGGTGTACGGAGCCCACAGAGCTGGCTGTGTGTCCCCGACGTCGCGGGATCATGTCTGGAGGTTTAGCTTTCCTGCATGTCGTCCACCACCGCCTACCTCTCTCCCACATTGTTCCTGCCACTCCACTGCACACTGGCTAGTCAAAGAGAAAAGGATGACAACAACATGCAATATAAAAGCTGTGAGTTGTCAGGAAGGTAAAACGAAAATATCAGTATTTACTGAAAGGCTAAGAAATGTGAAGGCCAAACCGTACAAAAGCATAGCAGATTCAAGCCTCTAGTGAGAGAGCGCAATATCATGTGGTTTTAAGGCCTGTGTATTAATCTAATATTTCTACTAGGACAAGGGAAGTATAGGGCTTATTGACTTTAGAGCGGCTTCACAGTAATAAAGTTCAGAATATTTTATTTTGTCGCAAAACCAATTCTTAATGTATCATATGCACCACCACAAATTCTACCCTGGCAACTCCGCAGGGAGTTTAGTGTATTTTTATTTTATTTTTTTTTAAAGGTGCACGATGTAGTTTTGAGGAAGAAATTTAATTTAAATGATAAAGATCTTGGTTGACTGTTTTTATACCTAGCAAATACCTTGTTGGTAGCTAGCAGGACAGTGAGCTACAGCACAGACTCACACACTCATTTGGCTGACTGTTGTAACTGATTAAATGTGTAGAAGGGCGGTTTCTGGAGGAAAAGGCAGCTCCACTGACAAATAGACAAATATCTGGTTCTTATCAGTCAACCTATGGACCTTCTGCTGAATGTTATTAACACCATCTGCTGTTTAAAGCAATACTACGTAGCTTTAAAGTGATTCATGAGAAAGATAGAGAAGAAGATATTTGACTAAACAATACATATGTGAGATTATACAGCAAGCCTGTCCTCATCAGAAAAACAACCATATAGGTTGAAAATGAAAGCAGCTTATTAGGACCCAAATGTATCTTTGTTGTTAGGCGGCGACCTCTTGTTGTAATGTCTAAACCTAACCAAGTAGTTTTGCCTAAACCTAACCAGATGAAGTGCTGTGTGATGATCATTTAATACTCATTAACTTTTTTTCCCCATTATGTGTGTTTTATTATAGTGAAGGTTTTCTTCAACAAGTACATACAGTAAATGGTCCTCATAGCTGTATCCCCTGTTGCTGTATATGAAAGGCAGCTGCTATCTTTAAAATGAAAAAAATAATGATGATACTGTAATATTAATCTGTGAGCTTGCCAGAATGAGAACATGAAATCTTAAACCCATCTAAATCTAGTATTTTCTCTATAGATATACTGTATGGATCTGGAGGGAGATGGGATATACTGCATACTGTGGCTAGAGGGACACTTAAATCTTTCAGATGGCTGGACTGGAGATAACAGTTTGGTAAAAATTCACAGCCTCCCCCAAATGAGACTGTAGTGAGAGCTCCAGTAAAGGTCTAAATCTGTCATTAAACAATACTGCCAGCTATTCTTTCTCAGCAGCTCCTCACAATGTGTCAGTGTCTTGTTGTTCCCTGTGGTTTAGGAGTTATTATTATACAATAAACTGGGACAAAATCCAAAACGAGCTTGAATATATGTCTTACACAGGTTATGAAATGCATATAGTCCTTTTCAGACGGTCTCAGTATGATCATAGGCTGTATCAGCTGGAAAGACAGCTCACTCCGAGCGGATTTATTTTGGTCTTTATCACCATTATGGTGGCGAGCTTCATCAAACCATAATTGACTTCTGAAATAACCTCGTTCCTTATTACTTAGGCACTTGGGAGTCCTTCATTCATTTGTTACATTACTTTTCTGTGTCTACTGCTTATGCCCTTGACACCAGACTTTCTTTGGGTACATCATTGCTAAAATAATAGTGTGTCTTACTGCTTAAGTGCTTGGCACACTTCTTTGCACATTGTCTAATTTAATGTTTCGGGAGCTGAAACACATAAAAGAAATCAGGTCAAGAAGGTGGCAATACTGTAATCTTTTAAGGGTCTGTCTGTTCTCCAAAGTTATTATACTGAGTTGACAATTTCTCAGGTACCCCTAGTTACGAATCATACAGTTTAAAGGCACAGTCCACAGAAGTGGTTTATTAGACAGCTTCAGAAATCCCCTATACTTTTCTTATTTGGGGGGGCTGCTGATTCGACAGGTTTTGCAAAAACTTGTGAAGTCCATGCCAGCTAGAATGCATGCTGTCATTACACCAAAAGAGGGAAATAGCAAATACTAAGATGTTCTCAAATTATTGGAAATTTTTCAAACTTTTTACTCAAATTGGTAGTCTGATAAAAAAAATATTGCTACATTCAAAATAAAGACACATTGGAAGTGTTTTGACTAGCGGTCTTAGACTTTTTGACCCCACTGTATTTCTGTCACTTTTCATGAACAAATGAGTTAAACACTATGAATACCTGTCTGAAAAAGTGTGCAGTTATTGCCATATTTAATATTTATCACATCAAGCCTTTTCTATGACAGCTGGCTTTCACCCCAGTGCACACAAACCTGCAAGGGAGATTGTGTGTGAGTCACTGCAAGAACCATACTAAGCACTTTATACTGAGTGTTTCTGTTATTTTGTACAGCCTATTTTATATCAATGAGGGTAGACTAAATATTAGGAATCATGTTTCAGTATAAGCCAGAGTAGATGAGCCTGTCCTCATCAGCAAAAACAACCATATAGGTCGAAAATAAAAGGGGTTTATTACGTCCAGTGTGGTACCAGAAGTCAGCTGTAAGTTCTTTGGACTTGCTAATGTAATGAAGTTATGTCACATAGTACATAAGGTCAAATAGGTACATTCGTAACTTAAGTTACATATGTAACGGAGTGATTTAAACCCAAACCACAATGTTTTCCTAAACCAAGTAGTTTTCTTGCCTAACCCTAACCAAACAGTGACCGTATGACGAAGATTGGGTATGTGTATCGCTGTTATGCTCCAAGTAGACCAAGATGCAACTTGCGACTTAAACCTAAATGTTTTCCTAAATCTTAACAAGTATTTTTCCTGCTTACATGAATCCAGTAGTCACAAACAACAAAGGTCTGATCTGTGTGTCGCTATTATGCTGCAACAGTCATGTTTTTTCTGGGAACTGTAATATATGTAGTTAGATGGGCTGCAGAATCGACCTATATAGTCATTTAGGTATGAGGATATGTTGGATTAGATTACAGCCGCTGTAATTTTTAAATTGAATAACTATTCCCTAAACACAGTGTCTTAAAATGTAACATTGTACAGCACGTCAAATTTAAGTTGGTGAAAAGCAGAACTAACAGGTATTGTACGCCATGTGAACTTTTCCGTGTGATCACATCATCATTTATCATAAGATCTTTTACCTCAAATGACATTAGGCTGGATCAATTCAAGCTGAAGTCTGGCAATCCACATAATTAATTTTTCTTCATCATCTCTTTGCATAGCGGGAATGAACACTCATTAGCAGATGATTTCCATTTTCACTTTCAGTAAGAACTGTCTCACACTGTTTCCAGAACAATCTTTTCCGTGCTTCTTGATGTGCCTTAGGCTACTGCTGATTTGTAAGTATTATTAAATCCTGGATTCTCATCTAAACACATGATGTTATCATCACAAAACAAAAGTAATTGGCAAATCTCCATCTTGTTTTATTGATAGAGAATATGTGAAGATGGCAGGGTCAGAACATGATGTACAATTAAAATCTTTTTTTCAGCGACAATAATAGGCATTTTATTTCTCATTTTTCAAAAGCTGACTTTTGCTGTATTCAAATTACAAATGTTTTATTTTGAAGCATTGTAGAAGACTATGGGCCCTATTTAGATGGTTTATAGCGCATGGTCTAGTAGTGATGTGTCGTTCACAAACGAGCCGGTTCAAAGAGCCGGCTCTTTGCCGTGAACGATTAGAACCGGTTCTCCAATGAGAGCCGTTTGTTGGGAGCCGTTTTTTTTTCTTCAGTATATCGCTGTCTCTCCACTTCCCTGTACTGTGCGTGTGCTCTGTTGTTTCCCACGTCGTTTTTTTACCCTGCGGTGCCTCCTTGCTCTCTCTCCCCTCCCCCTCCCCTCCTCCTTCTCGAACGCCAATCTGTAAGTCTTTGAGTGATACAGTAAGTTCCTTAACTCTATAGTGGTTCAAAACTGGTGTTGTTCACGTTGTGACATGTTAATAGTTTTATACTTTAATTTAATAGCACTGTATTTAATATTTGTATTGGGGCACCTTTTCTGTTATGAAGCTGCTTTGACAGCCTACTTTTTTGTATTGTGGTGGGTGTTTCTAGGCCCTATTTATATTTAACTATTTATTTTTTAAGTTATTTTTATGGAAGTGGTGCTATTTTGTGATAATTGAATTGGTTTAAATAAAAGTTTTATTCATAAAGCATTGTTGTGCTGCATTTTTACTCATATAAGTGCTTAACAATGTCAATAATGAAACAAAATGACGTAAAATTAGGTTTACACTATTAATTAATTAATAATGTAAAAAAATGCGTATGTGAGCCGTTTGGGAGCCGAAAGAGCCGGCTCTCCACATCAAGAAGAGCCGTTAGAGCCGGATCTCGCAAAGGAGCCGAAAATCCCATCACTATGGTCTAGAGAGCGTCCTAGTGCGTTTAGGGTGTGTCCAAATCCATTTTGCTAGTTAAACGGCAGATAATCTGGGCGCAAAGTGCGGCACACGGCGCAAAGGGGTTGTATTTAGACTCTGAATTAGTCATGGGTGTTTTTTGGGCAGAACATAAATCAAACCAATCCGAGTATCATCTCCATTCCTTTAAGAGCTAGATGTGCCAGGACTCTCTGCCCCACCATTTCACAATCATCTGTCCCATCAACATCTCTGTTTGACTGCATATGAAAACATGCACTGATATTAAACTGAGTAGGACGAGGTGTGCTGCTGCGCGTCCCTCTGTCCGTCTCTCAGTCCATGGATCAGATGGGACAGGTCATATCATCCTGATCAAAAGCATGTGGGATGACAGGGGAGAAATATGTCCTTATTGAGGAAAATATTAATGACATTACCTGCAGCGATCCTCCAGCAGCAGAAACGATATGTGTGTATCTGTACATTAACATGCACACGAGGAACAGCTGATAAACTTCATTGATTATTTAAAACTAGAGAGTTTATAACTACAGCTTTTAGTTTTGCTGATTAATTTTTTTAATTGATTTAATTGATTGTGCCACAATATCTGCCATCAGTACACCTGACCACACCTCATTTTAAGACCAACACTCCCAGGGGCGCACAGGTGGCCGCAAGTGCATTTGCTATTTACGCAATGTGGGCACTGAGCATGAAAATGACAACTCCATCGGTCTAAAAACCAGCAATGACACTTGCGCTGCGCTGCGTGCCGCTTTGCGCTGAGCGTAAGATAGAGCCCTATATGTACTGGATATTTATTTAAGACCAGCTGTGAGAGTTTGCAGACTTCCAAATTCATATAGTGACAACCAATTGACTGAAATGTTTCTGCAACCAAGACTTCAGTGAATTTGTTTTATTTTTTTTGTTGCAAGAATGTCTGCTTTGATGGATTCCTGTTGTGGCTGTAGGTCCAAAACAAGTGCTTTGGTCTTCACATCAATCACGTCATCTCTTTGGATGTCATTGTTTTGTCAGCTCATGGCTGGTTGAGTGGTCAAGTGATGTCTTGAAATCAAACGATTGTTGTAAATCATTCAATGTCAAACATGATTTTTATGGTCTTTGAAGTGTTCTATGGGCCTGTCTCTTCATCTCTTTCTCTCTCCATGTTGGTCTAAACAGTACAAAACAGTAAAACTCCTCAGTGTCCTCTGAGAGGCTGTCTCTGGTGGCCCAAATCATCATGTTTTATGCATAAGTTAAATACAACATTTCCTGGGTGAGTGGGAAACAGAGAGGTAGAGTGTGTGTACTGTATGTGTGTGTTGCTTTTGTGCTTACAATAGTGTATGTTAATTGTGCAAACAGTTGTACAGTGTAGTACCATGTGACCACTAAAGGCCTGCTTCAGGTGAGTAGAAAAAATCATGTTTTAAAGATGAACTACATCCAACTGTGTGTGTGTGTGTGTGTGTGTGTGTGTGTGTGTGTGTGTGTGTGTGTGTGTGTGCTTGTGTGTATTGAAATATTAATGCACAGAAAGACACAGGGGACGTCTGTGGAAATCTCCCCCTTGTGTGTTACCATGCCCCCTGAGGGGAGTATCTGCATATGGCACCAGAGGAAGTTTGTATTTGTAAGGAAACATACAACTGTGCAATACATTAAACATAGCTGAAACATGAATGCTCTCAGTAGCTCTCTTTCATTAGATTCCCTCTTTACATGACACTTTTCTTTCATGGCAGAGCATAGTTGATTGACTTCAGTCTGCGTAGAAAAAACATGTAGCACAGACATAAATCAATGATATATCAGTGAAGATATTGATATTGTTGCACAATTAGCATAACTAGAGGAAATTGTGCAAATTGTGTAACGCACCTAACACACCGCAAACATATCAGCTATATACGGTTAACAACAGTTTGGCTTATGTATACATACAGTATACAGAATCATGTTTGTTGTTTACATGTATACATTCATACATCCATCCTGTGCAACGTATATCAATGAACGTGCTCATGTTTTGGTAAACGGAACGCAACCGTTTTCAACTTCTAAACGTGAGCGTAAGCATTGTTAACTCCCGTGAGAGTTAATGATGCTCATAAGTACGACTAAGCATTGTAAAGTGGAGGAAGGTAATGTTTCACATCCAGTAGTAAATTAAAGCTTAAGTTTAAGTTAACAACAATAATAACTAATAACACAGATAATGGATCTAAAATCACAGAGGACATATGGCATTGGATTTATCATAATGGCTTTATTTTCTCCAAAAAGACACTGCAGTTCAAGGCTGGATAACAAAGCTGCTGAAAGGGATACGATCACATCGGAGGCCTCATTAGCACCACAGTATAGGCAAAAAAAGTCTATAACATGTAGCTTTCCAGAGATATTTAGTATGTTTTATATTACGTTTTAATGTGTTATTTTTAATATTTAATATGACATTTTTGACAACGATGTTGGGTGGTACTGTTGAGTAAAAAGCTTTCAACGTTAATAATGGCTGCATTCCATTTAGGTGAGCTACTTCCAGGGTTCTGACATTGTGCATGCTCACTCACTGACATGGCTCACTGGGACACTTAATAGAATGGAGCCATCGTTAACGTTAGTGGTCACAACTGTGCTTTTCCTGCTTTCACAAGTCAAAATGTCTGCTGTGAAAAGAGTCTCTTAACAGAGATTTGACATTAAATAAAACATCAGTGACTTTATTATGTCATATAAAAGTGTGCAGTGAATCAACTTTTTATCCCCCTCTGAATAATACAGTATACTTTAAATCAATCCAGCAACAGCCAGTCATGCTGAGAGAAAGGTATGTTGGCAGTGCAGACCAGAAGTAAGCCAACAATAATACATTTGTTTGATTGAAACATAAAGTTTAGGTGTTGGGTCTTAACCTGGGACTTCAGTGCCAGGACTTGAGACTCACTGTGACTTCTGAAAGAATGACTGACCGTCTGTCAACAGATAATAGGGGTAAAAAAAAAGGGTGAAACATGGGTATTGTTAATTTGGAAACAAATCTATTAGGAACAGAAGAGAACAACACAACACTATTCACAATGAAGATGGAGATTTCCCCTTGGTTTTGATGGGAATATGGGAGCACAGTGGCTCATTAGACAGTATTTTTGCCTTACAGCAAGAAGGTCCTGGCTGGAGTCCTGCCTGTTTCCTCCTAGAATCCAAAGACATTTTTATCAGGTGAACTGGAATCCCCAACAGATGTGACTGTGAGTGTGAATGGTTGTCTGAGTGTATGTGTTAGCTCTGTGATAGACTGGCAACCTGTCCACGGTGTACTCTGCCTCTCACCCACTACAAATGTGCGAGGACTGGGACGCTCCCTGACGTGGCACCACATGGAATACATGACCATCTCATCTCGGCCCTACCTCAGATAATCTCCCAAACCCAAACCTAGAGCCAAAACATAAAACCACTATGTATGCTTATGATGGACCATGATATCTAGGTTGAATTATACTGCACTTTCTGTGATTCCTTTCTCATCTGTAACCCTGCACCAGCACCTCTACCAGGATACAATTTCCTCTGGTGGGTTCATGAGCATCCTCTACAAATGTACACAAAAGCAAGACGCTGCCATATATTCTGCATAACCAAGATGAAAAGAATAATTGAGCGATTGGATGCTTCTGCAACCACTGCCCACCTCAGATCATATCTTTAGATCACAGAGAGACATGATCTGAGTAAGGCCTAGGCTGCTTTATTAAGCAGCAACTACAGTGCTTTCATAGGAATCAACTGGCCAGCATTTACATCTAAACCATAATGCCTGAGGGATTGTTGTGAGGCAGAGAATAGCTGCTTCTATCATTTGCTTATGCAAAACAGTGAGATTACTGCAAGCTTGAAACCTGTGTGAGCAGACAGCCAGCAGTACTATATGTCAGCATCATCATGCATATGTCAGTATATGCTGGAGCACTGACTGTCAGGGCTCAGTGAACCTCTCATGATGCATGATGTATATGCAATAATTGTAAACGGTTAAGCTCCCATCATGTAATGGCAAATCCATCAGGGTAAATATTCATCCTTGGTGAATGGCCCAAGCCTCATAGTGTGCAATGAAGACCCCAGATGTGCCAATGCTAAAGGTGGGAAGAAGACAGAGAGCCTGTCCTCATCAGGAAAGCGGTCATACAGGCCTAATTAAAAGAAGCTTATTACAACCCAAATTTGCGTTTGTTGTATGTTGTTGTAGGTATGTTGTAACAGAAGAAACAGAAGTAACATAGTGATTTTAACCCAAACCACAATGTCTTCCTTAACCTATCCCAGATAGCAAGATTGCTGAAGGCCAGATCTGGCCCACACCATACATGTTCATCCAGCCCACATACCGCGTGGAATGACACTCCTGTTTGCCAGATCTGAGCCACAAGCAGGCCACGTCAGCCAAGAGCTCACCGAATGCACCAGAACTAGACCCATGCTATGCTATGCAATGGCCTGCTTGTGGCTCAGATCTGGCAAACAGGAGTTGACCACCCAAATGCCATCATTCCATGCAGTATGTGGGCCAGATGAACAATTCTGGTATAATTTTGCTATCTAAGAACCAATTAATTTTCTTGCCTGAACCTAACCAAACTGTACAACAAAGGTCCAATATGTGTGTCGCTGTTACACTGCAGCGCTCACAATGTCTTGGGAACAGTGACATGAGTCATTTTGGGAGATGCTGACAATTGACCTATTCGAAATTTAGATATGAGAATGTGCTGCGTCTTTCACATTCAAGTAGTCATGTGAGCCATTGTCAACATAGAAATATTGATTCGAGCTCCTTTAAATACATTGTCCATATCTTCTACTTCTATCTGTTAGGTGATGTGGAGGGTAAATTCTCTCTTTACCATCCTGTTTCTTCTCTCTCCCTCTCTTCACCCTCTATCTTCCTTTCAATTTTCTTAGGTGTCTTTGCTGTCCCCTCCATTTTTGTCATCGTTTTTTCTCTATACTCTAACTTTCTAACTCATTGCAGTATCATCACACCAGAGAAAAGTCTTTTTTTCTCCCCCTCTGTCACTTTATATCTCTGTCTACCATGCTCTGTCGTCCATTTCCTTGTCTGTCCACATCACACTATCTTTCTCTTGGCCTTTCTACCTCTTCCACTTTCACACGATGAGAAAACAACAAAATCAATCTCAAGGTCTCTGTTTCGCTCAGGATATCTGAGTCTAGTTCATTCCCTGATTTTGCCATTCTCTTTCAATGCAGGTGAGAGAGAACCACGGAAATAAACAAGCATTACATAAAATATAGATTTTCGAAATCCAACAAATGCGAGTTTGTATACATGGTATCTTGAAATAAATGGGCAAATGGAATACTGAGACTATGTGTGTAAGTGTCTTAGTCACACATTGTCCCTCGGGCTGTGGCATTTATCAGCATATTGGCCAGTCAGATATGTTATTTGCTTCAGTGACATATTCATAGTTTACAGTTGCCATCCTGCTTTGTGTTTGTCTCTCAGTTGAGGCTGAAGTAATTAAGTTCAGCTCAGTTCAGTTGGTGCATCATTGTTATTATGACACTGCAGTCCTATATACTGCCACAGCAGAGGGTGACAGAATGAATTACGCTCACTACAGAACAATGGCAATCAATTATGTACAGATTATCTACATACAGCGCCATTCTTCTTTCTGTATTGTTGCCCTTTTCCCTTCGTTTGCACCAGTAATTACATTTCCCAGCTAGAGTTAGTCTTTTCTGCCACATAAAACTTAACATGTCAACAACATGCATCCCACAGCTTAGCAAGCAGAGTCATATTGGGTTTAAAATGGTTACTTTGACGCCACTTAGGCAACATTTTGCAGGTGTGCTGATTGCTGAAAATTGCATTTGAACCACAGTACTTTGTGATGCTGAAGATGAGGGTAAGTGGACTATTTGATCATTTTCATGCAACAAAACAAAATAAACACTCTATGATTGGTGATGTTAGACTCATGAACAAACCGTTTTAGAACAGCTCTTAAGAGGAATGGGTTTACTGCTAATCCTGCTTCTGTAAGGTGCATGTGCAGTTGTGCATAACAGCCAGGCTAACCCAGTTGTCAGAGAAAATGTACATTCCTGCAAATGCACAGATAAGTTAAAACTTTATGTTCCTTTATGTTTAATCTCGTTAGTTTGGGTTCAATTTTCAGTTTTTCTCTTGTCACAATGCTGTGCAAACACTCTGGTTAGGTTTAGGCACAACAACCACTTGGTTAGGGTGAGGACAACATCATGTGTTGGCTTAAAATACCTGTTTGGTCAGCACAAACACAGCAGGAAATTGTTCAAAATATCCAGTGGTATCACGCTAATCACACAAATGTTGAAACGCAGACTTGAACCGCAGTTACTGACTTGGCCGCCTTGTCGCTGCTGACTACACCACCTTCCCCTCCACCACACAAAAGTCATGTAATAAACATGTAATGAGAACATGGTATGACATGTTTTGTAGACATGCTAATATAGTACGTAGCCAACGACAGGTACAAATTTGAGCTCATCTGTGATTTGCAGAAACAATAACTGAACATTGTATCCTGGAGACTGGGCTGGGCTAACTTCAGCCAGTGGTGAACTCAGTTGATCTGCACGCACTTTCTGAGCCGTAGAAAGAGTAAGAGCTGTTTCTCAGCGAGTCTTTTTCAGCAAGCTAACCCAGTAGTGCAAAGCACACACTGACTGAGCCGAAGGTTCGTCATTCACACGTACAAATCGAGTTTGAACTGTGAGGAGATTTAAAGCTTAACTTTCATGTCGGATTCGGAAGTAAGCAGTAATTCGCGGCTGGGCAGCCAATTTGTAGTAAAAGATAAGACATTGCAAAAGATACATTTGTGATGGCTGTTTTGCTTGTGTTAATATGATTATTGCATTTAACAGGGTTAAAAATAAGCTTGTAAAATGCAGCAAATTTGCTCCTCACAGGCATGTTACAGCTGGAGCTACGGGGGTTTGTCGTTCATGAGTCTGCTAGTGGTGCGTGAACTAAACAAAACGATTTACTTAAAATAACCAGTCTTCTCATCATCAGCAATTGTTAAAGCAATTATGGCCCATAATGGCTTTGTATAATTTATTTTCTTAGTTTACTGTGGACACCCAAGGGACAATCCCAAAATGCAGAATACTGCTGCTACATTTAAACACTGAGTGGCTTTTATCTGATCCTCACTCAAAGACAAGTGTTGTCTGATTACTTATTGACTGCTGGTTTCTTTTTAGTGTATTTGATCAAAAATGGTGATACATGGTCCCCAGAGGATAACTTAAACAATGCTGGTGACCCACTGACCTTTCATCAGCACAAAATTCCACAGTATGGCCAAAATGAAATTGTATCCCAAAATAAAATCCAAACAGCAAGCTAATTTTGTTTTGAAAAACCATACCACACACAGATATTTCCACAGTATTTTTATATGTCTTAAATATAATAATATCCCTTATATAACATCTCACTATGGTGAGCCAATTCATTCTACTAATCAAACAAAAAGAGAAACTTATCTTTTGGTGGTCTCTTTATGGCTCCTTCTTCTCTGTACAATCTAAGATTTATACCACATACACATACAGTATGGACCAGTTAGCATTGCATAATTGTAAGGTCAAGAAAAATAAACAAAAACATTGTTTACATGTGTTTCATTACTGACCTAAAAATATGTAACGTGCAGTAGATAGGAATCTATGAGGTGGGCATTTGTACCCTGCAGGCATGTTTTCAACACTAAGTCCTATCTCTGCATGTTTATCTGTAGTGCAACATAGCTCCAACAATGGTAAGAAGCAGTAAGCTGTGTTTCTTTGAAAGGCTGTTTGATGCATTGATTTAAAAAAAAAAAAAAAAAAAAGGGGAGAGGGAACACAAGAGGAGCAAAATTAAAACACCGAGAGAGCAAAAGTCAGACTGGCTGAAGTTGTGAGTAACATGGGAAGAAGAGAAGAAAAAAGAGACACAAAAACACACATTGACCGATGCAACACATCTTTCTCACCTTTTTTATGTGTGCGGCTGAGCGAGATAGACACATTCATCGGCGCACAAAGCGACCGAGACAAGACATTCATCTAACTGTCCCTTTCTGAATCTAGCTGAGTGAGATATCGGCATCTCTCCATTTAGCTTCAGCTGTGATCGAGACCGAGATAGCATCTGCCCTTTCTAGAGGCCGGCACAAATCCATAGAGCGCTGTGACAATTATCGACAATCAATGTCTATTTACCTGCCATTCACACTGACTGAATACTGCTGTCTAAATAAAGCCAATTTCTATCTTATTTTTTCTTAATAAAAGGGCAGAAATGTGTGTGTGGGTGTTTTTTTCTCACACCAAGGACAAACATACAATATGATGCAAACAAAGTGATGGCCAGCATAGTAAATAGATGACACCTGTGGTATAAGGTCATTCGGTAATTGTGATGACGTGTTCTGTAAGGCAGATATCCTTGCAATTTTGTCATTGAACTCTTTTTTTCTGATTACTTTCGTTATTAATTTCCCAGAATACCTTCATACAAAACCACAGATGTGGAGTGCAAACATTTTCAAACTGGATTTGACCCCAGAGTGAATCTCGCCTCTATCCAGGCTTTTGTGCCCTGGCAGAGGAATGTGCTCGACTGAATGCCATTTTTGTTCAGTCAGTTCATTTGCAACTTGACGCGCCAGGTGGTTTGTTTCACAATACCATCCGGAAAGGAGCCACGAGTTTCTAGCCACTTGAAAAAACTACCTGGCAGGTGATTGGACAAACCATCTGTCTATCGCCATCTATCAAGGACCAACTTCACCTTGTCTCAGTTGAAATGCCACCAGCTATGAAGTACCACCAAGTACCACCACTATCAAACAGCAGGAGAGTGCTACCACCAGCTGAGCCAGTTGAAGTCACTTGAGAGAAGAGCGAAAACATCTTTACCATCAAGAAAAGCCTTCAGTGCTATTCTTTGTTCTTCTTTCAATGAAAACATAGTCTCCAGTTCTGATATGACTGATGCTAGCAGCATCCATGCTAACCTCTTACAAAGCCGCCATTGTTGTCTTGACCATGCCTGTAGCTGCCATCTCTGGCTGCCAGTAATCTCTCAAAGGACAGCAGTCAATTCAATGTCTGCGCATTTGGTCATAAACGCATAGCTTGAGCAAGATGGATTTGCAGAATCACATGTTCACGTCTTGCAAATCCAGCTGCACCAAGTAAGTTGATTTGCAGCCAAACAAATTTACGTTGTCCAAGATAGAAGTCAGTACATAATTGACCATGAGTCACATTTTGATTTTAGTAGTTTTCCACACTTAGTTAACCTCTGTGACAAACACAATGTGATTCCTGTGACTTCCTCACAATGAAGGCCACTCTGTGTTTTGCCAGTTGAATGCTTTTAACGTGAAGCAGCAGCAGTAGGAAATGTTTGGTCGGATTAGGAGTGAGAACAGTAAACTGTGAGGCTTTTATCAATGAGATGAAATACTTACAGTGAATATCGATTATATGCTGCATTGTTTCCTGTGAATCTCTTGTCTGTGTATCCAATTTTGAATCCATTGTAGGAATGGTGGACTCCAACACTAACTAATTAAGCTATTTATTAATAGTGTCAAAAGCAGGGTTTGATTTTATGGAAATCTCAAGGATTGTTACTTTAATGTGACATAAGGGTTAAAATTTCTGCCGAAGGATTAAAGAAAGGACTCATTTTGACTGGTGTGTTTTAGACTTGGGTGACAACTCTTACACAGGCTCGAACATATTTTGTTTAACATGCAAAACCTGATGCAATGACAGACTAATACTGTACAAAGACATGCACAGACGAAAACAGAGACACACACAAACAATGGATGAAGGTACACCGACTCTCACATGCGCTGAAGATGCACAGAGACACACAATCACAGAAGAATATATTCGCACACAAACGCAGTGAAAAACACATGAATACATAAAAAAAAAACAAAAAACACATGCACCAACACACAAACACACATAGGTCTACTCCTCAGTGAAAAGTGCTGCTGGCATAAACAAAACCAGCACACAAAGTACAGGGAGGAGTAATGCACAGGCATGAAAACGGGACACTGACTATGTTTGACAGAGCAGAGAATGTGTGTGTGTGTGTGTGTGTGTGTGTGCGCATGTGAACCTGCTGTGAGTGCAATTGAGATTCTAAGGTCACAAGCCTGGTAGAAATATTTCACTTCAAACTAAAGACACCCCTCTGAGAACACATACGCACACACACACACACACACACACGCACACACACGCACACACACACACACACACACACACACACACACACACACACACACACAAACGCACACACCAAACCATAGATGCCTCAGAAGTAGTTTAAGCCGGCAGACCTCCACAAATAGGACACAGAAGCGAGGAGGAGAGGAAGATGAATTGAGAGGAAATGGTAGCAGAGGAGCAGAAAAGCAGAGTGGAACGGGGGAAAAATAAATGGAAGCAAGTGAGAGGAGAGGAAAAGTAAAGGAGGATGTGAAAGAAGAGGAAGTGAGTGAAGTGGACGACAAAGAGAAGAAGACAGCCAAGGGATTCCATGAATGAAAGTTTCATCTACCTCCCATGAGATCTAGCAAGCATTTCACAAATGGCAGTGGCCACAAGGTGACCAAGTTCAATGCTGACCCACACAAATTTCTACAAAATGTAATAGTGTGGTATCAACAAAAATCAGAGGAAATTGCTTCGGAAACAGTCAATACTGATGTTAGAGTGACATTTAGAAAGATATACTGTATAGCTTTATGTCACAAAATGAGACAGGAAGCTGGTACTACACAGGTCTACTTTTAGATTTTGGTTGTTGTCATCCAACAGCAAAGTATTTTCTGGGAAAATCCTCACATTGAACAAAATAAGTCAGTTTTAAAAAATCTACGGTGGGAGAGGAAGGGGGTGATCTAAGTCTAAACCAATTAAGAACATGAGAAAGAAATAGATTCAGATAAAGAAAATACATGGTACATCTGGAGTTAATGATAACTGAGAACTAAGGTTACTACCCACAGAAGCTTGCATTGGATCAAGGGTCATCCACACCAAGAATGATCACTTTATCCATAATAATAACGATGTAAAGAAAATTAGTATTGACCTGTTACTGCTATACATTACACAGAGAGACAAACCAAAAAAAAACCCAGGAGGAGGTCTTCAAAGATAAGAGCTGTCTTTTGAAGACAATTTTTAATTAATACATTTGTATGAGACAACATCAATTATCCTGGTGATCCTCAAAACGGGACATCAGTAAAGACAAAACAAACTTCAGAGAGTCCATCCCCGCCAAGTGTTTGAGAGTATATCTCAGGGAAAATTAAATTTTTTCATGTGTAAACTGTAGCATAATACATAATATAATTGTTTGATAAGTTGTACAAATAAGAGTAGACCATTTTAAAAGTGTTTCCTAAATGCCATCAATTATTTAGCTACAGTTACAAACCAATATTATAAAAACGCCTGCAACATTATTTTGTAGAAAAATGTCCCTATTTATAATGATTGTTATAGTTTTCATTCTTGGTTTGAACTTTCGCTTCTAGCAGTGGAGCACAGTTTGCATTGGATTCTACAACTGACCTTTACCATATGCTGCTGCTATTACCCTACTTATCAAATAGCCAAACAATGCAAATTGTAGTTAAACTAGAGGAAATGGTAAGCATTATGGACTCATAATGATATAAAAAGTTTTGCATAAACATTGTTTATTGGCCCAGACCAGAAAAACTGGTTTTGTGAGTTAATCTGTCTGTTCCCAGACACATTGGTTTTGGAATACCTCAAATTTGGCAATACGGCCATCGCCATCTGGGCTTTTTGGAGTCAGAGATGGCAAAAATTGACAAGGGAGTGTAGCTGGGAAGATCCACATTGCAACACTTAAATCCTGATTGATCTGAAAACCCAAGGTGTGGGTTAGGGTTAGGGTCTAACGCTGTGATAGCAACTTTTCAATAACAAGGTAGCCACGCCCTAAAGCATACCCTGCTTTGTTGTCTGTTTTACTCTAAATTGATCCATAATTTACTAAATGAACATCATGCTGTATTGAGGAATACTTGAAACTAGTGATTGAGACCAGAAACTCATTACTCAAACTATACTGAGGCAACAAATCAAGTGAGAAGTAGAGTAATTTTTTCATAAGCTTACATAATCAGAATTATTTTTGAAACCAGTGCAGTTTCCCCCTGCTGGCCATTAGAAAGAATGTTGGTTTCAGGCACTTCTGCACTGGCTTCACTTTACTTCATCCATATTTTATACAGTCACTTACCTGTTCTATGCTGGTAAAGAGGCAGATAATTCAAGGAACTAATCTATCTGTAAAATTAGCTTCTATATCGTCATTTGATGTGGTTTCTGTAGTTGCATTGTCACATAATCATGACCCAAGTTGAAAAAGTTCAACCATCATCCATTCAGAAGCAGCAAATATCCATGTGCCTTCCCAAGAGAAGCAGCCGCCCTCCCTCTCCTTGCCGCTGGGTTTACATTGGAAACATTGGATGTAGCAACACCAGCTGCTTGTTGTCTGAAAGGAGAAATTAACCACTGGTGTTAACTTGCCCCTTCAGACTTTGTTTAAGCTGCTGTTCTGTTCCCAGATCTCAGCAATGCCTTTGGTGAAAACAAAAATGATCATAACGAATAGAAGTGATAGGAAAACAAGAGAAAATAGTAACGGCATGCCGTGACAAAGAACTCAATGAAAAAAAAGAAAAATTGGAAACGTATAATAGATCAGTAAGTGGTTGGTAAATGGGGGGTAAACATGATACAGGGGTTAAAAGGGAGATGTGTAGGATGGAAGAGAGTCATGGGAAAAAAAAAACTAAAAAACACGAGAGTCACTTTATTTAGCTCTCCTGTCTGAACAGCAGTCACTTTCCAAAGACTATTCTCCAATTCTTTATCTACAAATTCCTGTCATTACTAAAGAGGAATTACATCAAGGAGATTGTAGCTTTTACCCTTATTCCCCCACTCAGTGTCTTTTAAGAGATGAGCGGGTGTGACTGTGATAGATCAGAGCAATGTGAAGCTCTTGGTAGTACCGCAGTCTCGATAGATTAGCAAACAGAATTTGGGTTTATTTTCTTCTTTACACCACCATGGGGTAGATTGGAGACGACAGCGGCGCGTTGCAGAACTGATTAGACTGACTTCTCTGTGCTTTTGTGAGGCTGATTGACACATGATGCTGCGAAAATGCAAATTAGGAGGCTGTAGCTCCAAATCTGGTGATTTGTTTGTACTTGAACTAAAAGGTAGAGCTTATTCAAGATGCCTCAGGCACAAGAAAACCTTTCAAAACCCTTGATAAGCAATTTGAATTAAGTGCAGGAATCAGGAAAAAGTTGAATATCAGCCAGGTTTTGAAGGCTTTTATTCTGCAGTATAGTGGTACAACCATTGTTTTTTGACTAGGGACAATCTGGGAGGCCGACTGGGCTTAGTCCAGCTTTGAAGTGTCATTTATCAGCATAATCTCTGTGGCCATTCGATGGGTAAATGACACTTCAAAAGCCAAAAGAGGAGAGCAAATGAAATCTGCTGTTGAAAGTGTCTCACAGGGATCTGCAGCTTGTAGCATCACACATGATGTTAACATTTCATTTGACATTGATACAGTCACCAATCCAATGCGTGGCTTGGGACTTGAATGAGTCACTCGTAGGCTTGAACATAACTGATGGGTCCTCACATGACAACTGGGAGGAGTTTTTTCTGTATTGCTGTATGTCCCAGGATAAGAAAAGATCTCATTGCCTTGAGCCGTGCCCTATTGACCCTCAAGATTAAAATGTAATATACCCTCTCTGCACACTCCAGGCTCACTCATTCGTGCTCTCCGCGAAATGATCTATTGGTTCCAGCCCAAGATAAAGGACCTTCAAGCAGTCACCATGGCCCATTGACCTTGCTTCAAAGCCACCAGTATCAGCATCCAAGGCTAATATACACATGCACAGGTGGCGAAGACAAACGCACACACAAACATACACACACAAAAGCGTATACACGAAGTAACCAAAGACTCAATACGGCTCTATTTGGAAGTGGCGGAAAAAGGCGCTGGTTTTTTTAGCAATCCCTTAAGAATTTGAGTAACAAATACATGCACCTTCAATCTGCCATGATCATAATTTGATGTTACTATGTCAGCTGATAGCTACACAGCTGAGGAATGAGCTAGTGATGGTGAAGTGACAGCAATGAAGTCCAATATTAGTGCTCTGCCTGAACTTAGCCAATGGTCCATTTAACCAGAAAGAGACGCAGTACTCGGTTTGTTGAACAACTCACTGCCAATACAGTGATGCTACAGAGCTTTGTGCCGGGTCCAGCGAACATGCTTACTAGCCAAATTCATTTTTGGTCATAGGCTAAGTTACTTACAGAAAAAAGCTGATCCTCTGGGAACATTCACGGTCCCCAGTGGACTCTGTTTTGCGCTAATTAGCTAATGTCAGCATGCAAGCACCGTAAACTAAGATGGTAAACATAGTGAACATAACCTGCTAAACATCAGCATGTTAACATTTTTATTGCAAGCATGTCAGCATGCTGACAGCAACATGTAGTGACAACACGTTCTCATTCCCAACAGCTTGGTCAGTGACTATATGTCATTCTACCTATCCCTTTGGCCTCAGTTTTGATGTGAAGGGCTGTGTGGCCAAGTTATCACTTATAGGCCTACATAATATACAATGTCTGATACAACGTCAAAAATAAAGCCTGCTGACAAACAGTTCACATATAATGACATATAATGACTTTTTGAATGTTTTTTACATTATCAAACGGTCGTGATTTTGTTAGGTTTAGGAAAAGATCATACTTTGGATTAAAATAACTACATTCAGTCTCACAACATAAGTTATGTTACTGATGTAACTCACATCACGTAATGTACATGGTGTCAATCATGTAACATAAGTGAAGCAACTTATGTCATTAACATATGCTAACTTATTTATGTTGTATAAATTAAAAACAAGTCACTCTTGATTCTTGGTCACAAACAGGATGCAACCTTCTCTCCAAAGGGAAAGTCCCGTGAATGACCCACCCAACCACTCCATTAAACAGTTTTCCCAATCTTTATACTACTGCCTAGGAGGTGCGCTTTGAGAAGTGATGCTAGAGGGGTACAAACTTACAATAGTACTGCCACTGACCAGGCTGCTGTATTTGACATGTTGGAAGTGAGAACCGGCTGGCAGTAACCCTGAATGACTTTGCCTCAATCAAAGTTCTAAAAATATGAGCACTTATCCAGAATCAGAATCAGAAATACTTTATTATCCCTAGGGGAAAGTGTATGTGTTACAGCTGCTCCCATTCAAAGTTCAGAATATGCAGAAATAATAATAATAATAATAATATCAATATCAACATCAACATCAACAAAAACAAAACAAAAATACAAGAAATGTACATACTGTATATACATAGCAATAATGCCACACACAGAGCGAGGAATTAAACAGTTTGATAGCCACAGGCAGGAATGATTTCCTGTGGCACTCTGTGGTGCATCTTGGTGGGATCAGTCTATTTGAGTATAGATTGTATAGATTCCCTCCTTATTGCGAGAACATGCATCTTCAGCATCTACCACGCTCTTTTTCTGACTCTTTTTTTTTGCCAGCCCTGAACCCTGTAAACACAGTGACCTTATCATCAATGTACAGAACAACACACACACTGACAACAAGGTTATGCTCATGGTCAAATTCCTACACCTACTGAATAAATCCCTCTCTTCTCTCTTTTTTCTGTCACTTACTCAGCCTCAAGCTACTGGATTTTTATCCCATCATGCCATCATCTCTTTCTTTTATTTCATCTCTCACCCTCTCTGTCTCTGTCTCTGACTCGTGCTCTCTCTCTCCACAGTGGCGGGTAATTAAAGTGGTCCGGGCCATTCCATTACCCGGGGGGGTGGGAGACTTATTCAAAGGCTGCCGAGATCAAAATGAAAACCAATTAGTGCTGGGGCTCTGTCCTTTTATAATGCAGGGAGAGTCAGCCAGCTTATTGGTCAGCCCTTGTCTTTTTCTCAACGCTCACAAGAAGACTCAGGTTGGATTTGAGGTTAAAGTAGAAAAGGTGGAAATGCATGTGGGAATGGAGGAGCTGTCTTTATCAGGTGTCATCGAGGAGGTGCTTGTAGGGGCATAAGCATACAGAAAGGACACACATGAAGTGTTAATTTGAGCGCAATGTAATTGTTATGTCAGAGTGACGTCAGACGGTCAAGTAAGCTTGCCCACAATCTTATCTATGAATACTATGAGATAATTTATGTTTAGCAGGTATAATTTGTACCGTCAAACTTGAGTGTGTCACGATGCTAACATTTGTTATTTAGCACTAACAAAAAGTACAGCTAAAGCTTACCTTTGTTTTGAAGGCAGTTTTTACTTGATGAAATTGACAGCCAACAATGTCAAGGAAATGTATGGGGATCACCAAAGTCACAAGACTCATCCTCTGGGAAACATGAAGGATTCAATGGAAATGCCATGACATAGTTTTCTGGAGATTTCAGTCTGTACCAAAAAATGTCACCAAAGTCACTCGCATTCATTGTCCTTGAACCATGAATAGTAGTACAAACAATCCATCAAGTAGATGCCAAGATATTTTTTCTGAATATGTGAAAACTAGAAAGCACTAAAAGGAAATGGGATCACCAAAGTCATTAGGATTTCTACTTAACTTAGGGAACTTAAGGTACACTGTCAGTTGAAGACTTTGCTGAGTGTATTTGCCCTCTGTCTTCTGATTGATGTCGATGGACCTGGTTAGTTAAAAAGAGGAGAGGGTTAATGGTTAGGGCATGACCAAAAGGTTTTAATGATAGGTCTCATTTCTAAGAATATACCAATATTGTCACAACAGTTACTCCTACCGTTAGCTGCCCTGGGTCTGAGCCAGTGATCTTACTGGTCATCTCAACTCATACTGTCTATTGAACAAAATTAGAGAGATCCGCATTTCCAAACACTTTGGAACTGCTTCCTCACATTGAAAGCTTCTTTTAGTCTTTCATGGTCATGATATTGCTATGCCTGAATAAAAATGAGTTCAGTGTTTCAGAGATCGCTGAAATTGTGCCAACTGCCTGTCCATTAGAAACCTTGGATATGGGCCAGCATGCTTAATGTCTGCTTGATTAAACTGACTTTTTGGCAAACAAGATCTTTGATCAATTTATTGTTGTTAAATGTTACGATTAGTACAAATATACCTTGCCCAAAAATTTAGTCGACAGTAACATGTAATGTCACGAACAAAATGTACTGTAGAGACAACAAATTAAATGTAATTACCATGGCCACTAATAATCATCTCCAATTAGCTTGCAGGTGTCCATTAAATTGGTGTAAAAAAACACCCAAATCAAAGAACTTGCCGCTCTAAATAAGTGAACAAGGCACATCAAACTGCTCAAACAATAATTCTACTTGATACTGTGTTAGCTCTCACTGGAACAGATGTAACCATGATTTTGATTTTAAGCTTGTTTTGCTTCCAGAAGTGTCATAAATTTGAATAAACTCTGAGCTGTAATAGTAGACTAGTAATAAAAACGTCACTTTAATTCACATCGTTACACATAACACCCTTCTCCGCGAAGGTTCACAAAGACATTTATGTGTATCTTTGGAGAACCAGCATTGTGGGATTTTATGTCAAGATCAGTAAGTTCCTGGAGTCTCCACAGATTGATGGGCAACTGGTCTGGACCAAGAAATAGTGAAAGTGACAACTGAGCCAAAATTCTTAAATTCTGCTTATAGAAATAATGCAGATTACTGGCAACTTTCTTCTTTTGCATTACAACTAAAAAATGTTTTAAAAAACTCTTCAATAATGTGACCCTGCTAGTCGTCCCAAGAAATTATTATTTTTTCTTTATTTAATTATGTTTGTTTTCATTGGCATTTTTATTTTTGAATTCAAAGTGTGTATGTCTAAACTTAAGAACTGTCTTTCTGTCTTATTTCCCTCTAAGTAATACTTTCTAGAAATTATAGCAGCAAAACTCAAATTGATCAAAGGACATAATGCTTTAATGTTAATGTGTTCCAATTCTTATATTTAGAATAGAGTGAAGTGTGCTGTACAGAGTATGCTACAGATGAGGGAATATGAATCTGTCGCAAAACTGTCTTTTCCTTCAAACAATGTAAGTTTGAGACATGAGGTTTTCACTCCTTGTCAGTCATGTAACAGCCTTCAACAGAGACTAGTCTCAGCACATAGATAATTTATACTATCCAGCAGTCCATTTCTGAGAACGATTTTCATGGTCAGATGGTTCTTGAGTGGTTGTGAAAGCCATTGTGTGCATGGCAAACATGTTTTTTTTTGACAAGTTTAACTGCTACTGAAAATGTGCATTTGATCTGCACAAAGAAGGCTTAGAGTGTAACTGGAAACTTTAAGGGGTAAGACATAGTTAGGTAGCACTTAATGGGTTCTGCTGCACTGTGGTTCTTCTACCTCAGTGGTTTGACCGATCAGGTTCAGTTGATTGAAATAAGCCCTTTGTCCTGCAAGTCTTCAATTACTGTCTTCTCTGTCCCCCAGGCTTCATACAAATCAATAGTTTGGAGGTTTGAAGGCCAGGGTAGTGATCAGCCACTCTGCTGTACCCCACTTAGCTTCTGGAGTATCACTTGAGACCAAAAGCCCAGACTGATTCAGGCTAAATCCATCCAAATGAGCAATGGGACTACCAAGTCTTCTCTTTTGGGGTCAGTGGTTTGACCCTTCAGGTCATTGTGATGGAGACGGGTAATTTATCTAGTCTGTGCCTTCATTTGCTCTCTTCTCTGTCCTTCAGGCAATGTACAGATCAATCTAGTGCATAGTGGATGGGAGGAGTAGGGCACATGTGACTTGACTGCTACAATTTGATGACAAAATTCAGAGCAATCCCTTAAATTTAGACTTGGCATACTTTTCACTGTAACAGGCAGTCAAAGGTTCACAGAGGATTAACAGTAGTAACTTTGATGATCTTCTGACTTGTCATCCGGTGGCATTATCACATCAACATTTTCGGTTGTCAAATAGTTTTGTTTTTTGTACCTAGTTTGGTGCCGGTTTAAAACTGTTTGTGAAGACATTATCTGGTAACATGAGGGGTTTACAGATTTAATCTTTAGCCTCCTGACCTGCTCACAGACTCATCTGGGTCACCCCGATAATATCAAACATGTTTGATATTTACGATATAAAACCTGGATAGTTGGATCGGCACTTTCCGAAACTGGACCAGAACAACCAGTGAGAGAGGTATCCTGAAAACGCTAAAGAATCTTACCAGTTCTGGCTGAAGAATAGAAAAAACGTGTTGACTGCGTCTCCCCACCCATCCAGACTCGTTTAGCCGTCTTCTGTTTTTTCTCACTGCAACACGTTACTTCAGCAGTTTGTTGCACTACGCTCATCTCCATTTTGTTTAAGTCTGCTTCCCCATGAGATCACCTGAGAGGGGTCACCTGAGAGGGGTCACATGTGAGCACAGCTCCAGTCTGCAGAGCTATGAAGCCAGAGCCCTGAAGCCACACCCACTGAGCAGGACAGTGTTCACTGTTTTATCAAAATGTATTAATATAGACTGTGGCAACTTCATTGCAACACACCTGTGTGAAGTAGATCGGATGTACAGCTCTCAAGATATACGTACAGACAGGCAGGCAGACAGACAGGCAGAGTTATTTGCACAATATGAACAATGGATTGTATGTGCAGTCTGTGTCGATTAGCCCCAGTCAACTTTGTCTAGACATTAGATGCAAGTTAGCATCAGAGCCACTAACTGTGTGTGTGAGAGAGTTTGTGTGTGTGTGTTTGTGTTAGTTCTGACTCTGACTGATCTAAAACTCAGCAGGAACTCCAGATCTGTGTCTGTAATATTTCCCCTCCATTGTCTCTGCTTTTTCCTCTACATTTATGAAACCACAGGATAGGCGCACATTTTTTTTGCAGAAGTGGAAACATTTTGAAATTGCCTCAGTGCTGAATACAAAGTTATACCTGCTGATTATTAGCATGTTGACATTGACATTATGATCATGGTGCATGCTGTTAGAGTTTGGCTCAGGTCACTGGTGTGCAGCACAACCTCACAAATCCCCTGGCTGAAAGCTCCAAACGTTTCTAGTTTTCTAAGTGGCATTCTAATACTGTCAATTAAAGAGCTGCTGTATCTCCTACTTGATAAAGAAACACAAACCATATGGTTGCAAAATGGCTTTGTCACAAATGGTGGAAGTTACATCAAAACAAATCCAGTATAAATTATTTTAGTCATGACCTGGTTACCAGTTTGACTTTTTAAAGTCTACCACAACAAAAATATTGTTGTGGTAGACTTGAAATGCTTATCTGTTGTGCTTCAGGGCTAATTATGGAAATAACAATCTTGGAATAATGCCTGAACTCTCTCAATTCAGAATGAATTTGGGGTTTTCCCCATTCTTTCAACATTGTGTGCTTGCTACATTAACCTCAAACAAAGTCAGAAAAAGGTTGCAGTTCTAAGCGGGTACTTGTCAATCTTAGAGGTATATTTTCAAAATCCTTTAAGCCACCACAAAGGAAAAACTCCATGCACTTGGTCTGTGGTGAGTTACTGCCCCTTTTGTCCCTCAGGCATCCTACAAATCAGCTGTTTGGAGTCTAAGCTGATGATGGACCGGTCCTCTCAACTCCAATCAGTGTCACCAAAATGACCTACAGAAAAACAAAGAAACGATTTGGACTGATAAGATTTCAGTCAAATGAACAACACAAATGGCCACGCTATTCATCCAGATTATTTGGTTTGACCCTAAAATCTATTTGGTTTTGACAGAGCATTCACTCAGAGGCACGTCTAAATTGGCTTAGATGTGACAACCTGCTCAAGCAAAAAAGGTGTTTTGAATTTTTTAAGAAAACCGATCGCCTTGGGAGTGAAGCAGCTGATTGAATTGAAAGCAAATTAAACTGGGCCTTGGTTATTATGGAGATTGAATCATCAGTCTTCTTGTGTCTTTTCTGTCCCCCTGGTGTCCTGCAGATCAATCTACTCTGAATTGGTCAGTGGTCAGTATCACTTTCAGCATGAATGGGGACTGGTAAGTGAGACCAAGCATAATCTGTAATGGATTGGATCTGAAAACAAGATAGAGGTCATGATGAGGAAGATAGGGTATCCATTCATTCAATGGCTGTCTTGAATTGACAGTCTGAATGACTGTCCCTGTGCCCCATCATGCCTGTAGCTGAATGATGCAGACCCATCTGCCTGAGAACGAGAGGAAACAGTTATAGACCAGTGTATCAGTTTCAGAGGGGTGCAGCTTCTTTTGGCCAAAGTGGTCCAAACAGCTGTCATTTCACCCTATTTGGTTATATTGCTTATAAGTATTTAACCAGTTATTGCCTCATTAAAAATGAATACTCAGAGTGGGAAAGCCTGCCAAGCTGTTCAGTACTGTAAATACTGTCTGAGCTGAGGAGAGACTTCAAATTAACTCTTGTCACAGCGCTGTACTTATGCACTGGATAGGATTAGGCTCAAAAACCACTTGGTCAGGGTTAGGAAAACATCCTGTTTTGGCTTAAAATACCTGTTTTGTACACCATAAACACAGGTTGAGACGACCAAGCTTCCCCTCAAAAATATCTTCTTTTTTTTTATGTTGCCTCAAGCATGGCTGAAAATTGTCCCGGGGTCCCTCTTCAAATATATCCAGTGGTTTCACACTTACAAATGTTGAAACACTGACCTGAACCATGGTCACACTCTAACTCTGCTTCACTTTTATGTTGGGAGCTGGATGGGATGCCCATCTCCGGAAATGAAACTGAGGACTGGGTTGACACAGTCTAGCAGGTTTGTTGTGGTAAATAAGCACTTTCTGGTGCGTGCAGGGGTCACATAGAAGTTCATGCTATTAGGGGTGGTTGGGTGTCTTTATTCAACCATTAAGTGACCAGATAAGCACATGTTGCGGCATAATTACTGAAAGACGTTATTGTGTTCACTGTCACAGAAGCAAAATAGTAAACTGTAATAGCCCAACTATGGTTTGGAGCCGCAGCTATGGAAAGTTAACATATGCAATCATGTTAATCACAGAACTGGGCTTAGCAGGTTCTGTAACAAACATGGTGCACAGCAACAACAACCATTTATATATTGATGGAGTGGATCAGACGATTAATCACAGTGTTTCTTTGCTGTTGTTGTTGTTGTTTTATTTTGCTTGCGGCTGCAAAGTGTTTCCAGCAGAAACACTGGAATCTTTTCATGCACCCGCACACTATTATGAGCCTTCATCATCAGAAAAACAACCCTTCAAGTAGAAAAAAGTATGTGGTTATTATAGTTAGTGGTTATTCCGATAATGTTTACTTTTACTGTTAGGTTGTGAACTCTAGTGGTTGTAGTTATTATTACTGTTGCAAAGGAGGAAGTGAAGAGAAAGAGTGAAAGAGTATAAAGAGTGAAAAGTCAGTCTAGAGAGGAGGTCGGGGATGGTCGGTCGGGTTAAACAAGCACAGGATTTCATTCAGGATTTCATTCTGGACATGAACACAACTCTTTGTAAGCACATTATCTGGTAATATGAGGGGTTTACAGATTTAATCTTAAGCCTCCTGACCTGCTCACAGACTCATCTGGGTCGCCCCGATAATATCAAACATGTTTGATATTTAGATAGAAAACCTGGATAGTTGGATCGGCTGTTTCCAAACTGGACCACAACAACCAATGAGAGGGGTATCCTGAAAACGCTAAAGAAGGTTTTCTAGCATGCTACTGTTGACAGAAGTCAAGGGTGAGTTCTATTAACTTTCTAATGTAATAAAGTTAGGTCATGTACATAACATGCACAACAATACTTAAGTTACTTAATATATCCAAAGTTGACGTAGTAATTATATCCCAAACCACAATGTTTTCCTAAACCTAACAAAGTAGTTTTCTTCCCTCACCAAACTGCCACCATTCGACAAATGTCAGGTACAGTAAGCCTGTTGCTGTAATGCTGCAACAATCATGTCATTTTGGGAGATGCTGACAATTGACAAATTCAGTCATTAAGGTCTGAGGATGTGTTCACTATTAAAGTGATAACTACCCAAAACAAACCCAAAATGTTGGGTCTCTGTAAATAAATTAAAGAATACGGTCTAGACCTGCTTCAATCGGAAAATGTCATGATTGGTTGATTGTTTTTTTTTTTTTTTGTTTAAATACACTTTAATAATTTCTTCTTTAACATTATGTAGATGATTTAATAAGTAGCTCCGGGTTGGTTTATATGTTTGGCTGAACATATAAACTTACACTCTTACACTCTATGATCACTTACTTAGTACTTAATTGGTTCTCATTAATCAGTTCATTAGAGCTTGCACACAGAGGTCATGTTTGTTTTTGGTTTTGCGGTCGGTGTGTTGTAACTTTTAGCCTCGAGCCACTGAAATATGTACAAATTACATTATTACTTTATTGGGGATATTTAAAAAAAAAAATGGCAGAAAAAAAATGTCCCTGGAAACATCACTTGATCCTATGATGAAGAAAAAATGACCAAGCATGACCACTTTTGTATCTTTAAGTCTTACCAAGATTAGGTGTTGGAAAAGGATTGTTTGTCGTATATTCAAACCAACACAGTGTATTGATACAGTCATTCATTTGTTAAAAGCCATAGGCGGAATTCAAACAAACACAGGACTTTCATTCAGGAGATCATAGTTGATGTCCAGTGTACTCCACACAGCAATGTTTTCCTAAACCTAACCAAAGTGCGACTGTGTGAGAAAGGTCCGGTATGTGTCTCGCAGTTACAGCTGACCGCTGCTACGGAAACAGTAACGGCTGGAAACGGTGGTGTCTTCTTGGGAGATGCTGACAATCGACCTATACAGTCTTTCGGATATGAGGATGTGTTTATTTTGGAAAGTACTGGAGACAGAGAATGCACAAAGTGCAGAAAGCCTCAGTGGAGCTGTGGAAGAACAAGGAAGAGGTAACCACAACAAGTGATATTAACAGGCTAAAACCACTGTTATTCAACCCAAATGCCCCCATAAGAGACTTCTCTTTATATCTTAATATCTTCTTAATGACATAAGGATTTTCATAATTGCTGTCAAGATGTTAGAAGTGAAATTAGATTTTAAGAGCCTTACCATTTTGAGGAAATAGTAACTAAATGAGGGGAATCAGAGAATGGAGGGGCATTTTGGATAAACCACCTACCAACTGTTCAGTGCATTGAATTTTAAAGCACTTCTGCACTGGCTTCACAATTTGGCCATGATGGTGGCTGCTTGTTGCTGCTAACTCATGGAAATGAAATTCACTGTCTGATTTGATTTGATTAATTTCCATTGCAGAGTATAATGTCTGATTATTTAAATGGTGCTTTAACGGCTTTTCCATCTTGTTTTGCGCTTTTGAGCGGGGACCCATGATTACTCATTATCTCATGTGCTGAAAATCTTCTAGCTTGAATCAAAACTTTCATTTACATGCATAAAAAACAAAATCATTGCAGATGACGAATGAACAGTTGCACAAATTACACGAGACAAAGAGCAAATAAAACTGATCAGACATGGAATATGTCAGAAAGAGGCTTGTTCAATGTTTCAGAAAAAGATATTTCTGTGACCTTTACATATGGACAGGTGAAATGGCCAAATCAGGTGTAAGCTCTGCAGAAAGCAGACATGCAAAAAAAAAAAAAAAATGGAAATAGCCAGTTCAGGCACATACACAAATAACACAAACACACACACACACACACACACACACACACACAGATGCAGGCAGAGAGAGCAGTAAAATGTGCGTTGCTCAGCGGTTGCTGCTGCCTTTGGCCTGCAGACATGGAGAAGGTTGAAATTCAATCAGTCACACTCTGGCAGGAACCTCAAGTGTGTGTGTGTGTGTGTGTGTGTGTGTGTGTGTGTGTGTGTGTGTGTGTGTAACGTATGTGTGTCTTTTTAGAATGTGTGATTCTGTGCATAGCCCTGCAAGAGTGTGTACAATATCCGTGCGGCTGCTTATTTGTGAGTATTAGTGGCTTTGTGTGTATGTCTGGATCAGTGTGTGTATTATTTGTGTGTGTGTGTGTGTGTGTGTGTGTGTGTGTGTGTGTGTGTGTGTGTGTTTTTGCAGTCATGCATGAGTGCAAGCCAGATGGGGCGTGTATTTTTGAGAGAATGCCTTTATTTATGTCAGTATATACATCTTTGTGTTTGTGTAGGTTGCATTTGATTTTATATGTGGTGTGTGATTGGTTGATTGTTTCCTTCTGTTGACAAGGCAACACCATTGTTTCCTCTTCTTACACACTAGGACTGTTTTTACACCATTATTTCAGAAAACCATAAAAAGGCAAGATAATATTTGTATATCTCTGGTTGCTGTTCTTGATTTTGAATCTTTCTCTTTTTTGACTTAAAGCAAGCAAAAAATGCTCTATTACAATTACTCTAAATTCCAAGATTTACCTGTTACCACAGAGGATACAATGCTGAGATTGACTATATTTTGTCTGTGCATGTCAGATCTATTGTGTTGTTATTCTGTGTGTCTTCCATCAATAAACTAAGATGAAAGAATAATTGCTTACTGGCAGTAAGTGTCTGCTCTTTACATTGCAGCGATTTTCCATCGTTTATCCATTCTTAGCTGTATTTCCTACTGCAGTGGTTTCAGTTCATAAAAGTGCACCAATAACGACTTGCAGAGACCTGTGTAAGAGGTAATTTACCGAGTCCTTAATAATCAAGTTACTATCAACACACCTTTAGTTTCGTTTTGTTTGTTTAACCAGGTAAAACTCTCATTACAATTTGTCTTTAATTGAGACTCAGCCAAGAAAGCAGCATTCAAACAGCATTATGACTTTAAATACAATACAAATTGCATGACCAGGACAAGAGCACTGTTGCAGTCAGATTCTGTTACCTTGTGGTCAGATCTCAGCCAGGTGTGCTGTTAATTAAAAAAGCCACAGCTGACTCCTTCCTCTGCAAAGGGAGCATCACCTCTGTTGAACGAGCATGGACAATATTCTTCGTCGGGCAAGTTGCCAACTCCAGCCACTATATTTGCACATTGAAAGACCACAATGTGTGCTGATTGGAGATGTTTATTATTACCAGGTGCAAATGCAGAGACAAGTCATCACATGGCTATATCTAATCAAATCTACATCCAGATAAACAGGTGTGTAATGGTGCAGAGAAGTCAGTACGACTTTGACACAATGGGAACAAAGCAACAACAAATCCAAAATGCAGGTTTCTTTACATTTATTTTCATCACACAGTAATGTAAGTTACAGTTGGACTTGGTTATATTTTCAGACAGGGCTGATACAATTCAAATGTAAATGTGATGTAAATGCCAACCGCTTCAGTAACGTGATTGGCCCTGCCTTCTTTCACATCCAGAGGCTGCTTAGATACAGAAGGGGTATGTTGTCGGACTCCTGTAGAAAGTGGACCTTGAGGTAATCTTTTTTGTTAAACTTCGATTTCCGAGGTCAAGGAAGAACTTTCAAGGCCAAATTGATATTTCAATCAGGAGAGAATAGTGAACGAAGGAAAGAAAATGTTTAATACAGATGATGATACTGAGTCTTTGTAGAGTCGAAGTGCCAAAGTTTCTGACGGAAAGACTTGATAATCGAGATTCGCCCTGTGCAGCAGTAAGAAGAATCCCCCCATGGAGTCCTGCTGGTGGTGGTAGTTGATGACTCTTCTGAGACAGATAGGCTGATGAAACAATGAAGCTGATGAAGCTGGTGAATCTGCAAAGACTGGGCGGTGATGGGGAGGTGGAGGGCGTGAACAAAACAGCAGCATGAATGAACCAAAGGCAGGAGGACAGCAGCAAGATGACAGGCTAACAGTGATGGTGTGTCGCTGTGCTATTGGATAGATGTGCTGTACTGAGAGTCGATCATGAGTGAGAGGAGTGAATGAAAGGATGGTGTGAGAATGAAACTAAGGACTGAGCATGTGAAAGAGTAGTATTCCTGTCTGATCAGCGATGTAATTCTTATATGGTAGCACAATGTTATTGTTACTACTTGTTAACAATCGAAGCTCTAGCATAAGTTCAAAGTGAGCGATTACTTATCTTCAGTTAATTATCAAACAGTCATGAATTTAAACCAGTGGCTGCCAAGAATACAGCAAATTAATCTAAAAACTGATTGTATGGTTTGGAAAATGGCTGGTACTAAAGTAATATATGACTGTTGATCTATAGAATAATTGCTTTTAATTAGAGTAAATCACCTGCATGTGACATAATGCATCTGCCATGAGATAATGCAGCAGATGTTTAAAGGTGAAACGTGAGCAACATAACTGATGCTTAGCTGTGATTGAGACTGGTGTATGAGCTTTAGTACAGATAATGCAAGCGTGTATGTGTGTTTGTGTGTGTGTGAGAGAGAGAGACAGTGAGTGTGCATGGCTCTGATGCCAAGCTGCTGTTTTCGTCAGTCGGAGCAGTCAAATACCTTTTTTTTCTCTCCCTTTGCCAGCTCAAGTGAATTGTGTGTGTGTGTGTGTGTGTGTGTGTGTGTGTGAGTGTGGCTGCGTGGTGTGCCTCTTTGTGTACAGTGTAGGATTCCATATGTGTGTTTGTGTGAGCGCATGCATGTGTGTACGTTTCCAGGGAGTTCTACCTCGGGCTGTCGGAGTGAGTTTCTGTCTTCTTTCTAGGCAAAGGTTACCTCTCCCAGGAACAACCCACTGCCGAACTGGCCTTTACACACACATGCACATAGGCAGGCATGTGTAAACACACACACACACACACACACACACACACACCAATCCACCCATCCACACAAATACACATTTGTGTCAAGGCAGCTTTGTCTGACAGATAAAAGTTGAGAAAAATACCGTGCCTGACATTTGAGTCATTTGAACGATGGAGATGGATGTATAAATACGTTTTGAAAGCCAAAATCATCACAGGCATTTAGTCTTTGATTGTTCACCTCTTTTCTTTGTCCGTTCTTCCAATTATCTCAGTCAGCTTCTTTCTATCTTTATCATTTTGTGTCAACAGCATACTGTATGACCTCCTCATCCTCCTCCTGTTTCTCTTTCTTTCCCTGATTGCACAGAAGCAGTGTTTTTGCCGTCTCTCTATCACCATGACAACCAAATTAGGGAGGAAAGGTAAGCTAAAAAAAAAGCTACTGGATTTATGTACCTGGGTGTATGCTACAATGCCTCTTGCTGTGAGTATATGTTCATGTACTTGCTGGTATCATTAGTATGTGCGTCAGCTACCTCGTGTCTGATTATGTTCGTACTCGTGCTGTGCTGAGTGTGTGCGCTTTCTGGATTATACACCTCCCAAGCTAGCATGGCCTTGGGAAGACAAATAGCTCCCCTGCCCTTTGCTTCGATGCTCAGTGCCCTTCAGGCCGTGTTGGCTAATTGGCTTACACTATTAAGGCTGCTAATTAGCATTAGCTTTTCAGGTATACACACACACAAACACACAAAAGCATATGTAGACATGTTGGCATGCTAGCCCGCACACAAGTTGAATATAGCACATATTAGTAGGTACATTTACCACCTACACACACCCCCAACACACACACACACACACTGACACACACACACATATTGTACATGTAATTCCTACCTGCCAATAATGAGCCAGAGGATAATTGCTTGAAACAAGTCAACCATGTCACTTCTGTTATTACGCCCCGGTCATCAATATGGACTGAGGCAAAGGACAGAGAGTGTGTGTGTGTGTGTGTGTGTGTGTGTGTGTGTGTGTGTGTGTGTGCGTGTGCTTGTGTGTGTGAAAGGGACACACATGGAAGAAGAGAGAGGGAAAAAGGGTGGTGATGCAATTGATTGGCAACATGATTGAATGGCTCTCACAAATGAAACAATGAGTGGGAGAGTCTAAATGTCTGCTGGCGGCCCACACAGGCTGCAGTGTTCATTACAGTTAACAATACGAAAGTGTTGGGCTGAACAAATGACATATTGACATTGTGTGTTTGTTAAGACTCGCCAGTTGTGGTCACATCCACTGGGTCGATAAAACCAAAAGGGTTTATCATGAAGGGAGCATGAATCTGATCAGCAAACTGAATGGAAACATTACCTTGCATGAATGGGATGTCCAAAATCAATAGGGTTCATCCTCTGCAGAGCATATACAAGGAAGCAGGTGGAAACCTGGAGGTAATTCTTGGAGTTTTGAAAATTTGGGGAATTTAAAAGTGACAATGGTCAAACAGTTTTCATGGTCCTGAGTTTAAGTTGTGTCAATGCCTCTTTTATTTTGAAAGCATCTCCGTGTGTTTTAACTTTCCACTTCCTGTCTTTGTCTTCCCGCCTTTTTCTGTTATACCCTGTGTTTCGTTAGTTAATCAGAGACTTCAGACACAGCCACAGACTAAAATACACAGTGACTAACTACACACCATATAGTGGAGAATATAGTGAGTTTGCCATTTCGTATTGCTGTCTGAATGTATAAAGATATATAATACACCCTATATAGTTGACTCAAAGTTTCCCACAATGCATCTTAAAAAGTAGTGTACAACCAATGGTCACTAACCAAGAAATGTATACCATCATGCATTGTGCTAGAGAGAAAAATATGACCTAAGTGGTGTCCAAAACTTGTTTTTTGACGATGAGTTCACTATATGGGACTCTCGAAGTAGTGACTAGGGAGTGGTGAATAAGTCTTTCCTTCACTCTTTGTGCATTCGTCTGCGTCTCCTGTGCCTGTTCCCCAATCTTGTGTTTCTTCTTTGTGTGGCCTCTGTGATCCTGCTTTCTTCCCCATGGCTTTCTGGTTTGTTCATTTCTTTTTTTTTTTTGTGTTACTCTTTTTCTTGGACTGTCTGGTTTTGGTCCCTGCACTTCTGTTGCCAGTCATTTTGCCCCCTGCTCTTTTGCTGCTCACCTGTTGTTTTTTCATCTGCCTGCCACTTTGTCTTGCATTTGGGTCCCTTTTTGCTCAAGACATAACAGTAGGAACCAACCAATATGGACCCAACAGACACGATGTCAGACGAAATGTTAGACTGATTGTGCATAAAAAAGTCTTCTTCTGGGATGCCAAAAAGAGGCTGATCTGTCTTTTGCACAGAAGAAAGTCCTCCACACCTGCCTCACCTTTTAACCTTGCCCTCTGGTAACCCTCCAGACCTGCTTTGCCCGTCAGCCCTGCATCCTGGTCACCTCCAGCGGTCTCTAGCTCTACCTGTCTTGCCCCCAGGCTGTGGGCCCAGTGACTCTAGTTCCCCTTCTCTGAAGTCCCTGGGACATCCGCCTATGAACTCTGTTTCACCCTGCTGCCTGAGATTCCTAGTTTCATCTTTTTGCTCCAGCTGTTGGACAATCTGACTTCTTGTTACTGTTTTTTGTTGAAAGCAATTTTTTTTCCATGTCTTTTTGATTATCAAGCAGGTCTAAGTGCTAAATAATACAGTATTATCATTGGTCAAAGGGTACTACAAAGATACAATATCCACCGACTATAGGCAGATTCTTTCATCAGACAGAAACCTTTGAAACAAGTCGTCAGAATGTCTGTGAGCTTGTGATGTAATACCTAGGTCAGTGCCCTTAGCCATTCCCCCCAGCATGACCATGGCTGCAAAAACACAGACAGCGCTGATGTGGAAAACGCAGTGGGGGGGGGTGTCTGCTCAGGCCTGTGGGAGCTTACCAATCAGAACAGACTGTGCCTTTTTGGGAGGGGGGCCTTAAAGAGACAGGCGCTTAAACTGAGCATTGAGACAGAGGGTGAATAGAGGTGCTGCAGCAATTGGACAGTGTTAGGAAAATAATGCATTTTTGAACATTAAATGATGTAAACATTTTCTAGTAACACCCAAAAGTATGAATAAAAAAAAATAGCATAATATGGGACCTTTAACTTTCCCACCTCTAATAAGGGTGAAACCTTGAGCTTTTTAATGGATCAGCAGTTCCACACAGGGCTACTCCAGTCTTAAGACCTCAATATACTTTAAACAAACTATACAGTAATGTGTTCACACATGTTTTGAGAGGGCCATACTGAAAGTTGAGGCTAAAGCTTGTTGTCATAGCTTCTTCTTGGCTCCACAATCTTGCCTGATCCCTCCCCGATCACTGCATGTAAGTTGTTTAAAGAACAAATAAAAAAGTAGCTCTGGAGAAATGTTCAAACCTTACCCGCATACTCATCTGCACACATAGCAAATTGCTGAGTAAAGTGTTATTGTTAGATTGTCTGGTATAGCTCCCATAACTGTCAGCCACAGCACCTTTGATTCCTAAATTGAAGAGGTTTCCAGACACTGTAAGATGATCAGTGAAGCACTTGTTTGAGCGTATTCACATTCAGCATCTGTATGTGTGAATGGGGGGTTGTAGTTAAGAGATTCATAGAAGCAGAAACTTGAAATCTATGGTTTGTTTTATCAACTCACCAATCAAATGTGGAAAGAATTCCCACATCTATCATTGTAGTTTTACTCTTTCTTGCAATTGTATTTCTCTTGTTGCATAACAGAAGTGTCTTTCTTTTCATTCCACTCCAGTCATCAATATAGCACAGGAGTGGTTTTAAATAGATGTTTTATCTGTATTGTTCGCACCCAATTTGCTTTAGCAAATAATCTTTTTTAAGATTTGAATTGAATTAAATTAGAGTAAAGGGAAAAAGTGAGTACAGAAGATGTTATCAGTGTGAGAAAAGGAACAAAATGAGATAAGAAATTAAAAAGATTTCCTCAGGGGTGATCCAATTGGAGACAAAGAAGAGCTTTTCTCATCTCTCTCAACAATACTCTTCTCCTCTCAGTCCAATCCTTTTTCACTTTAGCGATTACACTATTGTGTCCATCAATACGGTGTGCCACAGAGGGAAAGGGGAAAGAAAGACTCAATGATACTCTATCTTTGTTCATCTCAGGACCACTCAGGGAAGGGATGATTCTATTTTTTCAGCATTTGATCGATAATCACCTCTACTATGTTTTGCTTGGTTGAAAAATACATAAAAAGTGAATAAAGTCTCAGCTTCAGTTACATCTATGATCTCAGCCAGATAGTAGTGGCGTAGCTTATAATGAAACAAACATAAAAATTAAAAATAAATCATAATTGTTTGTGCTTTGCAGCTGTCATAAAAACAGACACATACCATTTTCTGCACAATATGACAAAATTGGAGAAGCACTTACACAAGTACAATTTAACTTTCAACACTCGTAAAATCTAAGTGATACAATTCATTGGTATCAGCATAAATGTATTAAGAATTGTGTCAGTATTTTTCTTGTTTGTTTTTATCTTGGTAAAATGTGTATAGAATCGTTTTTATTGTCACATCCAGAATCATTTACAGTGCAACATTTAGTGAACTTTGATTTCTGCATTCAACCCATTAAACCCATCTTACAGCACTAGGAGCAGTGGGCAGACTCAATGCGGCGCCCGGGGAACCTAGTTCTATGCCAGGGCCTTGGAGAATTAACCTAACATGTCTTTTGATAGTGGGGGAAACCAGAACACCAAGAGGAAACCTACGCAGTCATGGAGAGAACATGCAAACTCCGCTTTGCAAAAGCCCTCACTCTGCCGGGATTTAAACCCAGGTCCTTCGTGTTGGGACGCAATGGGGCTGCAGGTTGCACAAGCTCCAGCCTGCCAGGCATCAAGTCCACATTATTCCCAGCAGAAAGAACAATCGTAATTGACAGAAAACCTGGTCAAACATAGCACTCATTTAAAGGTAGCACATTGGGAGAAATTCATTCCCAGGTCGTGAAATACAGACAAACTGGGAATAAGTCTCAACTGTCATCATCTTAACCAGAATCTTACCCCACCTTTAAGGCATGTCATGTCTGGTGTCTTATGGAGTGCAGGATAGGATGGTGAATCAAGGGCTGTGTGAGATTAACTGCTTCCTTGGTTTACCTTACCGGTGCCAATATCAAAATAAACGTGGAATGTGTATGGTAAGTCTTTCAAAGCCCAAATCAGCCCAAATCCATTTTTTGGCTTATCCCGATAGATTGCAGTTTGTGTGGACAGCAAAAAAATAACACATGAAATGTGATTTGTCCAACTCAGATCCAAACCACATGTGGAGGTGGCTAGAAATGCAATTTCTACCAATGTGTCTCAGTCCAGACGCTCTGGCTGCTCATATCGGATTTCAATATTTCTTTTGTGTAACTGCAAGGCAACACATATTGATGACCTCAGATACTGAGTCACAAAAGTTCGTCAGAGAAGATGAGTGGAATCCATGGTGCTGCTGTGAGTCTGTGTGTGTGTGTGTGTGTGTGTGTGTGTGTGTGTGTGTCAGCATGGCAACATGTGTCAGATTTTTGTCAGTGCGATAGCATCACAACCGTGAAAACGTGATCACAGAATTACAGGTGTGCAGGTCAGATCAAAATGAAGGCTGAGTTTGAAGATGGATGATGTCCAAGCATGGGTGCCAGAAGAAGGGAGGTAGGGAAGGAGCCATTTTACACCCCTGGTGTTCACATCCACTCTTGCATAGATGCCATCATTTCCACCTTGTGAGTCTGTCTGTCTGTGAGGGACTTTTCCCAACTGTTTGGATCTGAGCTTTATGCTGCGATGGCATTAAGTAAGCATTAATGAACAGATGTTAAGAAATTTGTGCGCATAATCTGAGATCAATAACTATTTTCTGTGCATAACAAAAGTCTGAAAACTTTTACCTCAACTTTTGAAAAATGGGAGCAAGTGTTGAGTTTGTGTTGACTTTCCAAGCAGTATGTACATACATACTGCTTGGAAAGTCATGTATCTGTGACTTTAAAACCTTTGCTCCTATTCTGCAGCTTCTCTTTGCATTTAATAGTGCAGGCAGAATATTGACTCCATCACATTATTCATGAGCCTCTAAGCAAGACACATAAAAACCTAGATAGAAAAGCCTATACAGTATGCAGAAATGTAAAGTGGCGGTTCATTGTGTTTAGAGGGCAAATTTTCTCCTTTTTCCTCTCCTCTCTGCCAATACCACTCTCTCTTTCTCTCATTACCCCCATGCTTCCTATCTGCATGAGAATTGCATATCAGTAGCACACAGAAGCAGTGTAGTAGCTTCCTATGAGGCCAACAGCACATTCAGATAGCCTGCAGAAAGTAATTTTAATGTGAGACTGGCATATATTTACAGGGAGAAAAAGTGAGGAAATACAGTGAGAGGGTGAAAGAAAAGAGGATTCATGGAGTGAGGAATGAGAATAAAGAGACAAAATATATGCTTCGATGACAAAGAGAAACTAGGAGACAGCAGTGACTGCCCTCCCCCTCTGGGCCAATAAGCTCCACATATGTCACCTAGTTTTGACTTGCAGACAGATGTAGTGCTCCTTGCAGACCAATCAGTTTTGAACATGTTGAAACATGGCAAGAGATGAATGGTTCTTCTAATGAAGAGATAAATTACTGAATAAGCAAACCAGTCCTACTCAAGTGATGAATGAACTCAAAGTGCTGTTATAAGCACTTAAAATATCCAGATTTGAAGGACTCAAAGTATAAAACCAGTTGGCAGCTGGGCTGAGAGGAACAGATTACAGCGAGGATATGGTAGGTGGGTGAAGCAGTTTATTTGCCTCTTCATGAGCAGAATATAGTCCACTGACAGAATTCTTTAGGATGTGTAAAAAATCAACATAGCAAGAGGTGTTCCAGTCATCCAAGATCAGAACTACAGATCAGAAGACCAATCAAACCAGATTCAGGTAAACCTGCAGCTCCACTTGTACATTACATTGCAGATTGTTTGCTGCTGTTTAAATGAACAAACATGATTTCATTGATTGAATGCAACTAGTCACCTTTACTCAAGTACTGTACATAAGAACAATTTTGAGGTACTTGTACTCCATACTCCATTACATTACACATACAGAGGGTGCCATATCCACTGCCCTCCACTCAATCTTCATGACAAACCATGACAATAAGAACAGCTACGTCAGAATGTTGTTGATTTCAACTCAGAATTTAATACAATCTCACCCATAGACACTGGGCTCGAGTACCACACTGCAACTGGATATTGGTCTTGCTCACAAACAGACCCCAGACGGTTCGGATCAGCAGTCACGTCTCCTCTACTTTTAGTGGTCAATACCCCCCAGGGCTGTGTGCTCAGCCGCCTCCTGTTCACACTGTACACCCATGACTGCTCTTCCAGAAATCAAGAGAACTCTATTGCGAAGCCTGCGGACGACACCACCGTCATCGGCCGCATTACGAACAGCGATGAGAGTTCATATCGGGAGGAAATCAACAATCTTGCAGAATGGGGCACAGAGAACAATCTACTGCTCAATGTTAGCAAAACCAAGCAAAGACACACACCTCTGTCTACATCAGTGGAGCTGAGGTGAAGCACTTTTAGGTTCCTGGGAATCACTTTCACAGAGAACTTGTCAAGAAGGCTAAATTCCTCTGCAAGGTTCTTGTAAACTTTTACAGTGGAGCAATAGAAAGCATCCTGACCGGAAACATCACAAACTGGCATGGTTCATGCACAGGAAGGCTCTGCAGCAGGTATGGCCAAGAACATCATAGGATACTAAAAGACAACACCCACCTCAGCCACAATCTGTTCACCCTACTGCTGTCTGGCAACAGATACAGAAGTATCCATTGCTGTAATGCCAGACTACAGAGCAGCTTCATTCCTCAGGCTGTGAGACTCCTCAGTTCATCCTTCAAAAATGGTTTTATTTTTATCACTTTATTATTTATTCATTTTATTCATTGTATATAACTTTGTTTTTTGTGAGTAGCATAAGATATCATTTTGTTATATAGTCTGAATGATAATTAAATCGGCAATCCTGTATGACGGACTCAGCCATAACAGTGAAATATACTGTATAGAATTACTGACTGTAAATACATTCAGTAGCTATTGCAGAAAAAACTTCCAACCATGCCAACCATAAATAGTACTGAAATACTGAAATTTTGAGGATCACAACTTTCAGGTGCCAGAGCCTGCAACTGCCTTTTATCATCAATATCCCAACACAGACCTCAGACCTGCTGATTGTTTTGTTTTGTTTTTTCTTTCTCTCTTAGTCCCTGCAGGGACAGACATGTCTCTTGTTGACTGTGGCCACATGTGGCCAATTTACAGTCTGACAGATTAGTCAGGTGTCAGACCTGGTGTGACTGGATATGCCAGGTTGCATCAAAATGACAGGCAGTCTGTTAGATGAGCAGTGTCTTCAATGGAAGCATACATTTGCATTTTCTGACATTCATTTGACTGATCATTGTTGGTGGTCTGAGTTAATTAACTTTATGATCCAATCTCAAAACGTAGGACTAAAAGCATGCTTTGTTTTTTCTTGTACGGTCATAATTTGATCACTGAGTATTCAATAAAAAAGCAAGCATTTCTTTTTAACTACCACATGGTTTGATCCCTCTTTTCTCCCATACTCTTTGCAGTCTTTTCATCTTCTAGGCGAAGACCAATCGGGAGAGAATGAAATAGAATAAAATCAGTGGAAGAGTAATGCTCATCTGTAACAAAGAGAAACACTGTGAGGATTGTTATAGTCTGTTTAAGGACAAGCTCTCTTCATTTTGTAGTGTTTGCTTTAAACTAGATCTACAGGGAAAGAGAAAAGGGGGAGGTATAAGAGGAGAATGTGAAGAAATAGACAGAGATCGAGGAGGACTTAAAGGAAAAGAACATGGAGAAAAAGGGTGAGATGAATTGGGGGGAGTAGGGGCTGTGAGAAATACAATGAAAGAAAAGGGAATTACAGAATGGAGATACAAAGAGTTTGAGAATGAGTGATAAAGAGAGGAGAGGAAGAGACAGAAAATGGAGGTAAGTAAATCCACTTCATCTTGGATCTGACAACACTCTACACCCCAATACTATTTTAAGGTAATCACAGGGGAGGAGGAGGTGACGGATGGAAGCCCGAGATGAGAGCGGGAGACAGATTTTGCAGGCGTTTTTTTTTTTATATGTGCACATAAGTGTAACCGAGAGTCGAGTCAAGGCAATTTGATATGTCCAGACGAACAGGGAGAGGAGCTGAGGCAGGCAGATGAAGAGAGAACGGGGGCTTACAGGGAAGAGCAACGATGTTACAGGAAGTGTCATGGTTTTGAAATGTTGATAGCAGAATCCTGACGTTAACCATGAAAAAAGATCACTTCAAAAAGGTATTTGGGCTTTAAAACATTATCCAATTGAATTGTATTAACCAAATGGGATATTCTTGAGCTTGCATTTCTTTTGTTGGCAGATAACAATGCCCATTAATGCTGCTAGGGTAATGGTTCCCAACGGCTGTCGACATTCAGTATTGTAGTCTATGGTCAATTACATCTGTAAAGTGCAACTGGGTGGATATTAAACAAAGCATTAAACAAACAGACATTATGTTTTGTTGTTGGTTTTTCTGTCTTTTTTCTTTTTTTGGTTGGCTCAACCCTCTCTGAATGATAAGGGGTTGAAGTTTGGGCCATGACTCGGCAGTTGGGAACCACTATACTTAGACTTAACCAGCCAATTCACATGGCGTATGCAGAGCTGATACTTGGTGTCTAGGCTCTGACCTCATTTCTGAGAGATTAGGTAGTGACTATACAGCTTTACCCCATGAGTATCACGGAGGACTCAGAACCGAGAAGTGGATGCCGAGGTCGGAATGAAGCTTGCAGCAGGACTTTTGGGTAAGGCTGACAGCAAGGCCAGTGCACTACAGCACTGATGACTTGCATAAACTGCCCAATTCAAAAAGGTTTGTTGTGTTTTTGGAGAAAAAAGTGTGTGCTACAATGAGAAGAAGAAGAGACATGAAGACACTGGGCTTTGCAGTTTAAATGCTTACAAACTTTGTCATACAGTTTAGGCTGTCCTCACCAGAAAAACGGCTGTATAGGTAACCTGTGCGAGCTGCTTACTACGACCTATAGACATTTTTAACAGCGACCTCTAGTGCTGAGTAATTACGATGGGCGCAAAGGAGGAAATCAGGTGATGTAGTAATAAGAGTGACAAAGTCTGTGCTAGGAGGAGGAGGACGAAGGTGGTGGTTGGGACAAACAAGCACAGGATGTTCACTCAAGAGATTACTGCTCATGTCATGTGAGAAAAAAAAAGTGATTGGTGAGTGCTTTTAATTTACGTACCCCTAAACTACGTCACGTACTTAGGGTTGCAACAGTATGAGATTTTCACAGTATGATGAGCTTCTCAGAATATATCATGGTTTCACGATATCATGCTAAATGGTATGATTAGCAGTTACAATGCCCCATAAAGGCATTGGGTTGATCCAACACTTTTTTATAGTTTCACAAAATATTATGTCTCGATGACATGAAACTTCATATTCACTTTAATTCCATATCGTAGGTAAGCAATATACACTCTCAAACAACAATACATAATGTTACTTTTACATTACTAACATAGCTAACTTATCTTAATCCAAACCATAATCTTTTCCGAAACTTAACAAAGAAGTTTTTGTACCTAAACCTAACCAAACTGCGACTGTTTTACAGTGCTTACCATGTGACTCAAAGGTACAGTCTGGTTCGCCCTTTGCTCGTACTTTCCAATGGTTGGATGTCATAGTTTTTGTGCTGTTGTGGAAACAGCCTTGTATGTCGTTTTGGGAGTTGTGGCAATCGACCTATTCAGTCCTTTAGGTAAGAGGACATACTGTATATTTATTCACAGTCATGCAGCTTTGCCAGGAAGACACACCAAAATGTCCTGCAGCAGGTTTGCACGCAGCATCGCAAATGCCAATGAGTCAGTACCAATTTAAAATGTTAATTATAACAGCACCAAGTTAGTCATGATTTCTGGGTAAACTGCTGCAAAAATGGCACCATGCTTCACATGAATGGAAGGCATTTTGATATATTTGCACTTAAAATGAGATCCGTCATTTCATTTTCAGCCATGAAGCAATCCATCTGTGCCACAATGCAATAAAGTACATTTCCAGATTTGTACATGAGCTGCTTTCAGGCGGCACGCAAGTGCCGCCAATTTAATCTGCTTTTCAAAATGGACAGCTTGGTCTGTGCATCAGTTGTTTATACTGTATGTTGGCATATACATATCGTCTGGCTTCAAAGTCTTACCAACATGGATGATTATCGTTGTCATTCATTATAAATAGGGCTGAGCTATGTTTGTTTGAGCTACATTTAACCAGTAACAACAACCTGACATGCATGAAGGTGCAATTACATGTGACTGTCTTATTTAAAGATGTGTTGTCTGATGTTTGGACACTGAACAGGCCTTCTGTTTCTGTTTTCAGATGCTGGTATATTCTCCACAGTTTCAACATCCTTACATGGCCAGAGTGATCGATGCATCCATCCCGATGGCAGATAGTCAGTGTGTGGGTTGAGAATGTCTGCATGTCTGAGGCTGAACTTTTACCTCTCCTTTCAGAGAAGTTGGAAAGAAAATCCAGCTCTCATCTGCACAGTCGCCATTTTAACTCACCGAGAATAAGATCCAAGAACAAGCACAGACCACGAGATGCACGATCACAGATGGCACAAAAGTTTGGAGCAATGAAACTGACGACCAGGAACAACACAAACCCATTCCCCCCTGTCAAATAGGACATGATTTGATTTCGTGCTTCCCACTGAGAGAAAAAAAACTCGAAAGGTCAACCATGTTTGCAACCAAGAGGAGGCATTTCCATAGCGGTTCCATCTATAAAACCCTATCCACTGCATAGGTTAAACAGAAAATATGAGTTGTTTTACCACAGGCTATACATAATAAGAAACTCTATTGTTGTGCAATGTAATAATTTTTCCACCAGCAAGTCTGCAGCACTGTCTCGTTATACATGCAACATATTGTGTAGAAATAACCTGTTTCTCATTAGCGTACTGGAAAATGCTACGGTTGGGCATTGCTGATACATTTGCTCTCTCTTTAGTTGAAAGCCTTGGGCTAAGAGCGTGAATGGAAGCTCAAGACTCACCAGCCACATTTGAAAGGTACTGTGGGTAAAGCAACAGTGATGAACACAATTGTTGTTAGTGACTCTTGCTCACATTTGCACTTTAAAGGGAGCAAAGAGCCTATAAAACATGAAACCTTTTGTGGGTACACATCTACACAGAAGACACAAAATTGCTTTGATTTGATACTAGTCGACTTGAAGTTTATCATAGTGGTTAATCAACAAAAAGTATATTTTTCACTAATTCTGCTTTATGAAGTTTAATGAAAGCTGCAGTAGACTGTCCTGCTGATGAGATTAGCCCAGTTCTCATCAACCAGCTGTTGTAACACTCCCCAGACAATAGAGAAAAAAGCATTAACCGGTCCCATTCAAAGCATCTACCCAATGCTGCTTCATTTGTTTTTCATTAAAGCAATATTTCTCTGCAGTTTAATACTGGAACAGTACGATAGTATTGATGTCTTACATCTTTGAAGTCAAACTGCAAGTTGCCTCAGATGGGTTTAGCCCAGTTTTCATTACTGTGAATTTCATTCCTTTCTTTTTTTTCATTAAGGTAAATGCATTATTTAAACTTTGATTTTATTCTGAGGAGATCTGCTGAGCATGCATGCTCTTTCTCAGCAGTGCCTCACACTTTCACACAGCTGTAAGCAGTCACCACCACTGTCCTCTACTGTCAGCAACAAAGCAGCATCACAAGTACAGTTCAGGGTTAGGATGCACCGACATGTCCCAACGGTGGGCAGATTATTGTGTTTTATTAAAGTATTTGTATTGAGATATCCCACTTAAGCCCATCTCCCTACTAGACTTGTGTGTGGCTCTAAAGCTGATACCCAAACCTGGCCTGTGTGAGGGTTCTGTGTCTTGTGTGTTTTTGCACACCTGCAGCCATTCACACCTGCAGCCTGAGGCACACCTGCAGCCATTCACTCATCACTACCTCCATAAAACCTCTGGTCTTCACCCTACTCCCCTGCCAGATAATTCCGTCTTGTCGGTAGAGCTGACCGTGTTCATTTAGAGAGTTTTTCGTATGCTGCCTTGTGTTTTGCAAGTAAGTGTTGACGTGTTTTTTCTATCGTGTGTTTTTTTCAGTTCCGTGTACCTCGTCGCCTGAGTTCCTGTTTTTTGCCCCGTGCCTGAGCGTTTTCTTGCCGCTGGAGTTTCCCCGCCTGCCTTGCCAGACACTTGTTTTTTTTTTTTTTACTTGTGGAGTTTTTTCATTTGAAGAAACATTTTCGCACCCACACGCCTGTCTGTCTTTGCTTCGGGGTCCAACTCTCTGTAGGCCTTAACAACCTGCCCCTATCACATCTGACCTGACTGAACCTCCGTGGTACTGCTAAATTTGAGACCCAGACACAACCTAAGAGCAAGCAACGGCAAAGGACCACCAGAAAATACTGCACAGCAGCCCATAGCACACAGCATATGTAACTTCTGCCATCTTAATACACCATAGCATCTACCATACTGGTTACAATCTCAACTTAGCCTTTCCCAACGTGGGTTATATAGCCATAGCTGCTAAGAGTTTGTTGTTAGTAAGATGTAACATCAGTCTTGTTTTAACAGCTCTATTTTAACACCTGGATAAACATGTAATAATTTGTTTTGATCATTGATTGTTTAGAAATGAACGAATGAATCCATAAAGTGCAGAAAAAATATCAATAGTTTTAGAAAACTTACATCAAGTAAATTTGTGGAAATGTCAGCTTACCCCAAAAGGCATGGCCAACATTTGTTCTTTTACAGTAAACTACTTTTACATTTAAATGCAGGAAGTGACAACTTAGTATTACCAGCTTTTAACATATAACAAATCAACGAAGAAGACATTAATCTATGTTTAGCCTAATGAGGGTCTTTCACAACTGGCCAATAAGCTACCCGATTTACTAAATACGGTCAGCATCGATTCTACTGCTGAACAAATGGATCGTAGTGGTGCACCCATAGTTGTAAACAAGCCCGTTTTTAAGCTAGATTGAATAACTTTAATGGATGTAAAACAGAAGGCATGTGCTAGTAATTCCTCAACATCTACTTTGTCAGTGTTGTGCTTTTAGTTGAGTTATTTTCTATATTTTGTAGGTTTCATCTCATGTGTCATGTTCTGTTTTACACTTCCTGCATCTCTGTTTCCCGCCTCTTTGACTGCCTTTATTTGTTTCACCTGTCCCACATTAGTCTTCCCTCCCCAGTGTATCTAAGTGTGTTTTCGTCCTTGTGTCACTTCTGTGTTCTTCAGGTTTGTTCCCCAGTCCTGTCTACCTCCTCGTGTCTTACCTACATTTGCTGCCTGTTCCTCACGTTATCCTGGTTTAGTCTTTTGCTCTTTATTTCTTGCTTTTTGAGGCCTGTCTTTGTTTTCAGACTTCAGCTTGGTTGTAAGAGCTTGCTTTTTGTTTGTGAAACCTGCATTGCTTTGTGTCTGCATTTGGGTCCTCAACTTTGGAAAAAAAAACAACATACAGCCGGGTCAACATTGAAACTAGTCTGTAAATTGTGATTGATGTTAACAATGTGCAGTTTAAGTTCAAATGTATTGTTTACCTTCATTTTCTCTTCTGATAGTTTGTTTATTCCCCAACAGGACTTATTTTTTACAATGTCCCCGTGTCCTCAGATCTAAGCAATTGACATCATCAGTGTAATACTAACTTTACCAATTTGAATTGTGGCCAAGACTACAAAAATGAGATTGTACTGGATGCATATTTTTGAGGAGACAGACACTGCATACCAAATATAACAAAAACCTGACAAATGCTTTCAAAAATGCCTCCTGTCTGATCAGTGCCTGAGGCTACAGTTGCCCCTATTGACATTTCACTTGACCTTTTGAATGGGTGTCACTGGCAGAATTGCCTGTGGTGATTTATAGTGTTGAATTTTATGACTTTACATGCTTACTGATTCAGTTCCATCATGTATGCTGGCCTGCACTTTGGGGAGGAACTTGACAGAACTCGCTTTAAGTGTCAACGTCGAGTGATGGAGCTGAAATTACGACTGCCTCCCTTGGCGCTGACAGATGCGTTTATGTTTCACAACTGCCAAATCACATTGTCACCAAGTTTCTACTCTTGTGGAATTATCCCACTTGCCATTGCACTGCAGTAAACTCATTGCAACTTGACAGCAGGAATACCCCACAGTGTCCCCAGTGGTACATTAATGCCACTGTACATTAATGCCACTGTATTTTCACATTTCCAATGGAGCTGTGAATGGTTTTGAGGCTTTTTTTTTGAAACACGGAAAAAATTGACGTCAAGGACATGTGAAACAGCCACTTCATACAAGCCTGCTTCTGAAGTCAAAGTGCTGCTCGACACTCTTGACACTCACCCTTGTAACATGAGTACTAACCGAACACTTGAGCAAAACAGTCGCAGTTATAGCTTGCCGGACAACCCCATAGCTCCAAATACCCTCCTTTTCTGAAAGTATAAAAAACACGAGGCTCTAAACTTCTGCAAAACTGGAGTCAAAATGCCATTTGACTCCTCACAGTGCTGGGATTAACCTACTTTCCATCACACAGTGAAGTCACAGGGATTTGACAGTTATGCCCACCAGACTCTTGACTGGAATATGAACTGGACTGACCTCTTTACTTTAAAGTGTCTACTTTTGAGGAACCAAAGGGAAACTGGCAATGAGTTGCAAGCATTGTGATATTTCCTAAGGCTTTTTGAGTAAAACCGAGCCCTCTTGGTTCGACATTTACACGAGCTGAAAAAAGGCTGACTCATTTTCATTGTCTCTTTGCATGGGAGGTGAAGTCCTCTAAACGAACAGCTAAACATCAGAATACGTTGCGAGTGCCTTCCCAAATGATCAACATGACTGTACCAAAAGTGACTCATATGACCGTCAACATGCTGACAAACCCACAATGATAATGCTTAGTTTGCTTCAAGGTGTCAAAACTGTTTGTACAAAATTTCATCCATCTATTGTATATTTGACAGGATGAGTGAAAATGTTGACCTGCAGGTGGCGCTAAATACAGTGTCTTGAAATCATTAAGGTCACTAGGATTTATCCTCTGGGGACCTTGAATATCTATATCAAATTGTAAGGCAATCCATCGGGAGCCGGGACCCAACTGACTGAAATCGCCATCCCTACCGCCACGCTATTAGAATGATTAGGCTATTTTTTGTGGTTGTTGTTTTTAAGTGAAACCCAAGAAAGAAAGAAAAAATGGTTGAACGCCTTTAAGTTTGGCGTCAGTAGCTCAGACCCTGAGAACTTGGGAACTGGAGGGCTGTCTGTCCAAGTTCAGTACGGACCAGTCAGTACGGAATATGGACCGACAGCTAAAGAGGTACTTAGCCCCGAACAGCTGTTTAACAAACTTTGTGTTTGTTCCTGTGTGTGTAACAAGAAAGTGAAAAAAATAAAAAGAATTTGCCCTGGAGGGAATATTAAAGCCTTTTTTCTTTCTTACTTGCTGTTGGTGCGGATCAGCTACAAATGGCTGCAGGGCGTCTGGGTGAGAGTAGATATGTCATAATATAATAAATGATAATTGTGTCGCCTTTACTACAAAGACAGTACTGTCATTATCTGCATTATCGCAAGAGACCCCTTGTCAGGGGATCTGTAAAATAGCTCATCCTTATTGAATTTGTTCTAACGAGATGACGTCGCCAACAGTCACTGTCGAATTAGAAATAAATGAGTGTCATTGACTGAATGAACAGGTGTCACATATTATCTGCTGCTTTGCATGGTCTGTATTCACCAGCCACATCAACACAGCTCAACAAAGCAGTCTGACGTCCTTCACCGAAAATCATTTGTCTTTGTTTGATGTTTGTTATCCTCGGATCCTCAGAGGAATGTTTCTAAAACTTGTCTTCTGGGGACCCACTTTTTAAAAAATGACAAACCATTGCCACCCCATTAACAATAAGCCTTAATCTTGAGAAGAGCGACTGTGTGCATAAATGAACATTCCATTTTTTACTGCCATTTCCGCATCACCTTACATTATCTTGAATCGGTAAACCAGCCAATTTCAAAAAGATAGTTTGAGGAATCACAACTATGATTCATGCACATCTTAATGAACACATATATACATCTTAAATACTTAATAAATGAGATCAAATGCGTTTAAGTGAAATTAACATGCTTGTTTTTATTTGCGCTCAATAAAACTGCTTCCTTTTTTTTTCCAGTTGAAGTTTCTGGTAAATTGCTTGTTTGCCTATTTTGGATGCATTTTAAATCTGATTTTAGAGAGAGAGAGAGAGAGAGAGAGAGAGAGATCAGGTTATGCAGTGTGCCCAAAGCTGTGAGTCTCATGAGCCATGTTTGCATGTAGTTTATATTTTTTGGGCGGTCTAAATATTTTGGCATACGATCACTGATAGCCCCAAGTTGGCGTTTATGTTGTGAAATGGTGAAATGAGTGTATGGCTAAATCAGGGGGTGTGTTTTTACTTGCTGCGCTGTCCACGTTACTAAAACAGAGGGGAGGAGATCGATAGAGAGTCAGACAGAGCATGTCACTTAGTTGGATTTCTTGGCCTGCTGCTTTTTGTGGTTGTAAATAGAACTTTCGGCTCTAATTTCATTTTTCTCCACTATTGTAGCAATCCACTGACAGCGTAGTGAAGGGACAGCCAGTGGAGAGAGAGAAAGAGCTGCAGACTGTTATCAGCTGTTACTATTGTTACTACGCACCTCTCCCTGCTGATTGAGTGATTATTGTGAAAGCTCTAATAAATAGGTGTAAATAAATAAATATTCACAATGTGCTCCAGGCACTGTGGATTTGTGATGATGGGATTTATTCCGTGACCTTTTTTTCTGCTGCTGACCCTCTGCAGCAGCACCTTCTCTGTGCTCCAGGAAGTCCTGATTTACAAATTAGGCACTGTATATACAAACAAGCTCCCCTCATGTGGCTCAGAGGTGTACTGTAGATATTAATCTCGGATAAAAGATTATGGAAGAAGTTTTGCAAATGTATTTTGCTGCTCTAAAGTGCAGTTCAAACATGAATGGTTTTGGATTGCCTGTTTGACTATTGATTAAAAACTCAAACATTCTATTTTATCTATTCTTCAATCTGAATTGAAAGTAGGGATGGTAATGATTAATCATTAATTGATTAACCGCCATTAAGAATTTAATTAAATTAAAAATGTATTAACTGATGGTAGCTTGTTACGAATTACAAATACCTGCTTGTCAAATGTGTCAAAATAAAATTAAAAAAATACTGGTATGAGAAAATGTATTAATTAAAGAACAAGTAATTTGAAATTTCAGAAATACTAAAGGAAATTCTATACAAACTAATATGATTACATATTAGCCATTTAGTAGCCTCAGTATGGGTTGGATTTTGTTGGGCCAGTGTTGAATAGAGACAGACGGGAGCTCAGCAATTAAAATCAAGTCATTATTATTATTATTAAGTTTTGCTGCAATGGTCAAAGCCAAAAAAAATGTAATATTCATAGTATTTATGTTTTAATACTTCCAACATCACGAAGATCTCGCTGCCACTCGACACCCCTCACAGCGTTGGGATTAGCCCACTTTTCTTCTCTCTGCAGTCACGACCACAGGGAAGTGACATGAGCAATATTCCCCTGTCGCCTTCTACAGGGGAACACAAAAATGAGCTAGAATCCCCTCTAAAGACATCTCCCCCTCCTCCTCACCCCCTCCCTCCTTCCACACAGCCCAGCATCAAGTCACTGATCCCTCTCTGGTTAATTTACTCCTGGGCCCTCTGCAATAAGGCATTTTATGAGAGAAAACACCCTTTGAGAGGAAGACACACCTTTATGATCTGAGCTACAAAACGCTTCATTTTTCTTCTTGTCTATCTGTCTCCCCCTTTGCCTCGCCAGCTCCTCTAATCATTCTGTGCCACTCTCTCCCTTTCCCCTTTTCTCTTTCTTCAGACGCTACGTTGAGAGCGATAAAGCAGTGCTTTTCGGCTTGTGCAGGTTTTCTTATATTCCTCAAGTTCCTTTGATATGGAAATTAAATGACTCCACTCAATGTCAGAGGAGCTGAGGCACAATCCGTGTGTTAGTGGTTCCGGCATTTTATACTCTTTCAAAAAAACACAAATGAAATAAAATAAAATAAAGCTCCTTTGCTTTGGCAAAACATTGTCAAGAGAGAGGGAAAGAGAAGACTCACTCAGATGATTATTGCTTGGCGTTTTGCTGAGCATTATTGAATTTAATATGTCCGGCCCCACAAAGGGAACTTTCTCGAATAAACCCCTCAGGGAGTGAAGTTTGATTAATGTTGGTTGCGTCTCTAAGTCGCTTTGCTGTGGTTTCCTCCAGAGTACATTCAGCTCTCTCACCTGAAAGGTGACACACTATAAAGAAGACAACAGAAATGCCGCGGTCCTAATGAGCACGTCTGAACTGAGCAGTTTGAAAGCTGACAGAAGAAGCTCTGAAACCTTAAGTGTTTGTTAGCATTTCAGAGCTAAATCCTACCTCAATGACAATGGCAGCAGATAAAAGAAAACAACAAGTCTATCCAACAAAGGCACCTATGGCTCCGAACACGGGCCTGATGTAACATATTGCAGCATATTGAGAACATCACAGCTGGATACAAGCAGACAAGCCGCAGTGGCAAGTCTGGGCTGATGAAACGTGTTTGACCTCCAGGGCGTGCCTTGTTGAGGTAATGAAATTCTGAAATAAAGCCAGGCCATCGGGGAACCGCCTTAATTTCCCTGTTCAGTTTAAGGTCTTAACTTTAACCTTCCCTGATGTTCCATTTTATTACTGAACACATTATAACTCGGCGATCTGATGACACAGATCAGTGGAGTCCTAGAACTACATGGGAGTCAGCGCAGGGAAGGCGACGTCTGAAGCAATGTTCTATTTTAGTGCAACACCAGAATTTATGAGCGAGGTTGAATTACTGCCTGGGCGAAGTGGGCGACTGCCCTGGGGCCTAACAAGTCCAGGGAGCCAAAAAGCTCCAGGCTTAATTTGAGTAGTGTTTTAACTCAAAAATGTAAGTTCAACTACTGCCTTAAATGTTCTACAAGGAGTTTTTAACTGGTTATGAAACAGTCTAAACGAAATGATTACAAGAAAAGGCAAGGAGCCCCAGTCGCTGAACTGGTAGACTGATAGACACGAAAACTCCAAGATACTCCCTTTTAAACTATATTAAAAAAAAAAAATGCCTGGGGCCATGTGAAAAACAAACTTGACACATTTCTTCATGTCTCTTGACTCCCTGACAAAGGCTTGATGTCAAAACATTGGACAATAAAGGCATTTTAATAGTTGAAAAGGAGACTGCCTTTGAGTTTTCTTGTGATATTTAAATCTACATGTATTCCTTTACAAAGAGCACTTCTAACAACCTGAATTTGAGTCCAGGAAGTGCTCCTACCCTTACATTTTTAGTCTAAATTTAATACTGACGCTTCTATATGAACTACATGACCATCAGCTATTTCTGCAAAGCTATTATAGCTATTCTTAACGCCTGTCACCAGCTTAGATTCCGACTTATCTGGGTCGGATGAGTATGGAGCTCCTGAATTCCCAACAGGTAATATTTTTTTGGCCTGTGTGCATGTTGTCCTGCATAAGAAATATATCAACTTACCTCATCTTGATGTCCTGTCTTGAAGGAGGTCCCTGTGCCAATATCTACATCCTCATCAATTCAGTTTAATTAGAAATATTGTAAATTCATGTATTCAAGTAGATTACCATACATCAAGACTTAGTTCAGGTAATATTCCAGGATGGGGAACCTGCACACATGGCACAGAGAGTGAGAGGAACAGGAGGTTAAGCCTCATTTATACCTTTGCGTTAAGGGGTTACGGGTACGTGCATAGGCTCCACAGCTATGTGTGAACACAGTTACTGTGGGGAGAATGATTACAGGATGATACGGCCTCATCGTGTGCAACACATTTGTCTAGTTTTGCAGTGATGCTATCAGTGGTTGAAATCCGACGCTGAACTATAAATCAATATAAAACCCCGCATCAGCAATACATCTGGCTTTAAAAGCAGCCACCAGCAGCTCAAGTAAATGCTATACTCTGTATTTATATGCATTTAAATCTAGCAAATGAAATGTGTGTTTTAATCAGTGATTTCCATCATCATGTATTAAAAAGTAGAAATGCTACATAAGTATCTATATTGTTAATCCACTAACACTATTTAAAATTATGTGCAGTAATCGGTTATTTAACATGTTGGTCTCAGGTCTGAATGAGGACGTGAGTCACTTTTATGTAAAAGTCATGATGGCAATCTTAACAACCAGGACCTGTAATATTCCTGTGTAATTTTCAAAATGACACGTGTCTGAACTGAGTCCTTCAAAAGAGAAGAGTTTGCCCTCATAAACCCACACATTTTGAAAAGTTTCCAAGTCATCCATTTTCACATTATATTCCAACAACACTCGTGCTCTTACTAGACCCTTAAAAGCCAGTAAACAGTCACACCTCCGTCCTCTTTCCAATGTTTCTTTCCTACTTAAAGCAACATTATGTAACTTTTTCACCTTAAAATAACAGCTTCAAAATCATTTTGGTGGTACAGTGTCTTGTAATAGGGTGATGGTGTCTCTGTCTCCACCACCCTATCACTTGTTTCTGCACTATGTAACTTCAGTGAGAGGGTAGGATCACAGCGTTACATACATGTTTACCTCAAGATATACGTTTTCAAGACATAACATTTTCATGATGTAATGAGTTTTTGGTTGTAGGTAGCACCTACATTACGTCTGACAAACTGTTATGGACCTGGGGTTTGTATTTACGACAATTGTAGGGGGCGCCAAATTGCACAAAATGTCAATTTCTAAATAAAGTTGCTTTAACATGTTGGTCTTAGGTCTGAATAAGGACCTGAGTCACTTTTATGTCAAAGTCAGGATGGCAATCTTACCACATCAGACCTGTAATAATTCTGTTTAATTTTCAAAATGACACGTGTCTGAACTGAGTCCTTCGAAGAGAAGAGTTTGCCCTCATAATCCCACACATTTTGAAAAGAATCCAAGTTTTCCATTTTCACATAATATTTATATTCCATCAACACTCGTACTCTACCAAGACCCTTTAAAACTGGCAAACAGTCACACCTCCGTTCTCTTTCCAATGTTTCTTTCCTACTTAAATAAATTGCCAGCTTTGTCTGATCATCAGAGAAACTATACATATGTGAAACGCTTGAAACACTTCCCAAAAGTTGTCAATAAAGTACTAAGTGTTCTAATAAGGACACTTATCTAGAACAATGTACAAAACAATGAAAACTTGTATTAATTGTTCTAACAGAAAGGAGAATCATCTGACTAAATATGCAGAGACACAGAAATGGGCTGCTTGTAACCCCGCCTGACATCACATAATTATTATGATTATCATCAATAAATTCATTATCTCAATCAACATCTCTCAAGTATAATTTCAGTTTTAGAAACTCTGAAACATGGTGAAAGAGCCAATTTGATGTTATTAAGGAGATTGTTCTCTTATCAGATAAAAGCTTGTTGGGAGGCTGAACAGGCTAGAAATCCTCATTTAACCACATAATCAGACCAGCACTATCTCCTCCATATCTTCAATGTTCATTTCAGCTGTATGGATAGCATAATGAATATACAGCAAAACACTTTACATACAGCATGTGGGCAAACAGATAATCTTGTTGGTCAGTGGGTTGTGCACTGTTAGATATTATGAAACAGGAAGCAGAATTCAGTTTCTGTTAACATAAAATGTTAAAAGTGATGTGAAAGTGTATCAGTTAGAAGCGGGGGCAAGCGTGCTTCGTGCTCACGATGGTCGTTAAGGCTTCAATGGCAGAAAAAGTTTTAAAATCCATAACTGATGCAGCCTGAGAGAGCGCAGAAAACACTTCCTACTTAGTGTCTTATTTTTAACTCACCACTGCTCTGTCTCTCTGACTCTCTCTTGCACCAGGTGCCAAACATCATGCGAGCATGAGGCTCTTTGTGTGAATCTGCTGTCATGTCTGATTTTCATCAGTACATTAATGTAAGTCACCAATGTCTAAATGCCATCACTTCACATAGATATATTCTTATATTCTTAAGTAAAATTGAATTTGCGTGTCAACCCTGTGGCCTTACCTTTGATTGATGGTAAATTTAAGATCTTTTTTTAAGAGAAAATAAACATTTATAGTTTAGTACTATTAATTGGCCCCCCTCCACCAACAAATTACAGCAGACCTGTATGTAAAAGCTGGCAACACAGTAACTGCTGTTCATCAAATAGCTCATTGCTTTGAGACAGGGGTGGAACACATCAGGTTGGGGGAACGCTATCGTACTTCGGTGGTGCGCTGGTGTTCGCGGATCCCGCGGGGTTACTAACTAAAGCTGCTTTTACATTAACAGATAGATTTTACTCATTACCGTGACAGTTATAGTCTATAGAATAATCTCTCACCAAAGTTACATGAAATTACAAAGATTGTTATACTTCTGGTTAGTTCCCCCTAGATTTAATTAATGACAGACTTCAGATGTAATGCAAGACAAAATTAATTTAGTTTTTTTTTTCATTTAAGCTCTACTATTCCCCATTTTGTGTTCAGTTTTCCTTTTATTTCCGTTGCCATTTTCAATTTCATCTTTATAATTTATGTTTTTAGTTTGAGCTTTTGCCCTTCAAATCTGCTTATAAATTATTTTTTTTTTTAGTTTAAATAAAAGTGTCATAAAATTATAGTCTTTTAAATGCATCTCTTTTAATTTCCTTTTCTATTTGTACTTTTAATTAGGACCAAATGTATCCATACCCCATACCGAGGATGCTCTGAGCGTTCTGAAGCTGGAACTGTACATTTCTGAACAACCATTTCTGACTGAATTTATGAAAGCAACATATTTATAGCTCAACAATCAGTGGGCTAATGGTCACTTTCAACCAATGTTTTTACAGTTAACTCCATGACACCCCTGAGGTGGATGGGGAAAGAGATGAAAGCGAGAGATGAACTACGAGCTCGGCAGTCTGTGCATTTCTCCGCCTGCCTGTACGTATGTGATGCACTCTCACGAGATGTTTGGAACGATTTCTTGTGTTTTCGGCTCTTACATGCAGATGACTTGTTGCACTTGTGGAAACGAGCATCGTATGCAAAGACTCGAGTGAGGTTTTAAACAGACATTTGAGCTAAAATTTCATTAGAGCAGGGTCTCTGTGTCTGTGTGCAGGCTGAGAGAGCTCACAGATCTCTCTTCTGGATTGAGAGTAGCAAAAATACATGAACATCTTTATTACTCCAAGACAGACAGCAGCACCTTATAAAAACATTGACTAGATCGTCAAAATTTGATGGGGAAAGCCATTCGCTCCCCCCATTCCCCTCCATTTCCACCATTGCTTTTAGCGCACATACAGTATCTTCAGATGTCTCATCTGAAGGTGATCTGGATCATCAACATTTTGATCAGGTAAGTGATTTTCACATTTGGATTTCACCAGCCACACAAGAGAGGAGATTTTAGCAAGACGGTCTCACTGAAACTAGGGATCCAGTTTCCAAAGCTCAACACTTCTCGGCATGACATTTCTGCTCAACCCTTGAAGAATAAACAAACACGATCATGTAAAAACTTCAACAGTTTGCATGAAAAAGTACAGTGTGCAAGACCCATCCACGTAATCATCATCAGCAACTCTTTGGGAATGTGCAGTCTCACTTTGCATTATGAAGAAAATAAATACATCCTGAAAGAATATGGTTTTCCTTAAGAGTGTATATTTGCCTGCATGTGCATGTTAAGGTAGATGTGGGTGTTTGTCAAGGTGGAAGGTGTTCATGTGGGTGTGAAGCTGCTCTACACTGTGAATCGGGCAGTCAGATTTTTGAGATGAACAAAAGGACACGATTGTGGAGGAAACACGGCTTCACGTTGGCTTCAGCCTCCGCAGTGTGTACGGGCTGCTGGATGAACTTGTCAGATTCTTCACACACCACTCACGTTTGTAGCCTTATGAAAGGGGAGATTATTTCTATTTTTCTGGCTAATCGCTGATGAACACATTTCCTTAATTTTGACATCATTTTCAAGTCTTCGATAATATTGAATGAATCATTCTGGGGGAATGATGTGAGTGGGTCATAACAGGATTTTCCTTTTCATCGCGCATTGTGTGTGTGTGTGTGTGTGTGTGTGTGTGTGTTGTTTTCTCAAACATCAAAATTTTAATTAATTGATCAATGTTTACCAAACTATGAGCATTGTAATGCACCAATATTAGCATAGTAGCAGACTGTCAAAATGAAGACATACATGTCTAACAATGTCACTGCAAATCAAAACTCTTAAAAGTGACAAAGCGAGATTATAGACAGCAATGTCTTTATTACCTCCGCCAAAGAGGTTATGTTTTCACACGTCCGTTGGTTGGTTGGTTGGTTTGTCAGCAGAATTACATGAAAACAGATGTCTACAAAACTTGGATGGAGAATGGGTCTTGACCCATAATAGACCTTGTTAACTTTTGGTTCAGATCTGGATAAAGGGACGGATCCAGGAATATTTTCTCACCTTCTCTCCTTTAAAATTGCAAGATAGGGCATTTTTTCCACATTTACGTTACTTTTTTCAGGGAACAATCTGGTGTAGTAAGGTGCCTGGGGAGTACAATTTGATGCAGATCCAAAACAAACAAACAAAAAAATCGTTATCTAGCAGATTTAAATATGTTTTTTGATACTGGATCAGGCTTGATTGAAATGAAGGGGACAGCTGGGCCTTGGGGGAGGTATACACTCTACTTAGTGCCTTGCCTCTAGTTGGGTCTGTAATTATGTTGGCTGTAAGGGAACAAAAATCAAACAATCTTCTGATTAAAAACATTAGAAATAGATTTTGTCTAATCAGGGCTTATTATTATTATTTTTTAAATATTACAGTTATTTAGCTGACTCTTTTGCACATTTACATTTAACATGAGATTATTTACAATATTTAGGAAATTGTATGGAAACAGACATTTCTTCTCAGACTTTGATACATGTAACACATACACATCAGTCTTGACCCTCTTGTCATTTATGAGGACTGATCTGCCAAAATTAGAAATAAATAATGAAATACATAAATGGCTCAATAAATATATTAATATGCCCTTAAATGCACTAAACATAAGATTATCTTCTTTCTGCTTTAATTTGCCTATCTTTCAATTTACCTTCGTATCAGTTTAACTAATTATTTACTTTCCTGTTTAATTTTCCTTTTTAAATGTATTTCCGTATTTATTTCTGTATTTATTTTAGTATTATAACATTTGCGTGTAATCTGCAAATTCGCATTTGCAATTTATTTCAACAATCCTATTTATTCCTGTATTTATTTTTACTTTTATTTATGCATTTCTGCTTCATTATGAAAATGAGGAGGCTGCCACTGAAAGTCAATCACAGCACATTAGGGTGAGACTGTCACATTTTATGAATTAATTAATGGCTTTCAATTTTGGTGCATGAAATGGCAAATTATCTTTTAACTGAGCCATTCACATAATTCTTTATTTATTTCTGATTTTGACAAGTTTAGTCGTCCATAGTCATTATGTCATAAGCATTTCTGAATGCATGCTAGGACTGTGACTTGACATATTGTAGTTTTGTGTATACAACATATAATATCAACAAGTGGCTAGTCTAAAACATACTAGAAATGTGCGCCAAGGAGGGAATTAGGCAACATCTGTTAAACAGTTTAGATTACACCTCCTCAAAGAAATAATTGTGCTGTCTGTGGAAGGCAACTTTCCTTTTTCTGGTTTTCTCTTTTCATTTGCATCCAGCCTGTGTTAATGGTAGTGTTTGATGTTTAATATAATAGTCAAGACAAAAATGTCAGCGATCGACCCATTAAAGCTAAAAAGACAATTACACGTTGACAAAGTGGCAGAATTTGAGGAGCTGTTTTGCATTAGCTTGTGTGTGTGTGAGTGAGTGTGTGTGTGTGTTTGTGTGTGTCTGGGGTGACAGAATGGGGGCAGATGGCAGATTGCTGGGGTTCCTGATGGCACAAAGAAGACAAACATAGAGAGGCTGTACACACAGACCAACACATCTGACATTTAATTCCTTCCTCACACACATACAAACACACAGACGTACACAGTTCAGTATATAATGTGAAATAAAGGCATACAGGATGTGGGAGAGAGAGTATAAATGATGTGTGAGAGGGACAAACTGACCTATTTGGTTGGACTTTTTAGTTTTGTTGTACCTTGACTCATTGCTGCTCAGCCTGTCCCTGTCCTCAGAGTCCTTGGGTGACTGAGTGACCCAAAGCACTTCCTGTTGTGGTGTGTTGTGGGGGGGCAGCCCTAAATGTTGGTTATGTACAACTCTCAATCATGCAAATAGAAATGCATGTAAACAACAACACGTAGAAATACTGACTAATCAGGCATTCGCATGAAACGTGGTTATTAATATGGTCTGATGCCTCATTCAATTGAACACTCATTATACTCTGATTAAACTATTCAGACCAAATTAATGACAGATGATAAATGGGCATTCAAGTAAACAGTAATTGCAACATGCTCCTGTGCTGCCAACAGACAAAGTGCCAGGTTTCCTTTTAGTCGTTCAGTTGAGCCTTGTTAGGGGAAACCTTGTTGTACTTTGTGAAATGCTGCCTCCAAACAAATTAATGAAATATGAAACGGAGCATGAAGCAGAAAGAAGAATCATACAGAATGAACCAACTAGTAGGTATTCACATACGTATCCACCCTAAAAATGTGGCTTGGTAAAGATAGTATCACTGAAGTATCATCTTAGTAAAATGAGTCAATATTCTTACTTGTGATGAAGGAAAATCCTCACTGGAGTAGCTGACTGAAGTTTATCACTTCAAATGTATAAAAAACTTGTTCTGTACATAGTCGTCTTTCTCTTGTGATTAAAAAACATTGATCTGAAGCTCGATTCTAAAGCTGTTCTGTGATAAATGATAAATATAGCCACTTCTAATCAACCCACATCAATTTTATGCTGAAATTATTAGATTTCAGCACCAACCACTTCCTGTTCAACCCTCGCCCCACTCCGAGTGTAGATACAGTTACAGATTATTTAGTTGGTTGAACAGATATAGATCATTTTATACCTGCTCATTCCATGGAGGTAACACCAAAGTTCATCTGGGCAAGTCTTGCCACTCAGCAGCCATCTTGGGATCACCCCCAGGCAGTTGCAGGCTAACAAGATCCGGCCTCTATCTAGATGAATGGTGAGAGAGCTTCACTTTCAGTGGTCACCAGGACCAGTATTGGGGGTAACAGTAATATATTTCTTTTAGCAGTAACAAACTAATATGATGCGTTACTAATAATATTTCAGTAATTATTATTATTTTTACTACAGTTCGCATGTAACACGTTACCGACCGAAGTGAAGTGTTTATTGTTGTTTTTTAAAGAACCAATCCACACTGCGCATAACCATATTAATATAGGCTCTATGTGTGTTTAATATAGCCAAGCCTATAAGTTCTCTGTGTGCCTGAAATGAGCCGTATTTCATATGATATATGATTAAGGCTAATCCTTCGAGCGCACTTGGATTTACATTCTTAAATCACACCATGCATTCCTTGTTCTGTGGACTAAAACAACTGGGATTATTCTCCGTGGACACAAGTATTGCTAAGGTAAAACACATGACTCTGACGACTTGAAGATGGTTTAGAAGTTGACCCAAAAGTGGACACCAGACAGGGAGTGGATTAGTGGATTGACAATGAACAACAGGTAGGTGAAGGTGAAGATCTCCGACTAAGGCAGGTGGCTCCATGTGAGGAGATGGAGGAGACTCATGGTGGTGCAGGTTGCGCTCAGGGAGATCCAGACAGTGCAGAGTGGCAGAGGTGCTGGAGGCTGGGTGGCGTTTGACTGAGGAGCTGGTGCAGGAGAAGTTCACACACTGATGAAGTGGAGAAAAACAGGTAAAATTAGATTGAAGACTAGAAACACTATAGCGACGAGAAAACACTGGAAACATTAGGTTGCCCTCGTACCAACTAGGGCTGGCGATAATAATCTGGCAGCAAGCAGAGAGGAGACCATGGTACCAAGTAGGGAGGCTGATTACTCCCAAATACGCTGCAGCTGTGAGGTGGCACAAGCTCCGGCCAGCAGGAAACCACGCCCAGCCTCACCCAGCTCCTCTGAAACACAAAACACAACAAAAATCACAGACAAGCCGCAGTACAGTCCAAACCATGACAATGACATCACACAGACTGTGTAGACAGCTGATTAAAACAGAAACGGATCTGATGTCCAACCTGAAAAAACACAGAAACACTTCCTTTTTATTAAGTTTGCATTTTTACTGCTATTTGTTCTTGCTTATTTAGCAGATTGGTTTGTCACAAAAGATGTTCGCAGCTAACCGGCCTCCATTCCATCCCGCTTTCTTTTTCTCTTTCTTCTCCTTTTCTTTCCACTGTCATGCCCCTCCTCTATCTCCCCCTTCTCTTAGTTCCCCCCTCTATCTCATCACTATGCCTTCATTTTCCGCTACACTACCATCACTGTTATTCTCCGCTCGTGTCCCCTCTTCAACAAGTAATCAGTCTCATTCATGTTATCATCGCCCTCCTTATCTGCGTCGCTGACATTACCGTCCGTCAAGTCAGATGGGAGCCATGCTGAGAATATATGCTGTTAAATGATTCAAAATAATACGCTCACCGTTACACTCATTCATTCTTTTTTCATCCTCCCCATTTCATCTACCCCTCACACACAGATCCACATCTTTTCTCTTTAAATCCTGCTCCTGCCATCCCTTCTGTGAAATCACTTTCTACCACTATCTACCATTATTTATTTACACATATAATACTTTTTGAACGTATTATTATGACTTTGTATATCGTATTTTCCTTTTCATGATGCTCCTTTTTTTAAGCTTTTTGCCACTGATGCATTTGTGGGACTACTTTTTCTGTGGATGAGAGGCAAAAAGTAGTGGACCTGACTTCACGCTGGTACTTGCTGGCTCACTATGTTTAGTAGAATTAGTTTTCTGAGACAGATGTTAGTCTGAGTCCACTCTACTTCTGCTCTGCTTTACTTCAAAACGGCCTTAATGTCTGTGGTAGCGACGTTCATCCTTTCTGAAGACTGTTCCTAAAAACCTTGTAAAAATTAAAAGTTTAGTGTGGACGGATTAGAAACTCACTGAAAAAAAATTATAATATTTTTTTTCCCATTTAGCCATAGACATCCACTCAGAATAATAAGTGGGATGGTTCCTTAGTGCTAACATTAAGTATTCTTTCAGATGAGAGATGTATATAAATACATGTATATATATATATATATATATATATATATATATATATATATATATATATATATACATACATACATAATACAGGTTTAATATAGTATAAATGTTTGGAAAAGCGGTATACTATAAGCCGGTAGCTAGTGGCTTCAGTAATAGCTGGACGCTAAACTGCATCTCTGACTTGAATGAGTGCAGAAGCAGCTGAAGGAGTAGAAGAGATTCTGGCTTAAATTATGAATTAGCAGATAACAGTTGAAAAGAATTCTTGATAAAGTGAAAATATCAAAGATCTGTATGTGTGTGTTTGTGCTTGTTATCCATGGGTGTAATTTTACATTGAATTTGACATTGATAGCAAAACATTCTGTTCATTTCTTCATTTTTTTCCTTACCTCTGAGGTAGTATTTGGACCCTGTGAAGTAAACATTAAAATAATTGATAGGAAACCAATAATTCAGGCTCAGGGACTTACAGTACAGCTCAAAATTTAAAATAGGAAAATGCAATGTATTAACCTATCATATTATTGCATTTCATTACAATGACTGGAGCAGATCTGATTTTTCATTAAAGACTTATATCTTTCTCATACATTAGTCTAGTATACCACTTGCTTGCTGTTACAGCTCCTACATCTTATCTCATGTCTTCTTCAGTAGTCACACCCTCCCTCTCCTCTTATTTTACCCTCACTTTTCTTGTGTCTAGTTTCCTTTTCATCATTTTCCATAGCTCTCTCTCTCTTACCATAGCATCCTCTCTCTGCCCTCTTTCCCTAACTCATCTCTCCTCCATCTCCGCCCTCCCTCTGTCAGTCTCTCTCATCTTACCCTCATCACTCCCTCCACGTCTTTGAGCCTCTTACCAGTCCTCTTGTAGCATCAGGCCTTTGAAATATAGATCAGGTTTCATTACCTACCTTCCTCTTTTTTTCTCTCTCTCTTTCAATTACCTTTTTTTTAAAAAAAACAGCCCCCATACGTTTCTTCATTCCCCGTCCATCATTCCCTTTCATCCCTCTCTTGCTTTTTATCTGCCTATCAATCCCTCCGCCTTGTTTGCCTCCCTCTCTTTAATTTTCCCGCATTGTTGTCCTACCAAGCCAAAGAAGGCCACGTGAAGCTGGAGTTCCCCCTCCGCCACCACAACCACTTCATCTGTCTGTCTTCCTATTGCTCTCGCTCATTATCTCCTCAGTAACAGTCCCCATGGTGATAGTGTAGCTGCAAATCCAGGACATCCTTGAGAGGAGGTGATACCTTTTCAGAGGAGGAGAGAGGGAGGCCGAGATAGAGAGGAGCAAAGAAATGGGATGAGGGAGGAGAGGAGGGAAGACAGAAAGTGAGGCAAAGGAAGCTGAGAATACTTTTTGGAGCAGGTGAAACAGAAAGAGAAAAAGGGCAGAGGAGGACAAGACGATGGTAGGAGGAGGAAGAGAGGACCCACCCACCCACCCAGAGCTGTACGATAACACATTTACTCGTACCGAGACAGGACAAAAAGGGATCTTATGTGGAGGAAAGTGAGCAAGGAAGGTGGACTACCTGGTAAGTCATGGAAATATGTTTCAGCACAACATAGCCCTGATCAATCTGAACTCCATTCAGGGAACAAGCATTTTAAAAGTTGTTTGCTTGTCGTCTAACTGACATACCTGACAAAGCATGAATTCAGGCTTTTTACAAAGCAGCATTATGATGTTGTTATTTTGGCACCCTTTTGATCCATTTATTGCAGTCAGATCACAGAGAAATTGCTTTGTTTTGGGTTCACACTGATGTGGTAAAACAGATTAATTTAGTCTACTTCTACTTGCTGGTCACAGTTACTATTTATTGATTGTAACACACTTATTGAGAAACTGCCACTCACATCACTCTGCAGTCATCGGCAGATTGTTTCGTGTCACCTACATGGTAGATCAGACCTTCTAGCTCCTAGAGAATTTGTATGCTCATATTTTGCTCTCCTACAAACCTAACCCTGTCTCTCCTCGTCTTCTCCAGTGTGGACATCCTCCTCGAGCTCCAGCATCACAAGCCACCAGCCTCCAGCCTACGCACCTCTGCCGCTCGTCTCAGTCCTCCCCGTTTACTCTCCAGCACTCACCTGAGCTCGACCTCAAGTAACCCCTCTGCTCACGAAGCCTCCCTGCACTCAGCTCCTGCCAGCTTGTCACCTGCACTATTACCTGAGCCTTTTGTCAATAAATTCCTTTAAACCTTCCCCAGTCTGTTGTCCGCTCTTGGGTCCTGCAAAACACACACCAACCGTTACAGTAATAATCTTGTTCAGAGAAAAGTTTGTGTACATGTCACACTAGAAACCTGGTTTCATTTTGCTTTTTGTGTGTCATTGAACACTGTCTGATTTAAGCGTTTTGCGTGTCATTTTAGGCACGAATGTCGAAGAGAAAGAAAGGTGAAACGCAGGACTCTCTTCAAGGAGGCTCTTCAAGTCTATATTAACTTATTTTAGCTTTGTAAGCGTATTTGACTTAAGTCGTACATTTATTTAACACAAACCAAGCAAAGTTTCACAACGTTAACCTCATATTTATTATTGTTACCATGACGACAGAGATCACTTGACTGTTCACGTTTATCATGACCTGATGACGTTTACCTGACTTCTTCCTTTCCTGCACATCCAAATATGGATGGCCTTAAAGTAATAATCTTGAAGAGTTTCATGTAAATAAATATGTGTTAAGTCACTATCTAACGGCAGATGATGTAACACAATGATGATTGAGGCTATGGCCCACTGATGAAAGCCCTTGCATTTCCTGTAATACCAAAGATGTACTCTGGGTGGCGACTTTCCCGGAAAATATCACAAGAGGCGCACAGTGACGCATTCACCCAGCAGTGGTTGTCAACCAGAGAGAGTGGGTGGTTCGCATCATAATGACTGGAATAGGTTAGACAATAGATAAGTAGGGTTGGGCCAATGGTTTACAGCCATCGACTACTAATCCCTGACCATTGTAACGTCGTGATTCAAAAAGCTTCCCACCAGAAAGCACAACTAAGTGGCGTGTCCAGTTTAGTTCGGCGATCCCAAGACACACGGTTAAATTTGTGGCAGCAGTGTTTCTTTTCCCACGGGCCGCTGTTTCTCTCTGTCATGCCGTCTTTAAACACAGTTTTCTTAGCTTAACTTCCTTGGCTAGTCAGCCAACGTTGTTTTATGCATATGAGGCTCAACGCAGCTAAGTTACGGACATGTGGTACGGTGACGAGGACGCTTTTAAATGTGGCACAGGGATGTATGTCGGTGGTGACGGGAGATAGTTTCCTCTGCAGGGTGAGATCCGTGTCAGAGCAACAGTGGGAAATAGCGGCGGCTACAGTGGTGAGCTGATACGCAACTGCTGCCTCACGACAACACTGAGGGGACACAATGCCTCAAATTCATAAACAACAATGTCATCGTCCATCATGATGTTTCACTGCAGACATTGTCATATGCCAATTCGGCAGACGTCGCCCAACTCTAGTATGTACGTACCATTACTTTTATAGCAACCATTTTTTATTCAGTACATGGTACGTGTTATAATTACTGTCTCAGAAGACATCATTCCCTTTTCACTTTTGCTGCCAACTGCCAACTGGCTGACGTCACACAGGCGACACTGGATCTCCAGGAAGCAGACAGGTCCAAAAATACACCTGCAATTGCAGCTTCCACAAATCTACAAGATTGCCACTTTAAATCACACGCCGCACAGGACGATTGTGATTGGTTTGAATACATGCAAACAAGCTAAAACATTTTTACCCCCTATACCAGAATGAGTATTCATGCAGCCAGACCTTTCTCCAGCACTGACACAGCGCATGTGAGACTATGCAAGACTAATATGCCATCACATTAGATCTCCTTGCTTATATATCAGGTGGCACTGATGTGATACTGTATTATTCTACCAAATAGTTGCTGACTTTGTCTGGTTTAGGGTGGTAGGCAGATACAATTGTACAATATTTCTGAGTTCTTAGCAGGAAACAGCTGCTCATTAGGGTCGATAAGAGTATGTGAAGGCTGGAACGAGCTTTTCTGTGTTCCTGTTATTAATAAACAGGTCAGGTTCAGTATTCAGTTTCGAACTCACTTCCCCACAGGAAAGAATTGATCAGCTAATCAACACAAGGCTAAAAGACACTTTGCGCTTTAGGATGTGTGCACCAACTACTCTGTGAGCCTCAGCTACCTACGATTTCCTATAACAGCCTCTTCAGGAAGATCCACATAAACATCTTTGCAGAAGCATTGTGGAATCTAAGTGCAGCAAGTGGGAAACAGCCACAACAGTAAGCCAAGAGGCCAAAAAGCTTTGCAGAGCTGCAACGTTTTGTGTTAATTTTGAGTAATATGGGCATTTCGAGCAACTTCTGAGATCACACAGTCTCTTGATTCAGTTTAATAAAAAATAATTCAGATTACACAGATTTAAGTAAAATTGAAAAACACATCTTCACTGAAAATGTGTTTTTTTATTCCATGAAATGCCCACATCATGTTTTCAGCCCCAGATAAAAGTGGATTCTTATTGCTCTGTCAGCGGCAGTAAGAACAGCAATTACTGTAGCATTTATTTCCTTTTATTGTCCTCGTTCAGGAGAAAGAGGCAGACTGTTGGCAGACTAAGAGCAGAGGGAAAGGAGGAGAGGAGTCAGAGTACAGAAGGGAAGAAGAGGAGACAACGATGGGATGGAAGAGACACAGAGAGGAAGGAACAGGAGCTATTCAAGACATGAGGAGGTGGGAGGACACAAACACACACACCATCTGAGCCCTCCTGTACTAAGCTCCTGTTCTCCCAAGAGTTAGAGAGACAGAGGGTGTGTGAGTGTGTGTTGGCCCAAATCCCAGGTATAGTGGGAGGGATTTGTGTATTTCTCTTCCACTTAATGTCAAAATGCCATCTCCCTCATTGTTTGGAAGCATGATCTGCATGTGTGTGTGAGGGTGAGTGTGTGAGAGTTCCTGGCTGTGATTCTATTTTATTTTTTTATTTTATTTCAAGGAATATATCCATGAGGATTGGTGTGTGTGGTCTGTGCAGTGTGTGTAGGTGCGCATATATAATTATATGTGTGTGTGTGTGTGTGTGTGTGTGTGTGTATTTATTTTTTGTTTTGTTTTTTTTGACTGGTTACGCATGTCAGTGTGTAGGTTAATTTGCATACAGACACACTGTCTGTTAACGACTTCAACAGAGCCGTCTGTGGTGAAAAGTTAGACTAAAATAAGGCTCAGTGTGGGAACAGTACAATGCAAGTTAGAATGTGTGAATTTACTCTTAGTATATGCTGTCATGTTTTTTGTTTTTGGTCGGTTATTTACTGTTTTATTTTGTAGTTATATCCTCTTGCGTCTCATTTCACTTTCCAATTCCTGCTCACCTGTGTTCCTAGTGCTCCCCAGCCTGATGTTTCCCCTAAACACACACCTGTCTCTCATCAGCTGCATTTGCACTACCATGTTCCAAGTGTCTTTCCACCTGCACCTCATCCACACGTTAGTTTAGTTTGTATTTAAGCCTGTGTTGTTCCCTCACTCTTTGTGGGTTCAATTGTCCTTCCTCACATCCCCCTGTTGTCATCCTGTTTTTGTCCATGTGTTGTCTGTGCCTGTTCTCCGGTCCTCCTGTGCTCCTTGTGGTTTTCTGGTTTGTCCTTAGTTTATGTATTACTTTGGTAATTCTCCTTTTTGTTGGCAGTTTTTGCCTGGGTCTTTTCTGTGTAATCGTGACAGTACCACACTGAGAACAAACAACCTGCTGCCATGGCTGAGGATGGCTCGCAGCCAAAGATTGCGCCATTGCTAGCCAGGGGGAGAAAGTGTGATGAGCTGGTCTGAGGAGATATGCTGCCAATCAGTCCGGTAGCGGGCGAAGGATTGAAAGAGCCAGTTCGATATCTCAAATCTGGGTATGTTATTTAGAACTGCTGTGATTAAACACAAGGAGAAGCACAAAAAGCACAAGAAGAATGATGAGCAAAAGTCAGCTCTCCAAAATGAAAGCTAACTTCATAACTACCTGTAACTTTATCACAGCTGACTGGGAGATGCAGTCAAGTGTGCTTCATTCTCCAGTGCTGGCACAGTGAAAAAAAGTGTGGAAATCCAAGTATGACTAGTGGGCTCCTCACTCAGAGCATCTCCGTCCTGGACATGTCTGACGAGGCTGACGTGGTGTGCCTGAGCTCACTGAGTCAATGGAGCGGCGGACTTGAAGGAAAGCGCCCTTTCATTCATTTAAAAAAAGAAATCAGGTAAGGCTGCTGGAGAAGGCAACTGGAACAAAGTGGAATCCATATAGACTGTACTGGGAATCACACTGCCAAGATGTAGAGGAAGCTTTGGCAATTGGGTAGCAATTGACTTTCCCTCTGCCATTACGTCACTGAATCTAGCTTTGTGTTAGCTGTATTGAGGTCCATGGGAGATGCATGAAGAAACACACTATAACCCAACATATCTACATTGTTCGTGCCTCAATTTTGTTTTGTGCAGCGTCATGGCAGTGTCATCTGTGATATTTGGTTGGACCTGCTCCTTTTAGTCACAATATTATAAGCCCTGTCAATAATTTCGGGAGTAAAAATCAGTGCTTAACCTACTCTCTGAAGTGTGGACTTGTGGCATTTCTTCATCAGATGTCATAAGATGTATATATGTTGGGTTTTAGTGAGTTTCTCCACGCATCTCCAATAGACTTCAACACAGCTAACAGCACAGTCTGGCACCCTTCATTCTATTTTAGCTTCCTTCCAGGAAGGTTTAAAGTCTTCATGACCAGTCAAAACTGTCAGAATCTAACAGGACAAAACCAATGGTGACAAACTGCTCATGCCCTATTCTTGAACCAAATGCTACTTGCTCCTTGACTTAATAGCTTATAACTATCAGGGGAGTTTGATCATTGGCAAAAGTCAATATTTATCAGGCACTTTTACCATTCCGGCTATCGACTTAAAATGCATTAACACCTTAAGAGCACCACATAATTTGAAGCTCTGTCAATCTCTATCTTAAAATGAAAGCAACACTTGCAGATTTTGCATGGAGAATGTGTTCGCAATATAAATCTCATCAAAAGACAGAATAGGTGAGAAAACACAAGAGGGTCACGACATAACAGTGTTAGCATCAATGATGAATGATGTGAGAGCATTTGGCTGTGCGGGGGAGCTTGAATAGTTCAGGAGTGTGAGGAGTACACAGGAAGATTTGTGCATCTCATTCATGCTCACTCGCTCTGTTCCTAAATTAGCCTGACACTCCGTTTCTGCTTCCTCCCCTTAATCTCCTATTTTGGGTATACACCCTCTCTCCCTCTTTTGTGGACCTTGGGACATGGGGAAATGAATAGGGGGACGACCAAAGACAAAAAAGGATGAAGACAAGACATCTGGTAAATCATTTAGCAGACAAGAACAGGTGGCTCTCTCATTCCCCCACGTCATCCATACTTTTACAGGGTAAAATATTTATTGGGCTGCCACAAAATGAGGCACTCATAATTTGGTTTCTGCGCATGGTGGCACTCAGGCTCATTACAAGTAAATATTATGCGCCATATGCTTTCATTTTTACTGACTAATGTCCTACAAACTAATGTGCTATTACCAAGGGAGGACAAGCGACGAGAGGGGAGGGTTGGCTTTGTTAAGAAAAAGAAAGAGAGAATGGAAGGAGGGAGGAAGCAAAGAAGAGAATGTCAGTGTTGGTAACCTGTTCTCTTTCCAGGTTGTGGATTTGTTCATGAGTCCACATCCAGCCCAGTCACAAGGTTATAATGTTAGCAGTTAACATTTCTGCTAACCAAAGAAATGTCCGAGGTTGACATTTGTCGCAAACGTGGCGTATCACCTTCACAATATATGCCTATTAGCAGACTTGCACATCGGGAGGTGTGGGGAGGGGGGCGTTATTACAGCCAACAAGGCTGCCAAAACAGCCAACTACCATTCAAGTCACATCGGTGGATATTGTCAAGGAGACCTGGGGATCTTTTGAGCCAATTTTGTGCAAGAAAAGCGGGTGTTTTTTAAGGGGACCTGCGGAAATTACTATCCATTTCTGTGACGACCAAAATCAGCTTTTTTTCATGGGAAGACAGAGCATTTCCATCTGTGATCGTGGTGACCAAAACAGCTATTTTGAGCCAAACCATGATATTTTCCTCAACCTAAACAAGTAGTTTTTGTGCCTCAACCTAACCAGAGCATACGCACAGTGTTGTGACAAGAACGAAATAGAAATTTCAACCTAAACAAATGTAAAGTTGCAACATAAAGAGACGTTCACTTTTAACTTATCTGTGGTTTTGCAGAAACTTAGCCAAAATGAATTCTGGCGATTGGGTTGCCAATCTGTTTCAGTCTATGTCTTTTAAAGCTTTACCAATTTGGACAGACTTGAAAACCAAAACCAATCTGGCAACACAGGGTGTGTTCAGTTTAGTACAAATCAGGGCCTACATAAGCACAGGTTGATCGCTCAGCAACCACCAATCTGCAACTGTGTTATAGCATCATGGTTGTTTCTGTTTATTTTGATGGCTTTCAATACGTTTGTACTGCATAATACATCTGAGCTGACATTGGTGCCTTCAGTCGCCAGTGAAGGGAGCTCGACTGTTGTGGTCAGTAAAAATGTTGGTTTACATCTTGGACAAAGATCAGAAACATCTGACAACAAAGACAACCAAAGACCATCCTTGAACCAGAGACAGGTGTTAGAAGTTTAATTTAGGGATCAAGACTGTGAGATGCATTTGAAAGGTCATACAAACCTAAACAGTGGACCTGAGCTTGAGCTGTTTGGTCTCACATACTTCAAATAGCTGTGGGAAAGACAGAGTGAAAGACAGAGAGAGAGACAGAGCAGTAAAAGCTGTGTGAAAGCAACAGAGCAGAAATCAAATGTGTCCACTCTTTTGATTCTAAAGGGCATTTGGACTTGAGGCGCTCGACTGAAGTGAATATGCGAACTAATTGACTCACTTTACATTCGAAGCAGGCACTGTACGTCCTAATTAATTTAGTGATACTGCTCTGCTGAGCCTCTTAGCCAGTGGACAATGGGCGATTAATGGCTCCCACTGTAAAGGTGCCAAAAGGAACTACCACTGCGTCTCAGTGTGTAGAAATGACTTCTTTTCACTGGTACATCAGCTGGGACAATCGTCACACTCCCTAAATACATATCGACACAGCTGGATGGGCTTCAGAACTAAAGATGACGATTACATTTATCGCTGTGAGATGTGGACTCCTATGACTGCAATTTAATTGTTTTTAGAGTCTGCAATGGAGCATTAAGGACCAATCTAAAATGCTTTTTAAGAGGTAATGTAGAAGGTGTGTAAAAAAAGAGAGAGCAGTGCTTTGAGGAAAAATTGATCATCAAGTGGACAGATTGGTGTAGGATTTAAAACCAAGTTGGTTGTAGTGTGTATTCATTCCGCCAGCTGTTTTCTAAGTGCTGAATCATGCAGAAACTATGGGTGTTGCTCGTGGTTGGCGTGAACGTAAAACAGCACAGGGAAGATGAGATGAGAGATTCCCAGTTTGATCAGTAAAATAACATCACTCATTTACATGTGGAACTGATTATTGTGCAGAACAAACTATTCCAAATTGAAAATGTGCTGTAACATCTACTCACGAGCCAATGTATCAACGGCTTTAATAGAATTACAACTCGTCAGTGCGCTTTGTAAATTTTTGTTGTCTTTTCTGGAGTGTAACGCACAGTACATTTTCAGCAGATAATACATACAGCCCCAGCTAGTATAATTTAAAACATAGGACCTTTATCCTAGCACCACTGTCAGTGATATACAGAGTAATACTGGCCAGCTTAAAGCATTCATTCCCTGAATGGAGAGAGTAATATGGGGCAACTTGTTTTATAAAGCTTCTCTCTTTCCATCTGCAGAGCATGTGTGACTGATTGTAGACGGGAGGGGTACAGTGACGGCAGATTGTCCATTAGTTAATTGATCCCAAATGGTGTAGTTCCCTTGAACAGATAAAATGAAATAAAACTTCAAAACGCTAAAATGGGTCACTTAAAGTGACTACGAGGAACGTTCAGTTTTTGTTGATTCTAGCACCCCTTTGGACAAAAGCGGTACGATCTGTTGTAAAGATTTTTTGCTAGCGCGTGCATTTGTTTTGGAAGTGATTGACAGAGAGACTGCAGGATGGAGGCATTAATAATAACTTTATAAAAATAGCATTTATAATCATCATAGGAGTCACAAGACTGTTTCATAAACGCTTAAAATGTCCTTGTAGTCACTTTTAAGTATATGTGTGGGAAACACTGTTACAACTTTTAATAGGTTACATGTATTAGGAGACAATCTAAGTTTAAGGTGATTCACATGGGCACTGTGTTGGCGACCCCTGTTAGAAGAAGTGCAGAAACTCAAAAGTATACTAAGCAGGGAACATATATAGACTCATACAAAAGTAATCCTTCTCCATCATCACATCTGACCCTTTAGAAGTGTGTGCCAGTGTCTGTATCTGCAGAGATCATGCCCTCTGCCTGTGTTTTCTCATTTTTGTTTTGTTTTCTGGGATGTTTCTAGGCGTTAATCTTTCAGCAGTGCTGTGAAACAATCAGCAATGTTACATTTCTCTGATTCACTGCTTTGTTTTTGCTACTGCCATTCCTTCTCGTCATTTACTCTTATGCCTTTAATTTCAGTGACATACCTGTGTCGAGGAATTGCCCATTTATAGCGAATGGTGACACTAATTTGGAGGGAAAGACTCTTTGTGGGAGCTCCTGTCAAGGATCCTGTCAAGAAAAATGTGTCTCATAGGCAACAGCTGGGTTTTAACTCTAACAAAATTGCATTAACATGACAATATCAGTAATGCAATAGGGAGAAATGTCACATAGCAGGAATTTGCACACATTTTTTGCAGAACAAGTGCTGGCATCTTTTGCTGGTAAAAGCTCCATAAATGTATCTGAAGATGATTGCGTCCACTGGCCAATTGCATTTTAATCATAGACTGTAAAACATAGACATAGTCTCCGTGATGTCCCCCATAGCTGAAGAGCCTTTGTGAAGGTCTGAGTGCTGGCCCCCATGGTCATCTTCTTGGCAGTGCCTGACTCTTCCTAGCTACCGGCTGGTCCAAAAATGGGCAAAGAGTTGGAGCATTGTGGAGCTGTGGTGAGCCGAATGAAGCCTGGTTGCTGACAGCTAGCTGAAACTTAAAGGGCCCACACCATTAATTAATAATGCCTACTTGTACCAGGCTGTGGACTGTTTTTTTTCTGTTGTAAAGATGAGCATTTAATAATAATATAGAAGTCAGTGGGGACTGACTGGATGTTCTAGCCATTTATGGAACTTACCATTTGATTACATTGCATTGTTAGTACGTTTTAGGTCCATGGACTCTAATGCATCCTCATAGTGCAAACAAAATATACATTTTAGTTCTGTTTAACTACTGCTACAACCAGTTATACAGGAGTTATTGTGTAAAGCATCGATGCTACTTGTCAGCATTTGTCATTATATTCTAAAGCCTTCCATTCTAATTGACATTTTAACATTTGAATCCACCGCACATCATTGGAGCCAGTGGCTTTATAAATGCTTCCCTTGCTTTGTAGCCTTTCTGTGCCTACTATGTAAAATGATGAATATACTCATTTGTGTCACATTTATTTTCAGTTTTCTCATAATTGTATGGCCTTGTACTGCTGAAATGTAAAGAGAATTCTTCATGTGGAGCTGGCTTAGGATCAGTGGCAGACATCAATAAGTCATCGTTCATTGGCTTTAATAATGGTAATATGTGTCTGCATGGTATATTTTTTTACTGTTAGACACTTCCAATGCTTTGTGATCTAAAGGAGGAAATCCACCGTAAAACAGAATGCACCCGTGCCATTTCTCTGATCTTAGTCAATTAATATCAATGAACACATGAAACCCATAGCTTGAAAATCCACAGAAACAAGTCTTTAATCCATGAGAAGATGAAGAGACCTTTTTCTCATTACTTTATGAACATGCTCTTCCATTTAAGAAAAAAAAGTTATTTACTGCGACTGTTAATGATGTTCCATCTGTCTCCTCTACAGTGGATGACATTATATTCCACTTAATCCATGTAGAGTTTCTCACTGAGTCATCTGCTGAATACCACACGGTGGGTCTGTGTTATGTAGGAGGTATGAAGCGATCAATGGCTGAGAATAATGGATTGTATGTTTACTAGCAGTAGGGCAAACAAGTAACACAAGATTTTTGTACAACATACAATGAACATGATTTTTAGGTGTAACTGGAAAACAAGTATTAGCTTTCTAAGTGCTGTATCGTAGGCAGCTGGATGTGTTTCAGTTCCTTGACGACGTTTCACCTCTCATCCAAGAGGCTTTTTCAGTTCTAACTAACTGGAGGGGAGTTTGCAGGCTTTTAAACTCTGTGTGGGAGTGTCCTTACAGAGTCCTTAAGGACACGTGTGAGCTCTGAGTTTCAGAGTCGTTAGGGCCACTTGTGGGTCGTTGACCCAACCAGCCTTCATGTGGGTTGCTAGGGCTAGGTGAGCCCAGGTGTGAATGGTTGTAAAGCTGTCTAAGGCCACCTCCTCTGTTCAAAGACGGTCATTCCAGTTTAACATAGATGGATTCTTTTTCTCCTCTTTCAAACCATCTGTAGTCTCTGGCCAAGATGTTTATATTGTTGTCCTCAGAGGAATGACTTTTCCCCTTCAGATGTAAGAGGACAGCAGAGTCTTGACCTGAGGAGTTGGCCCTCCTGTGTTGTGCCATTCGCTTTAAAGCTCGTTTTGTCTCCCCAGTGTACAAATCTGTGCAGTCCTGGCTGCATTGAATAGCATAAACTACATAACTCTGTTTATGCCTGGGTGTTTTGTCCTTAGGATGGACAAGTTTCTACCTCAGTGTGTTGTTAGGTTTGAAGTGAGCTGGGATATGATGTTTTTTGAAGAGTTTTCAGATATTCCTGTGACATGTTGTTATGTTTTATCATCTCCTCCTCTCTGTCTGCTCTGGATCTTTTAGAGGCTTTGACAAAGGTCCAGTTTGGGTAGCCACAGGTTTTAAGTGCTCCCCTGTTGTGCTTCTGTTTCTTCATTACCATGACCTGGATGACTGAGAACCTTCATCAACAAGTATTAGCTTTGTTTTGCATCAAACAAACCATTTAGTGGAGGTTATTCTCTAATATAGTCAGGTTCATTTACAAACTGCTTGTACCTTGTGTTTAATTTCCAGTACTTTTTCTAAATCCAAGATACATCATTTTGTATGTGAACAAGCTATGTACCTTGTGGGCTCACCACTTAAAAGATAAGTGATGGGCATCAGCTGTGATTCTCATGCCTTTAATCACTGGCTCCTTCTTCAGCTGTTTGGATTTTAACTGATTTCAGTCATAGTCATACCGGTGTAGAGCATGGCCATTATAACCTGATAACATCGATGCAATTTATTCTCGCAATTACCTTCAAAACCCATTCTTACTCATCAAATACAGCAGCCTTGTCAGTGGCCCTACACTTCCGAGCGGGTACCTCTTGAGGCAACCTTTAGTGCGGGAGTATGAAGAGCAAGAAAAGTCCAAGTCAGGGGTGGTTGAGGTGTTTGAAGGGGTCATACACTGGACTTCGATCCCGTGAATTAAATTATATGGTTGATATAATAGTAATAGGCCAGTACTGCACATAGCATTTTTATGTGAGGGGCTGGCCTTAACCAACTTTTCTGTCGGCTCTGTGGAATTATGATATTGCAGAGCATAAGAGATGGATCGAATGTATGTCTTCCACTTTAAGATATGGCTGATATGTGGGCATATGTGAGCATATGTTCCATGGACCAACAAAAAGCTTGTCTAAAGTCAAAGGTGCTGTTTCCTGTTATCTAAAGGACGCATTACACACACACACAGAGGGACACGCAGCAGCGCTCCTCCTCCGCCTCAGTTTAATATTAATTTATTTTTTCATATGCAGTCAAACAGAGATGTTGATTGGACAGATAATTGTGAAGTGGTGGGGGATTGGTTTGATTTATGATCTGCCCAAAACACAGTTTCTACATTTACCTCTTTGCGGTGTGTGCTGCACTTTGCGACCAGATTATCCACCGTTTAACTAGCAAATGGACTTGGATAAGCCCTAGACGCACTACCGTTTGCTTTAGACCATGCGCTATAGATCATCTAAATAGGGCCCAATATGTCATAATATGTGAACTGTTTTCAGCAAGCTTTATTTTGAATACCTAACTGGAAGTTGACAGAGGGGAAGGTACAGCGTCATAGTTTAAAGCCTAAGGCCACTGACCAAGCTGCAGGTTTCCCTACATCAGCCCAACCTTCACCTATAGTGCTAGAGGTTTGTTTGTGGTATTGTTGATATAGCTAAGATGTAATGTGTATGTCTTTGTTTATAATGGGGGAATCTTTGTTGCTCTGATTCTACGAGAGCTCCCTCAAAGAGCCAAATCCATCCATACAGCCATTTGTTATAAATGCTCAACTCTGTGACCTGAGTGTCTCTGACTAAATTAAAAATCTATCTGCCCCCAAACTAAACCACTCAGTACTGTGTTGAACATCCTAGTCAAACACACCCCTGGGCTTCCACAAAAGGATGTCTGAGCTGCACCTGAAGTTGGCTGAGCACGAACATAACCCCGCTACACACCTTACACTTGAAAGGGGGAAATTTAACAGCACTTAGATCAAACTGCAAAGATGTCCATCGCCCGGTCAACTGCGCTAAGTTCATGCTGGGGTTATACGCCTCGCCAGAAGCCAAAGTTCTTCAAATATAATTTTTTTGGGGAGTCGTGCTATGTCTGATCGAGTTGATGTGCGTTATCTGACTGGGCTCTTGACTCCAGCAAGACAGAGACAGAGGGAAACAGCAACTTTAAAGATAAAGACTTGTTTTTTATGTGTGACTGACATGTTAATTTTGCAAAAAAACAAAAAAATAAACTTAGTCTGTTTTATTTATCCCAAGAAGCTGCCAAACTGGTCACCATTATTGAGCTGTTGCCCTTTAATCAGGCAAGGGTTAAGTGCTGGAGCAGGAGAAATATAGTCCTGCACTGCACTGTATTTGATTTACTGGAGGTGCACTTGATTTATACTGCTCTCAAGTTTTATATTTCCCTCAAGTGGGAATAGTACTTGCAAGTAAAGATAAATCACATTTTAAACAGATCACAGTAGGTTGCAAAGAATCTCAAAAGCAGAAGAGTACAAAGAGTAATGCCTATTAGCAAAGGATTAAGTAACATCTTTAAACATTTCTACAAAGATTGTTTAAAGAGGTGAAAACAATCACCTAGGTGGGAGTTATTACTATGCAGTCCGTGTCATTCGAAGAGTTGTTTAATGTGACAGTATTCTTGTTCTGTCACTTGAAGAAAACTCTTGAGAGTCTATTAAAAGTGAAAAATTTGATCTTCAGCTGTGAATGAAGGAGTAAATATCCTTCCCTCTATACTGACTGCTGTTTGATGACTGCTGTTTGATTTTCTGGAGCTGCAGTCTACATTTATCACGCTCAGCCCTTGAAACATCTCCCAAAAGTACAGACAGTGTTTGAAAGATAAAAGAAAAACGGCTCTGGGACAGGTCAGGAAGTCCTGCTGCCAGCAGACTGATCCCCAAACAGGGCAAATGGTACAGTACAAGTGGCTGCTCTGTGAGTTCATGTGTTCCCGGGACACTTCATTGTGTCAGTTTTACTGGGGCTGCATTCTGTCAAGAATATCCAGTGAAAGCAGAGTCACTGCTTGGGTTGAGAAAAAACATTAGATACTAGACTAACAGCGGAATACTAGATGAATACATGTTTTACTCCAATTCAGGTAAAACTTATTAAAGCAGGCTTAATACTTGCGTAATATATCGAAAAACTCATGTTCCAAAGGTGCCTTTATTCACCATTTGTTTTGTATATGTATTCCTTTCCTACAATCCACTAAGGCTGATGCTTAACTGCTATTATCTTCGACTATTTGGCGCGCAAGAACAAAAAGAGAAAAATAAGTCAAACACTGAAAATCCAAGGACGGGGATGGTTTAAGGGGATTTTAGAAATATCTAAAGTACAAGTGAAAGATGACATCAAAAGGGTTGTAAAGGATGTCGGATTGGGTTTTATTATTTTTGGCACACCTCGAAGTAAGAGTCAAAAAAGATAGAATCACAATTTTTTTTTTTTTGTGCCCCAGGAAGGCTGTGTTCTAATGTTTGTATGTTAAAGATTCTGTAAAGCATATCCAAAGATGACAATGCAGATCTTTTGGCTATAGCCAGCGTACAATTCACATGTATACACCAAAGGCCTTGAGAATTGTTGCTATGGGCTCATCTCATTATCAGTCCAGTTCACCATAGGCTGCAGAAGTTGCTAATTTGCAATGACAACCGTGTTTACTGAAATCTTGTTCATGTATGGCTAATTTGCTTTGCAAAACATGTTTTGGATGGCATGTGATTGCTGCAAAACATCCTCATGTGAACGACTGAACAGGTCAGCTGTCAGCGTCTCCCAAAGCGACGTCTATCCCTGTTCCCAAAACAACATGACCATTGCAGCGTACGAGTCAACACACTTACCGGAGCTTCGTTGTACGGTCGCAGTTTGTTTAGGTTTAGGCAAGAAAACTACTTGGTTAGGTTCAGGAAAACATTGTGGGGACTTAAATATGGGTCATGATAAACTTTTTTTTTATGTGGTTATTTTTCTGAAGAGGAAAGGCTCTGTTGCTGACACATTTACTGGCAATGTTTATTCCAGTTCAGGCAGATTAACATCACAATGTTAGGAGGTGGTTGGAGTGGTTTTATGAAGCAAAGGACTCAGGGTTAACACCCATGACCCCACGAACTGAGGTTATTAAAGCACTTGGGTTAGGTTTGGAAAAGATGTTGGTCCTGGTAAGAGACTTGAAAAGTAAATCCATTTTTAAAGTCCGTATTGACTTTTCTGAGGTATTGAATAAAGTATGATTCTTACTTAACCTTAACCAAGTGTTTGAGCTGCCCTAACATAACCACAAACATATTTGGCATTGCTTTATTTGGCAGAAGTGAAGAGCTAGAGAAACCACATAAAATATTGACAAAACATATTGACTTTTGTGCAGGCAGGAGAGTTATATTCAACACAAACTAATAATAATAAATACATAATGGTACCATACCATCTTGTATTAGGGTTGTGATGTACTATTCCGACTTTTCATTGCAGGGACTTGGTAGACACGAAGGATTTAGTGATGAACCATATCCTGCATTCTCTAGGACAACTTTATGATGGGATTTTAATCCTCTGACTACACCACCTTTGGGTCTTCAGTCTTTCCGGTGCCAGCGCCCCAGGCTAACCTGCCCGCGGATAATGGAGTCAGCAGCCTGTTCCTCGTGCTCTGGACAGACTTGTTGGTGATTCAGGGGTCATTATGGGGAAGTGAGAGCTTGACATTTACACAGCTACTCTGTCTCCCCCACGAAACACTCTGTGGTCTGACTTAATGCTCCCCTGTCTGTCTGTGATTCCTCCTTCAACCCCCAGACACACTCATTTTTACATCTTTCTATCTTAGTCTGGAAAGTGCTGTGCTTTGGACCATGGACAAGGAAAGCACACTGGGACCTATTTTTAAAGCAGTGTTTTATAATTAAGGCTATTTCAAATTCAAATTCTTTGTGTTTATGTCTCTACTTTCTGTCTGCCTCTGCTTTGTAGGCAAAAACTTTTCTCAACCTAGCATGCCCTTTCATTTTACGCCCTGGTATGTACATGGATCCACCCTGTTTCTACCTCTCCATCTCTACTTTGTACCCACATCCACCCCTCACCCTGCCCCACCTCCCTGTCTATACCCTTCATCTGTACCCAGCACATTCCTCCACATCTCAGCTGGCCTGTCTCTTTTTTAACTTTTGTCTGTCTCCACTGTTCATGCACCGACCCAATCCTCACCCTCCACTTCCAACCCACCCGCCTGTCTCTCTCCGCGCTCGCAATCCAACGCACCTCCTTAGCCCAGCCCTCTCCTGGGGCCTAATTAATTTAGTGAAATCTCAATCAGCCTTTCGCTCCATTACCATAACCCCGTATCCTGTTTGATGCTCTATGCTGGGGGGCATTAGGATGATTACGTTTAGGATCAGATCTGCCTCCTCTGCCACCATGGCGTCGTACCATTCCTCTAATATAATGATACAATGATGGCATACACGCCCCTCGCTCAGGTCAGAACAAATTGAATCTTAACGCCGAAGTTCTGAGGCTGCGGAGTTCAATCAGAGAGAACTGTGGGTGGGTGGTGAGTCTCTTGGGGAGGCAATGAACTCATCTGAAGTCAGGAGGGAGAGATAGCAAAGGGGAGATAGGGGAGAGAGATAAGGAGATGGGAAAAAATGGAAAGAGCGAGGGAGAGACAGACAGAGAGAGAGAGAGAACAGAGTGGTGAGAGTCAGGGGGGTGATCATAAGAGAAACAGAGAGACAGATATACAGACAAACAAGGACAGAGAAAGAGAGCACGATAGGCTTCTAGGACACGTGCTTCATGGTTTATTCATACACTGAGACATGTTCTTCTGCATGTTTTCAACACAATCGTATATTACGCCAGGGTGAGCTGAGGAGACAGTCAGGACAAATGTAGGGAATGAAAGTAGAAATGAGAAATGAAGCCAGAAGAAATAAGATCATATGAGAGGACGTGAAGGAAGAGCGAGAGGGAGACACGACATAAAAGCAGAGTTCAGAAGAGACGGCAGGACAGTGGTCCACGTGCAGCCATGCAACAACTCTGTGAGGCTGTTCTTGAGCACAGCAGTGCTTTGAGTGAAATTCTAACATCAACATGCTAACATGGTCACAATGGCAATGTTAACATGCTGATGTTTAGCAGGTATAGCTGTTAAAATGTTCTCCATCTTAGTGTATGAGCAAGCTGACATCTGCTAATTAGCCTCTGTAGACATGAGCTTAGTTGTTACTTGTTACATAGCTAGCTAAACCAACAGATAAAGCATCTTGTACTTTTAATTAGCCTACGTCTCCCAAAACACCATAACACACTTTATACCCATAGTATTGAACTAAATGACCAAGTAGCATTTAGCACAATCATAATTTTGAACTCATTCTGAACTGTATGAATAGGCTAAGTGCTGCTAACTGTGGTGAAACAAACATTTTTCAGCATTTATTTCGAATTATTACTTATGACAATTTAGAAAGGACTACTTTTAAAGGAGCAGTTCACCCAAAAATGAAAATTCTGTCATGGAAAGTTTTGCAGACTATACAACAATTCTGGAGCATCACAACAAAACAGAGTTGCAGCACTTTTCTTAAACAACTGAAGTAGATGGGGACTTGTTTTAAAATGTAAAAAATACAACTTAAAAAACAAAACAAAACTGGCTCCATGCAGCTCGTCCGGCATAATACAAGTCTCCAGAAGCGTAGAAATCCCAAACTTATTTTAAACAATGTTATTTAAGCCGTCAATGCATTGGATGAGGTTATGTACACACTAATTGCATCCCAGTCCTGGGGTCCAAGAATTTCTTTATAAAATGTTCTGGCATTTCAGTTTGGAGTGCTGGACTGACTTACTGATCGACATTTCCATCGCTAAAGCTACAAGCATGGCGTAAAAAACAGCAGAGGGCCTAATTTGGCGTTTTATTGTAACCTTATATTCAAGTTAGCTATGATGCTTAAATGTAAAACATGTACCCTATGAAGAGAAGAAAAATTCTAACCAATAATGCCATTTGTGTTGTGCCTCAGAGTTAATTAGCAAATTAGTAACATCATTCATCAACATCATTCAAGCTATAAGCCATCAATAAAATGCAACACAGGAGCAGCCACTACCTTAATTACTCAGCAATTTGTGCAGAACTAAGACCAGGGAGGAAAGAAGGCATACAGCATTAGTATAATTCACAGTGCTTCACATTCTGACTGTAAACAAAGGTGCACCGTTGGCACATGTCCCTAATGAGATTCCACCCACTCAACAAGCTCTTGGTCTGAGTTATTACGTTGGAAAACAAATATCATCAACTATATCCCTCAATATATTTGAGGCAGTATATGAGGATGAACAAATGTGCCAATCAGAATAAAGTTTGCTGACTGTTGAGCTTGTGTGTTCCCATCACACATAATGAAATGTGAATGCATTGTAGGATGGGAACAGCTTTCATTGGTTTAAAGGAGACATTCCCATGACGCCTGATGCCCGCTGGCAGTGGTGAAACTTTGGGGCAAAGGTGAAATTGCTGCAGGGTTTGAAATAACTGCTCTAAACTAACATGGTGTGAAGACACTTTCAGCCAGCTGCACCTCCATCCCTTCAGGCCACATTCCAGTCCGACCTTCTAGCCTGGACCATGGCTGCTGCGACTCCTGGCGCCCTCTGCATTGATCCAATTGGTCTCGCTTTTTGAGGGTCGGTATGGGCAGTAGGGAGTTGTCCCTATATATAAGGTGCTGCATCGTCCTGACAACATTTTTTATTGATTATAAAAAAAACCTCCAACTCCACAGTGTTACCGAAAAGATCTATGAACAGCTGCTGTGAGTTTTTTGCAAAAAGTGGGCTATTATGATGTAAATCCAGCATGAGAGATTGAGTGACTGGAGCATCTGGTGACAAAATACAATAATAATAATAATAATAATAATAATAATAATAATAATATAAATATTAAAAAACGTACTTTCCGACTCTCTTATGTTTTTGTGTAATTGTATTGTCTTCATTTGTATTTCTATATATCATATATATCTAGATATATGTTCTATATATTAAATTTCAAATGTATTCATGTATTTTTACTTTTAAGCATTTCATGGGAAACTTGTTTTATTAACTGTGCAAATGACAATAAATGCTTTGACTTGACTTCGACTGATGTATCTGTTTGCAAAAACAAATAATGCCAGCACTTTATTTTGGGGACTTGGCTGCTGCCAGCATGTTCTCACACCCAATGTGCCAAAGACAGCAGTCTGGTCAGTAACCCTACACTTCTAATTTTGATGCTGCACTTACCCCTCTAGTGCAGTAGTATAAATGAGAGAAAAGTGTGTGAGGTTATGGTTCATACACTGGACTTTTTCTCTACTGAACGGGGTTGGTGTCTCGTTGACGAATGAAGATTGATTTATTTTTTAGTTATGTGACGTAAGTACAGTATGTAAAAGACATAACTTACATCACTTACAATAGTGTCATCCTAAACCTCACCAAGTAGTATTGGAGCCTAAACCTAACCAAACCACAACCGTTTGACAACATTAATAACAGTCCAAGGTCACAGTATGTCATAATATGATAACTGTTTGTCAGCAAGCTTTTTGAAGGACATGTTACATTCTTGCCAACTTGGCCACGGAGCCTTTATTTTGAAAGTCTAGCCAGATGTTGCATTTAACATATTATTGTTAACTTGGTCCTTCATGTCCTAGACTGACTGCAGGCACCAAGCTGTAGATTTACAGATTACAGGGCTCCCTCATTCATGTTATCAGTGACTCACATCCTTATTTACTTCTAAAAGTGAATCTTATGCTTTATTGTACAAATTAAAGAAGAGCAGAGTAAAATGAGATCCGTGCATGAGCAGAATATATACAGTTATAATCCAACAATTGCAAGTTTTAGTACAGACCAAAGACTGAGGCAAAAACCGCATTGCCATGTGTGTTTAGCTAACATGACTGTTGAACTACCCTCAAGCATGAGTTAATGTGGTGATTAACTGTCCCCTACAGCAAATGCAGTTATTTTAAAGCCCGATACTTTCTGTAAACTAAATAAACAATGGGAACAATTATGTTGAAAGCACATTAACTGTGTTAAAAATGTGAGAATTTACTCACCTCTTAACTCCATCTTGGTATGAACTGTTTCACCATCTCTAAAACCTTCAGGTTGTGATGACACTGCTAACTAGACATTGTCGAGTGTTTAAGTATCACCATTATGTCTGCCAGTGAGGAAAGGGGAAAAGAGAAAAGAGAGGATTGGGGAAAAAGAGACAAAAAGCAAAATTATGACATAAGCCAAGATCTACCAATAAAAGAGAGATGTGGAGCAAGTCAATGTGTAAGCTAATTATCCTCTCGTAAAGTAGATCATAAATGGCTACTTGTAACATTTTTACTGATATCGCCCTTCAGTCTGCCCTCTGCTTAAGCTCAACAATAACTTTTAAGTAACTTACTAACTGTATGGAGCGGGAAAAGGTGGTTTTCAAAGAGTGTTTCCACTCGTTTCAACTGTTCTCTGACTTCTCTTGCCTTTAAGGATGCACCAGTGGAGTTTGGCAGCCGATCCAAAGGGAAAGGGGAGGAGGTGATTACCACAAGAAACTAGAACAAGCTGGTTACATCATCTGCAGAGAGATGCAGATAAATGGGAGCTGATATTCCACAGAAAAACTCCAGTATGCTAGCTAGGCCATTAAAACTTTTACTAAAGGTAGATTCTACCATTCACTGTCTTCATCCTCCTCTCTCCTTTCTTATAATCTGTAGAAAGGCTCTTTCGCAGGGTTGGACATTTGATGGCTTGATTGATGGGTACAGTATAGTTCAGATAAGAGAAGCTGTCAAAACACTGACGAACACACAAACCCAATGGCTGGACCTAACATGTCAGATATGATTTGTTCCATTTAAAGGAACAGTTTGACATTTTAGGAATTTCTTGCTTAGAGTTAGATGAGAAGATTGATACCACTCCCATAATTGTCCGTTAAATATGAAGCTGAAAAAATTATGTATCAAGGAACTACATTTTTCTAATCTTTCAGATAAGGGATTGTATTAGGAAATAAAAGATCTTTGTTAACTGACTTTTATGTCTGATATTGAAAAGCACATCGTTTTTCCTGTGGGAGATGCGTTAAACTAATATGTGACATTCTGAGGGGCTATTCTTGCATTCAGGAGCTGGGAAAGACCTGGGAGGGGGAACTGGGTGTAGAGATTACAAGAGATATGTACGTCAAGTGAAAATACTACACTAAATGCATTTGTCACCAAATTTAAGGCTGCCATCTCTCTATTGCGCAATTAATCAAAAAGAAAGACTGTTAGCCTCACGCATTGTCTGTGGTCCTGTACGGTTTACAAAAATACTGAGAAACTGTCCTGTTTGAAATGCAGAACATGTTGGGAACTGAGCTGGACTTCTTCGTCTTCATAGTATTCACATTACTAATATGTTGTACATCATTGTATTGTCTTGACTCTGTCTTGATTCTGTATGAAAAAAAATGTTACTTCAGCTGTTGACCTGAAAGGAAACTGTGGGTGTACCAGACGTGATCCAGCTCACGTGATCTCATGGGGAAACAGACAGAAAACAAAACTGAGATTAGCATGGTGCAACAAAGTTAAACTGGATGAGTGCGGTGACGTGGTGAACACGCATTGTCAATTCTTCAGAGATAACTGAAGGTGAGATTTCTGTCAACAGTAGTATGCTAGCTAATGTTAGCCTCAAGGCCTAGAATGCTTACCGTGGCCTCGCTGCCCCTGTCATTGGTTGTTATCGTCCAGCCCTGAAAGTACCGATGTGATCATCCAGATTTTAATTTGTATAAATCAAACATGTGTGATATTATCGGGAGGCCCCGATGAGTCTGGGAGCAGTTTGGGGGGCTTCAGACTGGATCTGTAAACTCCTCACATTACCAGATCATCTGTGCCAAAAACATGTTTTTAACGGGCACTGCCCTCGTACATTTATATACTGTATATATGAAGAGACAGTTAGTTTAGCTTGAGGACTTGAAACAGCTGGCCAGTGCTCACATTACACTGTTTGAGTGATCCATTCAAAACCCTGGTGTTAAAGTTCATGTTACCAGACTGCCTTTTGCCTCTTCCAAAAGGCTTTACATCTGGCTTTTTGTACGAATTAAACCAACGTGAACGTTACATTCATGTTAATTAGTGACAGAGCCAGGCTAGCTGTTTCTCCTGCTCGATCTTTCTGATAACCTTGTCTTGACTCTAGCTTTATATTTCACAAACAAATATGAGGGGGTGTATCAATTGCTTATAGCTGATGGCAAGAAAGTGAATAAATGTATTTCCCAAAATGAACTATTCCTTTATGAAGTGCTGTACTCTCTGAAGTCTTCTTTGCTATGTGCCTATTCAGCACTAACTGTAGGACCAAGCTCAGTTAATGATTCATACTTCCTTTTTTTTCTTCTTTTTCCCTTGAGGCCATTTTCCTACCATTTCGTAAACACCTATTTTAAATTAGACATGTCCCCTAAACCATGTAATTGGTCATGGGCGACCTACAAGACTATATGCAGTAAATCTATGCAGGGCTGTTTCTGGCCATACATCCACTGGTACCCTCTAGATGAAAGATTGTTTTCATTGCCAAATAACTCGATAGTCATACATATATGACAAAGGTAGTGCATAAATGTGTGTGCCACATGGGAGTAAAGCACATGAGTTTTAAGTCAATTATATTGTTCTTTGTGAGACTATCATGCACAGAACTCATTATTGAGACAAGATTAAAAAGTGTAAAAACTTTTTTAACTTCTCACAGATTTAAAAATCTTAAGAATATTTAACTTCTTAATTGTGCAGTAGTCACATACTTGTCATTAGGAAGCAAGAGAAGCTTTCTACGATATAGTAGCTGTCTGATACTGTTGCAATAAGATGGTCAGGGCACACAGGGAATCCAATGACTGACATATATAAAAGAATAACACTGAATGTTTTATATAAAAACAACCCAGTTCTGGGGTTTGGAAGTGTTGCAATCAGTGTGTATGGTTACCATTAAGTGTATTCTGAGCTGTGGATTTATCATTTTTGTTTTTTTTGTTTGGCTGCTGCAACAGAATTGTTTTTTTTTCCTATCTTATTTTGCTTCTACTCTCATTTGACATTTGAATAGCACACATCCACATCCCTGCCTTTAAGCTCTGCACACTTGAATGAATTCACTTTTCTGTTCTCTCCCAAGGAAATAGTCTGAGGAGGAAAAGTGGCCATGTGCTGAGTGCTCATGGGAGTCAACGTTCTGAGCGGAGAGGTTTTTGATATGAACTCTGCTACAGAACCTAACCCATAGACACCTTTGAGAAATCAAAAGCTTGCAGTATTGTAGAAATGTGAGGTTCATTTGCTTTTATAACAGCTACGGGGATGGAGATGGAAATCCAAAACTCTATGGTAGAAATATTGTGGCTGAAAGGCTGATTTGGTTGTAGCCAGAAAGGTTTTTATTTTTTTTCCTTTAGATCCTACAGTGACAGGAAAGGTTAATTTGTTAAACCACTGACATGCATTCACCTCTTGATGGACCTCACAACTTCCCCCCAGGGAGTCTCATATGGCCTCATCACATTAGAGTGGTAAACACCAAAGGTCTGCATAACACAAAGCAATCTGATGGAGTGGACGTAATGCATTTATGGATTCAGTCTTTTCAATATGCCTATTTCTGGACTTTGCACACAAGAGGGACACTACATTTTGTTGTCTTGTTTCATTTGTTTTACAGTCAAGTCAGATGATGTAAAGTAAACATGTATTACTTAGTTGTTGTTTTTTTTCTGAACAATACCAGTATTTAAAGCAACACTATGTAGAAAATGGTAAGTCTCAGGTTTTTGTAAATATTTGACAGACGTAACATAACATTACATACTAGAAAAGCAGAAGTCGGTACATCATAACGGCTCGCGTGCTGTTACTCAGAACAGTTAAAGCATGCCAAGCTAACGAAACCTGAACCTGATACAATAGCACCTGACTATAGCATGCTACTGGCTAAACCTCTGTCAAAATGGGCTTACGCTAAAGACTAGCAAGTTGGCCATCTTTGCTAATACAGCCAAACATCGGTCAAGTCCAACAAAACAAAGCATATAACTTAGCAAGCCAGCTAATGTTACTTACTAGTCCAACTGCAAGGAGTCCAGTTCTCCATATGTCTGCAGCCTTTTAGATTGCAGCGGCTTTCAGATTTACTCCTGTCTCTTTACCTCTGTACCTGAAAACCTCCGCTGTCACAGCAACTTTGGACTGCAGGGAAGAGTGTAAACACCAACACTTCCCAGCACTTCCTCAAGCAGATTCAGATTCTTAAAGTGTTATGAACTGTTATCCTTCCCCCTCACTGAAGTTACATAGTGCAGAACCAAAGTGATTGGGGCGCAGAGTGGCTGAGACAGAGACACCACTCACACTATTATAGGTCACTGTGCCATGACAAATGATTTGAAGCTGTTATTTTGAGGTAAAATAGTTATGTTGCTTTAATGCAGAAAGAATGTCTGCTTATCTTGAGACCTTTATCTTGTGCAAAGGTATTGTCAGGTACCTTTGGCTGAGTCTCTGAGCCTTTTTACGAAAATGGTTAATTTACTATACAATATGAGGATGTGTTGTGTTTTAATATTGGCCAAAAACTTTTAACCAACTATCAGAAAAGTCACAGAAGAGGATGTGGAGTTGTGGAGGTCAGAATGCAGCAGGAACTGGCAGTAATCCTGAGCTGAGGTCAGCCAGCTGCACCTCACAGGGAGGTCTGAAAAGAGGATGTTTAGTGTTTGATCTGTATCTTCAGTCCTTTTCAGTATGTTTTAAGATGACAAGTAATTGGTTTAAATACTGTAAATCATTACCTTTTGCGGAATAACACAAATAAGATTGTTACATTCATGCCAAGTTTAAATAGAACCACTAGGTTCTTACTTGCAAATACTGTTAGCATCAACATCTATGCAATGATGATTCCTTGAAAACTTTATTTATTTATTTATTCATTTATTTATTTTAATAATGAAGTTATATCCAATTTGGTGCTGAATAATATGTGAGTTGATGCTTCCTCTCAGACCAAGTTCTTTGTTTCAGGTTATCAAAGCTTAACTTTACAGTTACAGTGCTAAACTGACCATTGTCTCACTTAACCAACTTAACCAACTGTTGCTTAAAGTAGCATACTTAACATTATTCATGTGGTGTTAAAACTATGAACAGTATCAATTAAAAAATAATAAATTGCTAACTCTGTAGCATTTTATGAATTGTAGCTAATGTTGGGTTTCCTCTTTCTATTACGTCAGTGTTTATTGATGCCAGGATGGCAGTTTGGGATCAAAGCAAGCTGCCATCTGAAAGACTTAAAAACTGTGAGCTGCCATCATGAGTTGCCAAATTACTTGAAAGTCCTACTCATAGCAATCTTTCCCATTGCTACACTTCATCCCAAATGATGAAATGCAGCATAAAACCCCCTGAAGTGATTTGTCATAGGTTGCTAAAAGCGCTCGGTCTGATCACAACAGAGCTTTTATAAAACCTGCACACACTGTTGAGTTTCTTCTTTGGCTTTTCATAATTGTGTATTTTTAACAAAATGCACAACCCTGTACTCTGTCATGTCACTAATCTCTGTTGCTCATTTTCCCATCTACCGTTAAATGAGAATCAGACCTGATAGTACAACTGTGGTGGAGAGGTGCTAATCACCAACACATTCTGCTAGCTTGCCAACATTACCTGGCTCAGCTCCGGCTTTCAACCACCCACTTTGTGGTTTGGAGCAGGTAATGTTCCTATGGTGAGAGAAATGTGTCCAATTGGTGGGACGTTGCTAAAGCTTGTGGGTATAAATCAGATTAGCTAATAGCTCGTAGAAAAACATAAATAGTCATTTTCCATGCTACTAGCTGAGAGTAAGTCTGCATTTCACTGTTAAAATATTCTCCATGGAAAGGCTGTGTTCAGCTCAGAGTTATTGATTTGTTTCTCGAGATTTAGATGAAACCTCAGACATCAGATAACAGAAATGTTGGGATATGACTTATTTACACTGAAAGAGCACCTAAGTTCTTAATCCATCTCAAACATTGTACAACTATGTACATGTTTAAAGGTGCTCTAAGCATTCTTTAACAGAAGAAAAGCTTCTAAAAAGTGTATAAAGTTGTTGCTTGTAGTGACAAACCCACAAAGAATTATCTACAGACTCTGCGGTTCTTCTCAGTTCAGGAGGATTTTAGCTCCTTTATCTCACTGTCTTTTATGGAACAGTGCTCATCTGCATAGTTTCAGCAGGCTGCTATTTTCAATCAAAATCTCCAATAAACCCAATGTATGCTACCCATGCAGTGCCAAACAGAGTGACAACATTAACAACTAGCTAACACTAAAAAGTTAGCAAAGTTATATCAGCTAGCTGGTGAACGTTTTGAAGCATTTAGCAGCTAATACTCCAGGAGCTGGCAGAGACCAAAACAGAGCAAAAGGAGAGCCAAATGGACTTAAATTCACAGAGTGGTGAGAAACATGACTCCACTTGAATGCTAATGTTGCTCCCTGTCTGCTGCATGTTTAAATGTTTCCTTTTAGACACTTTTCTCTGTTTACAAATTGAACATATTTTAATGTAATAGTGATGCTGTGAGCAGTAAAGGAAACCGTGGCTTCACTGAAAGAATCCACATCCATAATGACCTGATTACGAATAAGCAGTGAGAGTGAGAGAGCTGTGAATGAATGTGTATAAAAGAAGGGTTGCCCTGATTGAACGTACTCTGAGCTTCATGTCAATAATGGGTTTACAACTTGTTCTTTCCAAAGAGTCAACAAATCAGTTGGGTTTAAGGGTTTACTGCTTTGTACTAATTATCTTCTTTACATCTTGCCCTTAAAAGAATAATAGCACACTTGAGCAGGTTACCTTTAGAGTGCAAACACATACAACAAGGGAGTACTTAAATGCTGTTCACTCAAATCCACCTCTAATATCAGGAATGTAAGGATTTGTGGAGATTTATAGAAATTAAGATGCCAAGGATATACTTTGTTATCAAAAAACAAAACAAATGGTTGTCTGTTAATTCAAATTATATTATAAAGACAGGGCATTTATTTAAAAAAATCAGATTAGTCGATTTATTTGGAATAATTCAACGTAAAAAATGTAGGCTGGAAAGCAGTTAATTGAAATAGATTTCATCTGAACTGTAGATTTAAGGTAAGATTTGATGCAGCACGTTCTCACATGTGAAGGCCGTCAGGTAAGCAATAATACATGTAATGTCAAGTTAGACTTTCAAAATAAGGCTCCTCGCTCAAGTTAGGATAGTACATTATATACAATGTTTTGTCAGCAAACTTTATTTTGAAAGTCTAACAAAGTGTTCACATATAATGATATATTATGACTTTTGGACTGTTATTAACATTGTCAAATGGTTGCGGTTTGGTTTGGTAAGGTTAAGGCACAAAAACTACTTGGTTAGGCTTAGGAAAAGATCATACTTTGGGTTAAAATCACTACATTCAGTCTAAGTGATGTAAATAACATCATTAACATACATGATTTTCCTTACCTTACATACATTAAAAACAAATTTACTCTTGCCTCTTGGTCACAACCGGGAAGTGAATCTCTGGGAAATTCCTGCAAATGACCCACCCCACCCCTTTTTCTCCCTTTCTTGCTCTTTATACTGCAGCACTTGTGGGGTGCTTTAAGAAGTAGTATCTACAGCGTCGACCTTAGAAGCGTAGGGCCACTGAGCAGGCTGCAGTGTTTGGTGCGTTGGGAATGAGAACGGGCTGGCAAATCACAGATAAATTTCAAAAAACAGCTAAACCCTCTAAGAAAACTCTTTCAAAGGAAACACAAGGCGAGGTTAAAATAAAATTCCCTCAGTCGAGTTCAGACAGTGAGGTTACATTGATGAGATGCCGGTCTTTCTGCATGAGATCAAAGCAGTGTTTCTCTAGACAGAAATCAAAGCCTCATACATGTATAAACTCCCACCACACAGCCCTGTTTGCACGCACGCATACCATTTGAAGGTAATGGAACAAAATAGTAAATTAGGCAACAATACTGCTGTTGAGTTCGGCAGATTTTTCTTTCATTGTCTTTGGCTCACATTTCCATCATCTATGCCATTTGCTGTCTCTGATTTAACTGCAATGCTATCAAAAGTTACAAGGCATTTTGCGACTGCTCTCTGATTTTCTCATTGTGTTACAAAATGGAAAACAATTCCCTTAATACACGAAGGAGCCAGGAGCTAAGTGTCATATGTTTTACCTCTCTTTGAAGAGCCCGAATGTCTGAGGACTCCCTGTCAAATGTAAAAGTACACAGAAAATATTATACGTTCACACATGCAAAAGATGTTTCTGATAGAGGAATTTTTGTTTCAACTGTGCATCTTTGACTTAAATGTTTTGAAAAATGAAGGTGAGGACGATAGAAGTTAAGCAATCTGTTGACTTTTAATCATCTTTGTTTCCTTTAGATAATGAATTTGGAGCCTGTGTGCAGCATTTACTCACTTTTTTATTGACCCTTTCTTATGTACAAAGCTTTATGTGACATTTCCGATCAATAACTGGAGCTGCAGACTTTTTGTGCTTGCATGAAGTGAGCCGTTGCTCTGAAGAGATTGGCAGCCACTGAACTGGGCCATAACCCTGAATCCCCCCCTCACGGATATTAGAGAAACGATCGGGGAAATAAAGAAAAAAGGAACTAAAGGTACTCGGCAGGCCACGCCGTTCACCTTGTTGTCCCTGTGGACTTCTTGGCTAAGCGCCGAGCCAAAACACGAAAGGGCAACACTGAGGAAATGAGTTTCACCCTGATATCACACTTTTAAAACAGATTGGTTTTTTTTAAGAAAAAGCTTTTATTTAGTCAAGAATGTTTGCTGAGCATGCAATGCCCTTCAGTTTCACACCTGGGAGGTACCCAGTATAACTAGTCCACAGCAGAGAAGTCAAATTTCGGCCTGCACAGACTATTTTAATGACAAGGCATGGCATATGGTGGGCGCTTTGCAGCCAGACATGTGGTATGTTTGTTGGCTATACAAAGGAACCTTTCCTCGCCTGTGCCTGTCTGGTGTTTTGGTCACTCACTGTGAACTGGAGTGGGAGAAGATGCACAGTGAGGGGTGTATCAGTGGCCATCAAGCTGTGCAATGCAATTCTGGTGGCAAAGCCGGAAAGTGGGGTTTGGACTTCTGCTGCCACCCTTGTCCTCAAATATGGACAGGAGAGTATGGCTCAGGCTTGTTCTGTGATTTTTCTGTCACAAGCAGGGCCAACCCAAATCCTTTTTTGCTACCCTAAAGAGAAATAACTATACACAAGTCTTTCAAACAAACTTTGTCATTGCTTTGAAAACAACCCACATGAATGTTTTCTGATCTGACACAGGGTGACACCGTCAGCATCTTTCTAAACTGTGACTGTTACAAAATCATTTATATGAAACAAAAATCAAACTTGCACAAAACAATGAAATATCGTTGGATTCTCTCTTCTGAACAGGAAAATCAGAGTTCAGTAGAAAATAAAAATAAAAGCGTCATATTAATGTGGGTAATGTTCTTAACCTTACCCCTCTCGTGTCAGTTCTGCACATGAAGGGCTCCTCAAGTTAGCAAAAGTACTTAATATACACTTTCAAAATAAAGGCTCTGAGGTCAAGTTTCTCAATAATATGCAATATACAATAAATAGTCAGACTTTCAAAAATATAGCTTGCTGATAAACAGTTTACATAGAAAACATTGTATGACCTAACCCGTTATTAATGTTGTGAAAAGGTCGCGGTTTGGTTAGGTGTGACACAAATACTTTTGGTTGGGGTCAGAAAAAGATCATACTTTGGGTTAAACTAACTGCAGTTACATAACGTCAGTTATGTAAATTACGTTAATCACGTAACGTACATGATGTCACCCATGTAATGTGAGAGATGGTTTTGTCATTTATGTACATTACCTTGATCTCTGGAGGCAAAGACTCAGACTTTTCATGTCTTGTTACTACTGCACTAAAGGGGCGCTTCAAGTAGTGACACTAGAGGGGTAACTACAGTGTCAAATTGAGAAGCGCAAGGCCACTGAGCAGGCTGCTGTATTTGACACTTTGGGAGTGAGAATGGGAAGGCAGTCTCTATTGTAGCTGTATGATCCTAGATTGCATAAATAATGCCAAAAGATTTCCAAAAATATACCAGCAATAATTGTAAAGTCTCCTTTGACAGTTCAGTGTATCTGACAACAATAGAATTCTCAGCAAACCACAAAATGATCCAGTTTAAATTCAGATATTTATTTGGCCATTAGTTTTCATCACTTTTTTTTTTGTCTTTTTCAGTTGTATTCATTTTGATCACAATTTTACAAATTAATCTATTAACAGTAATGCACATTGTTCTGTTGTTACTGTTTCCATAAAGCTTTTATTTATTCCACACTGACTGAGTATAATTTTTACAGCTTTTTTACAACAAATGCAAAAGTCTTATTTTTTGAGTTAATAAAAAATTCACAAATACACTCATAACAAAAAATCATAGCACATAAATGGGCTGTATTAACCCGCCCCCAGTCTGTTTGTGGGGCTCTGCAGTGCAGTGCAGTGCTGGCTGTGTGGCAGTATGCAGGCTGCCCTCTCTCTGACTTGTCTCTATTAAATGGATGGTGCTTTTGGCAGCAGAGCCTGTGTGGCTTGTTTGCCCTGGGTATAAATGATGTCTGGTCTCCCCAGCAGGTTACAGACACTGCAGACTGCTCATTACAGAAGAAAATCCACCCCGGCACCACAATGGCATGTTGGCTCTTTGTATGATCCATAAAGGGAAGGTTCATCCATAAACAGCAGCCTCACATGCTGTAGCTTTCATATTCAGGAGATGAAAGATGGACAGCATCTCTGTCAGCTTGGAGGCTGATTTGTGTGTGGGGCAGAATCAGTGTGGGCAGGTTTTTGCAGGACTGTGAAACCAGAGGAGTGTCTGGCTGTTGGACGTCTTGTGTTCAGCGTCTGCGGGTCCTCAGGGTCTTGTGTCTATTTTGACTTTAATATATCTTGAACATGTATGTACTTAATTGCATTATCTCCCCAGGACTCCTCAGAATTCAACAGATTATACCTGGATAATTCTGTTGTCCTCACACATATGCACTGACTAATTAATGACTGAATGAAATAGTGTCAGGTAGGCAACTGGATGTGTTTCAGTTTCTTGACAACGTTTCACCTCTCATCCAACAGGCTTCTTCGGTTCTAACTAACTGGAGGGGAGTTGCAGGCTTTTAAACTCTGTGTGGGAGTGTCCTTACAGAGTCGTTAAGGCCACTTGTGGGTCGTTGACCCAACCGGCCTTCATGTGGGTTGCTAGGGCTAGGTGAGCCCAGGTGTTGGTTGTTAAGCTGTCTGGGGAAGTTTGAAGTGAACTGGGATATGATGTTTATTGAAGATCCCCCTGATTTTCTCAGATGTTCCAGCGACATAGGGAATGACAATGTTGTTATGTTTTCTCATCTCCTCCTCTCTGTCTGCTCTGGATCTTTTAGAGAGAGGTCCAAGAAACAGAGCTCACACGTGTCCTTAAGGACTCTGTAAGGACATACCCACACACAGTTTAAAAGCCTGCAAACCCCCCTCCAGTAAGTGAGAACTGAAGAAGCCTCTTGGATGAGAGGTGAAACGTCCTCAAGAAACTGAAACACGTCCAGTTGCCTATGATAAAGCACTTAGAATCCCTCAGAAACCTGAAACCTTGCATGTTCCTGCAGCTAAACAGAAAGGAAAATAAGTTTGCATTGCTAATTTATGGTGCAATGCATTTGGATGGCACAGTTAGACAGATGCGTGTAAAAAAGGCCATAGACACTGCAAAAAGAGGCAGAGCCAAAGAAAACTCAATAAAAAAAGATGTGGACTGCAGAGATGTCAATGCGTTGAGTGTTCTCAAAGCATCAGGGGGGTCACTCTCTTGATGGTCCCTGTTGAGTGGGCAGTCTCCTGGTCTTCAGTTGTGTCATCAAAGTCATTGATGAAGAGTTAGTGGATGGCTAGAAAAAGATCAAGGGTCCATTCACATCTGACCTACAGTAATTATTACAGCAACAGACTTTCATTCAGGAGACCACTGTTCGTTTCCAGTGTGAAACCAGAAGTCAACGGTGAGTTCTTTCAACTTATAATGTAGTGAAGTTATGTCATGCACAAAAGGATGTGAGTTATTTCGGTAATGTAGGTACGTTTGTAACAGAAGTCGCAGAAGTTATGTAGTGATTTTAACCCAAACCAAGATATTTTCCTAAACCTAGCCAAACTGCAAGCACACGATGAAGGATGGAAGGTGTGTTATGCTGCAACACTGACAGTCAACCTATTCAGTTATTTAGGTATGAGGATGTCTTGATAGAGATCAAGGGGGCCATTCACATCTGAATCAAAGATTACCCCTTACCAATGACTAAACTATTTCTATTAAAGTTGAACAATTACTTCCACCGAGGAAGGCCGCTAGTGGTGGCTGAATACTCCTTGAAAGTTAATTAGACTTTTCTTTCACTTATCCAGGGTTGGGTTGTGGTGACAAGGGGCTAAGCAGGGAAGTCCAGACATCCCTCTACTCAGCAATGTTTCCCAGCTCCTCACAGGGGAGACCTGTCATGTTAATTTCCCTTTTTCCCCGGCATCAGTGCCTGCCCCAACTCGCTCGAGGCCTGGAGGTCAACAGAGAATGCTGGACAAAACTCAGCTTGCTTTTACTTACTTCTTTTATTCATCACGACAGCAGCAGTGGCAGTAGCAGGTTGATAACCTCAAAGAAAATAAACAAAGAATCAGACAGTCATTAAATAAGTACAAAATCAATTGCCTACCTGAACATGAATAAATTATTAAATTGACTTAATTAAATTAAATAATTAACTAATCAAATGCATTAATAAACTTTCTCAATTATTAAATGATTTAAATCATTTCAATTTTATCCTACAAACTCAATAGGTTTTAAACAGTTTTAAATTATTAAACCCACTCGTTTTAAATCATGCGTTATGCTTAAATGTTTTCATAATTCTAACTCAAACTAATGCATTTTACCTAATTTTAACTACTTTAATGATTGAAATATATTCCAAACTTGATATTTATGTTTATGGTCTATATTCAAATCAAATCATCTTCATCTAAATCAGATGGTCTATATGAGTTTAAACAGTGAAAGGGAATAAAAGATAAATCCTATAATGTGTCAGACCTCAAACCACCAGTGCCACTATATTAATATTAAACACTACATTTTAAACGCACAAGGCTTAAATGATCAATCAACACAAACATTTTAATCTTAAGCTTGACCCTCTTCTTCACCTCATCTTTCACCTCATAAGGCCCGAACAGATCCACTGTGGTGAATTCAAACGGGTTCGCTGGGCTTGACCTTTCAGGTGAAAGGTCACTCATGACTTGCTTGCAATGCTTTGCTCTGATTTTCCTGCAGATGACGCAGCTGTCCACCACCTTCTGTGCTAGCCCATGAGTTAAATGGTAAGATTGGAATGGCCTTTTCATCCTCTTTGAACACTTGGATCCTTCCCCCACAGACTAGGAGTCCAGAATTGACATGTTGGTACACTGCCAGTCTGTTAAGAGCCGTGTTTGGGAAAGTTGTATCCTGTTGCACAGATAAGAAGAGGTCTCTGAGTGCTTCCTTCCTTTCTCTTACAGTTAATACAGCCCTGCTACTGCCACTGCTGCTGTTGCTGCATCCCAGTCGTGATGAATAAAAGAAGTAACTAAAAGCAAGCTGAGTTGTGTCCAGCATTCTCTGTTGACCTCCAGGTCTCGAGCGAGTTGGGGCAGGCACTGATGCCAGGGAAAACGGGAAATTAACTCGACAGAACCTGAGGCATTCCCAGGCCAGATGAGATATGTTATGCCTTCAGCGAGTTTTGTTCCTGCCCTGGTTCTCCTTCCAGTTGGTCGTGCCCAGAAAACTTCCAAGGGAGGCGCGCAGGCTTATAGGGAAATTAGAATTTAATAAACCTAATCTAAAAGGAAATCATGGGCCATGGATTGATCTGAAGACAAATTATTAGAATGAGTGAACACCACAGCTTGTATGATTTTATCCCGAGGCTATCAACATGAACCGACTCATCTCAGTTGGTCAGGTTGGTCAAGGTGCTCAATTATAGCAATAATCAGCTCAGCAATCCTAATGTGTGTCTTTCATGTGGTTTTGACAACCACCCTGCAGCAATATTTTGACATAATAGTTTGTTCCTTCCTGCTAGGAAAATGATCCTTCTACTTTACCTGATATTTTTGCTAATTTACCAAAACATTAAAGGGGATTTCCACCTCTGGCTTTAACAGTGTGGCTGCTGCTCGCCTGCGTTGGAATAAAAAAATGAAAGCGAGGATCAAATCAGCTTCTGTGGATGTATTTTCTGTGAAATTAGTGCATGAAACCAAGGATAAATCCCAGACGAAGAGCCAGTAGAAGTAAGCTGAGCTGCGCAGTAGCTTTGCGGTCGTAACAATAAATGCTTTGAGCTGGGCTCAGCCCCATTCACATCCTTCAATGCCTCCTTGAGCCTGGAAGAGAATGAACCGCCCTATTCTTGCAGGAGGAGGAAATTCAACCTGTCTGTCTCTTTTCACTGTAGAGGTTTCAGACGGTAATCAGGTAGAGGAGGTTTCATCATGGTGAAGAACCAGTGCAAGGGTTTTGCATATGGTTAATTAATCCATCTCAAGGTCTCAAAAGTAATTCCAAAGCTGAAGGAATCCAGAGTTGTTTGTCAGTTGTGATTTTTGGGTGGATTTCTCAGAGACAAGCCCTCCCTTTCTCCAGTCCCACTTGTCTCAAAGATGCTCACTAAAATGAAGAAAAGGCTACTTCTGGTAATTTACTGTTCCTGGCTGTAAAACGATGCCTTCTTGGCGGGCGTAGGGAGAGGAAAGGAGGTTCAGAGGGGGGTAGGGCAGACAGGAATTCAAATGTTGGGACATTGAACAGATGAAACGTGGCTGATATAATGCTAAAATATTGGCTGGGGAGGCTAATATAAATACTGAAATGTTGGCTGGCAAGGTTAATATGATTGCTAAAATATTGGCGAGGTTGGCTAATATGAATGGCGCTGATATATTAGCACTGAAATACAGCCACAGCTTTGGCGGAAGCGGCCATTACAAGAAACACTAGCGAGGCAATGTCTTTGTTTTTCCAGCTGTCCTTTTCCTTCACTAAGGTTATTCTGATCAGTTTGTCTTCATTTTATTCCTGATGGATGGATGGACAGTTGAGGAGAAAGTTGGATGGGACAGCCACAAAGTCAAACCTTGCAACTCTTTGTTTTTTACGGCGCTGTTTCATATTTAATAGTAAGGCCTGACATATATTTGACACAAAGCAACAGAGGCAAAAACAAAATGTGTATCCATGCATAAATAGGAAGCTGTGATCACTCCCATCACAAACCTTCTTAATGTTTTTCCTCCCCCTTCCTCCCCTTGTCCCCTCTTCTCCTCCCACCCTCCTCTCCTGCTCTGTCAACACAGACAGACTCAGCCAGCCGCCGTCATCTCTTTGCATCTCCCGGGTCCATTTAGCGGCCAAGAGCCCCATACACTTGTCTGAATCTTAATTAGGGGCCACTCTGGTTGGAGGGTGACATTTTTAACAACATAAAGTGAGAAATCAAAATATGCTGAATCAGAGTGGAGGCCATTTGATGACAGATGACCCTTGATTGCTCCCTATTTCACCTAATCTTGTAAAACACAGACTTTCTGGCAACCAGAGCAGTTTTTGCTGCCTTCTTACTTTAATATAATCACAGATCCTGTGGTGTACTGCATACAATTAATTTAAAAGTGTATTAAAGCTGCGCTAATCGATATTTTCATATCAACAATGGATTGCTGGATGGATGTGTAATATAAAGGGGGTCTCTGGTATTGATGAAACAATAGAACTGTTGCTAGAGAGTGCCTTATGCTCATTGTTTGTTTTGGACAACTCTTCAAAACCCCTTGTACATATTGGCATGTGACTACTGGCAATCTAGTCAGTTTTCTAAGCACTTATAATGGTGTACTGTATCAGATTTTTATTATAAGTGCAGATTGGTAGAAGCACATCAAAGCTTGATCTTGTAAAATGTAGCGAGCAGTTGCAAAACCTTGGTACAATACACTTTACAAAACCAGTGTTGTACACTGTAAAAAAGATATATCTGTCATTTTATGGAATCTTTCCAGTTTATTTTGCAGATTTTCCTGTATTTTTGAAATATTTTTGAACATATTCATAAAATGACACAAATAAATATGATAGATATTTATTCATGACAAATCTGTAACTGTGAATAACCTATTTTAACCATGTTCCAAAATGCAAAAGTTGCTTCATGTTAGAGTTTGTCTTGTGTCTGTTCAGAACAGCATGCCTTATATTCACGGCTGTCATTTTTGTGCAGGCTTGTAGCGTTCAGTACCAGAAGTGAAGTGGGTGTGACATTTCTTCACTCCAGCTGTAAATCAGTCAGCATCGTGATTATGAGTGCCTGTCCCCAGCGATGGATGACGCAGGTGAAAATTGCTTCTTATAATAGAAGTATGCATTACTGATGTAAAGGTGATAGGCTCTTATTGGCTTAGAACTGTTTGAAAATGATGAAAATCATTGTATTTGTGAGTGAAACTTTATTTTATCACATAAAATGCAGCACTCTTGTGAAATTTAAAGCCTGGTTCTTTGTATTACAACAATGTTCGACCGTATATTGTATGTGTAAAACCCCTTGATCAAACATTAAAAGGCCAAATGGTAAACATGTTCTAATTTAAAAATAATTATAAGAAAACATTTTTAATTCCAGAAAATTACTGTGTTTAGATTATTATTTTTCTGTTATATTAGTAGTATTTTTATATAACAGTTGGTCAGGTGTGTGTGTGTGGGTGTGTGTGTGTGTAGTCGAGAGAGAGAGGTATAAAGGGGTCTCTGTTTGACTTAATAATGGAATTCTTATCCATCTACCTGAACACCCACCAGGTCATGACCTTTTTTCACCTCAATAACTTTTACCATGTTCAAAGCAGCAGGTCAGAGAAGTGTAGCGGAGAAGCAAAAATGTAGCCTCCCTGCTGTACAGGGGTACAGGAGATGGGATTCGAAAGAAGTCAGAAAATGTAGCGGAAAAGATATCACAGATATACAGACATAGCTCCCAAGCTGCAAAAAAGTATCAAATGTGAACAGCGGATATATATAACTGTTGTTTCAGGTGGCCTTTAGCGAGAAACCTAAAGAGACAATTTGGTTTTTAGTCATCCACAATAGAACTAATGAAGTCCTTTTTCTGTCTGGCTCCAGTCTGAGGGCATGCTGAATGTTTAAAGTACGTTTTTCTCTGAACATGAATGGGATCACAAGCTATGCTGATAAATGTGTAGCTAATTTAAGTAATTCTTAACAGATGGATCTGGTGATATTCTATATTTTTCTTCATGTCAGCAAATCCCATGAAAAGACCAAAGCTAACAACTGAAGTATCCTTTAACAAGTATTTTGTGTCTATCCAATATCTTTTCTTCTGTGTCATAGAGCTCCATTGTTGTCCAAAATCTCTTGAAAACCTTGTTATTTATGGTTTATTTTGACACCAATTCATACCCCGCACATTTTCATACACCGTCCTGCTGCCCCACATACCCACTAGCACAGTTAATGTGGATTAATGTGCTTCTAAAAATAACTATGTAACTGTATTTGAGACTAGTTTTTAAAGATGTATGTCTTTAGTTCAAACAAAGCAACATCAGAAAGACTGACTAAGCCGGTGTTGGTAGTTGTCTTTTGATGGAATAGGTTGACAGTAAGCGACAGATGTATTCATCTACATAGCCTGATAACTTCTGTTCCTCCACGTTTCTTTCTTGTCAACATTTTGGGAAATGCACTTTTTTGCCATTGTATTGTTAAAAGGACCATTTTTGGTTTTAGTAAGATGTTGCATGCTAGAACAATTTCTTGGTCAGTGACTTCCTGAAGCTGTTGTATAATCTTGTTAGGTCTAGGAACAAAACCCACTGGGTTTAGGTTAGGAAAAGATCATGGTTTGGCTTGAATGACCCTATTTTTGTCACCACAAACACTGCCCGAAATTGTCCCAACGTTTCCTTAAAAATATCCAGTGATGTCCCACTTGCGGTCACTGGCTCGGCAGCCTTGTTGCCTGTAACGACACCACTGTCCCCTCCAACCCCCGATATGAAAGTCTGACAATAAACATGTATTGTGATTGTAATATGACACGTTTTGTAGACATGCCAATATGTTTAGTACCCTATGACACATACAAATTTGAACTTATTGTAGTGGTTTGCACGTTAACTGCTAACATTTTATCCTAGCTGGGCTGGAACTCTATAACTACAACCTGTTATTTTGAAATGTGAGTCTTAAAGGTATTGCTGGATAGATCCCATTTAAATCTTGGCAGGAAGGCGATATTTCCCAGGAAAGCAAACTATTCCTTTATTATATGGCTGTTAAAAGTTGTATTTTCTTCCTCTACTCCTCATTTCTTCCTTTGTGATTATCCAGAAAGAGAAAAAAGCCAGCCAAAGCATCCATGAGTAGTCCTGGTGAGTAGAGAAATAACAAAAATTCTACAAATATCAAACATTCACTTAACCCGGCATCACACCAGAATATATTTGAACTGCAAGAACAAGGACAAAATCCACGTTACTGCTTTAACATCATAACTCTAAATCTGCTTCATTTAATGTAATTTCTTTTGATTTATTTATTCTTTTAATTGATTTTCCTTTTTAATGCACGTCAATGATTTTCGACACAAGCAAGGTTAACTAACTTTATTTTTCTGGAGCTTTTAACCACACGCCATGGCATAATGATCACTGAACCATCTCCACGACAACAGGGACAAAGGAAGTTGAGTGGTGGTGGGAGATTTATTCTCTCTCTCTTTATTTTTTCTTTTTTTTCCCCTCCCAAGGTCAACACCCATACTGGGTTTAATCTTTTGCTACACGAGTATATGCTTATGACTGAAAGACACAAGCTTTTCGACACTAAATAAACATGGACTCGTCCAGATAGAGAGCTGTTGTCTTCAGCTGCACTAACGGCTTGTGTCACCTCTCTACGACAAACACAGACAAGGTGATGTGTGTGTGGGGGGTTAAAAGGAGTGGAGGGAGACAGATGAAGAGAGAGACAATGACAGAGCACCGGTGTGTGAGCCTTCAGCCCCGTGCGATGTGCTCAATGCTAACTGCTTGACTTGGTTCTGTGCCAGAGGCTTATTCAGAACCAAGGACAGCTCCCCTGGTCTCCGAGCCCGCTCACTGGGGAGAGACACATTTAGATAAAGTCTCTCCCTCTCTTTTCATCGCTCCCGTTTTCTTTTTCTCTAAAACTCGTTCCGTCTCATCGGGGAGCCCGTATTTAGCCACGCTCCCCTTCTTTGTCGCTCTCTCTATTCAAACTCTCCGAGGAATGTCAAATTTATAGTCATCTCGCCCTCCTTCCCTCTCGCTCTCTCTGTGCGTCTCTAAGCTCGATTTCCCCTCGGTTCCTCACCAGTGAGGCTACATTTAGAGTCTGCACCATAGGGGGACACCGTGGCCTTTACCTCCTATTCAATTAAGCTCTGCCTGGAACACACACACGCATGAACACACACACGAGGACATACACACCCACACAATTACAGCCTACCGGTGTCTGGAGACTGACGGCACAGAGATGTGACCTCAGAGAAATAGGCACACAAGCACGCACACACATATGTGCAATGAACATTCACTTACATACACTGAAGAATGAGTGCATCGGACACACACATACACACACACACACAACAACACCAAGCAATTACTGGGCGCTGAATCTCTGTGGTAATTTTCAGATGGCAAATCTCTGCAGTAATTTTGGACTGACTTCAATTTAAGTTTTTTTCCCTGCTTTCATAGTCTTTTTCCCCCCTAATGGACCTGAAGTATTTAGTTAAACACACACAGACTTCACACTTTGTTCCACTCTGTTTCGGGGGTTTTCCTCATCAAGAGACTTGTCTGTGCACAAGCCAATTGTCAGGATAAGATTAAAAGAAAACATCCGCAGAGGTGCACGGGTGTGTTTTTTCATCACTAAGTTGACAGAAAAGGTTAGAAGATATTAAAACTTGTAAATCACTTTTCAGATACAGAGCAACAAAGCAGACAGTGAGAACAGGATCACTTTATTTGTCCTGTAACACAAGCAATCTTACAACTTACAGGATGATAATACATAATGTCAGAACACATTTTCATACAGGCTTGTTCACTTTATAAGTATGTGTCCCCTTGGTTGATTGGCTATAAAATCTAATCTAATCCAATCAAATCAATGATGATGAATTATAATGATACAGCATACAAAGATATTTAATAACACTTGTACAATAACACTAATTAAATTTTTTCGACTTTTCCCCTTTTTTCCTTAACATTACCTGTAAAACCTGTAAAAATCCAAACAATGTGAGGAGTAATACTGCTGACAACTAAGACTGGGATATATTAGGGACATATGTAGATATTGCTTTATTTTAAGGGGTTGCAAGCCCAAATGGCTGGGAACTGATGTTTTAGACAATAATGCACTTTCAAATTTCTGTCAGCAAACAGTGTTTGCACATGACAGTGCCTCTGTGCACAAAGCCTGACGCTTAAAGAAATGGTTTTCCCAGTTTGGTGTAGATGAACTTGACTCGCCTGCACAGTCCTGACCTCAACCTCACCCAGCATTTTTGGGATGAACTTGAACACTGAGTGTGAGCCAGACCTCATCACCCACAATCCAGAATAATTGTTGGCATTGTGAATGACACCACTGGACAATGTCCCGATGTGTTTGTGGTGACAAAAAATAGATATTTTTGACAGGAAGTCAGGCCATCTGCAGATTAGTTTGTGGTGACAAAACTCTGTTTTTAATGTTTTTAATGAGGCCTTGGGATGAGTCCAGCCATGTTTGTGGCAACATGACTGGGTGTTTTTAAAGAGACTTCAGCACATCCTCAGCCATGTTTGTGGCTACCAAAACAGGCATTTTAAGCCAAAACATGATCTTTTCTGAACCTTAACCAAATGTGTTTTAAGCCAAAAACTTAACAAAAACGTAGAGTTGCAATGAAAAGAGCCATCATTTTTAATTTATCTGTGGTTTTGAAGAAACGTAGTTTGCCAACATTTATCCTGGTGATCGGGTCTAACTCCACCACCATCCATCCCCTTCACCTCCTGATATGAAATTCAGGTCATAAACATGCAATGTGAATGTGATATGACACTTACTGTAGAATTGTCCATATGGTATGTAAGACACGTAAATATGTGAACATATCAGTTGCTTGCAGAGACATAAATGCCAACGTTTTATTCTGCTGACTGGGTTGTAATCAAACACTGATGTCTGTGCCCTGAATGTTGTTACTGGTGAAAGTCCTGAGTAGGCTGTAGAGTAGACACCGAATGGGAAGTTGTCTTGGAATGTTTTGGCAGTTTCGGCAGCCTTATGGGCCTTTTCCTTAACATGCAATACATTGTTGTTCATCATTAATGGGTTTTAAACGCAATGTCGAAAAGTACAAGTATTGTATGTACAGATGTCCAAATACTTTTGGCCATATAGTGTATAATGCCGACATGATATACTGAATGCAATGTAGACTTCACTGTACATTAACCTCGGATTTGTCATATTGTTTAAAATCTGTTTAGTTGTTTAGTTAAAGTTAGGAAAAGATCATGGTTTAGTTGTATTATAGTTAGTATATAGTATTATAGTTATAATTGTTTAGTTTTTTTTTTCTTTTTCATGGTATGCAAGTAGTTCATACTGTAGGGAATGTTGTTTACTGTTTGACCTCATTATATCTCACAAATAGTATGAAATAGTAGTAGTAGTAAATAATTAGATATAAGCCGAACGAAGACAAGTCAGCAGTAAGTCTGGATGTACTGTATGTGCCTCTAAAAACTCAAGTTTGGTGAAACACTCATGCATTCAAGGCGTGCTGCTCTATAAAACATGATGTACTAAATGACAGCAGACTGAACAGCCTTGTGTCAGTTGGGGTTGGATTTCTCTATGTCCCAGTTTGTGGTCTATTGTGCTAATATGAGTTTCTTTTTGCATAAAATAAGTAACATTGTGCATTTTGAACCCAAGCAGAGAGATGACTCAGAGGCTGGATACAGGCAAAGTCTTTTTGTATAACGCTCAGCGGGAGACGTGGCAGAAAACAACAAAAGACTACAGCCAACAGGGAAGGAGCTCAAATTGTTGTATAATTCAGAGAAAAGAGCAGGTGGAGGCATAACCAAGCACATTCTTCCCGAGACTTTCTTTTGGTCATCAGCTCACAGGAAAATGACCGCAGCACGGACAGTTCCCACATTGCTGGCAGCGGTGGGATCAGCACTCTGGAGAGCAGCCGAAACCAAAAAAGCTGACCTAGAGCAGTTTGAAAACTCTATTAATAACCGAGGATCAGACCTCATCATCAGGTGACTTTTATTGTACTCTGTTTATTGAAAGTGGACAACAAAGCAGCACAAATCCTGAGCTTAGATTTTATACGCATGCAGTAATTCAAAGACGAAGATGGTGTTAGAAATGATTCCTCTCTTTGAATTTCAAACAGGAGTCGTGGAGGTTTTAAATTGAAGAGGAGATAATACATTTCACTGCAGGACAGTCTGTGAAGTGTAATTAGCAGAAAATCCTCTTCATTTATTATTTACCACTTTTGTTTCTGATTGTCATGTGCGGTTTTCTCATTAAGTCAATAATATAATCTCTCATGCACACTCACAAGATTGTCTCAGATAAGTTTAACCTGAGGAAAAGTAACACAAGTTCTCACTCCTAGTTCATCAAATACAGCAGCTTGGTCAGTGGCCTTACACTTCAAACTATGATGCCCTACCTACCCCTCGAGTCTTAGTTTTACACATAAAGGGCTGCACGAACAAGTTATACGTCAAGCAGTAATAAGTAATATGCATTGTCTGGTTAGACTTTCAAAATAAAGTTTGCTGACAAAAATTTCAAATGTTATATACCATATTATGACTTTTGGACTGTCAAATGGTTGTGGTTTAGTTAGGTTAAGGCTCCAAGACTACTTGGTTAGGTTTAGGCTCAGAACTACTTGGTTAGGTGTAGGCTCAAAGCTACTTGATTAGGCTTGGGAAAAGAGCACATTTTGGGTTAAAATAGCTTTGCTCAGTGTCATAACTTAGATTATGGAAGTTGCAGATTACGTATCTTAACTTACTTAAGTAACAACTTAAAAACTAATCACTCTTCATTCTTAAAATGGTGTCACACCGCGGTGAGGTTTGTCTTGTCTTGGGTTTTTGTCTCGTAACTTCCTGTTTTATTTTGAAACCTAACTCTCCTCTCGTTTCAGGTCACTTGCCCTTCCTCATGTGTCACCGGTCTGATTGTCTCACCTGATCCCTGATTGTTTCCACCTGTTCCCCATTATCCTCATGTGCTTATAGTCTGCGTCTCCCCTTTGTCTTGTGCCAGAGTGTTTGTGTTTGTCACGCACCCCAGCCCTCGTCCACAGCCTTGTTCCAAGCCACGAATTGCGAGTTTGTATTCTTTTACTTTTCCTCTTAAATGAGTGACCTTTTGTTTGATAATTATTTTTCGGAGTATTCCAAGATAATTTCATAGCCTGTTGTTTGCCTCCGGTGGAGTGCCTCTTTTGTTTCATTCATTTTCATAGATAGTCGATAGAGTAGATTTTGTTTATAGCCTTTTTTCCTTTTTCCTCCGATTGGAGTGATTTTTTGTTACAAGTTTTTATAGCCGTTTGTGCCAGTGTAGTTTAGTTCTTTGTACCTTTTCTGTGCCTCGTTAAGAGTGATTTTTTGTTTCATTAGTCTTTTTCTTTGAGGTCGTTTTTGCCTCGAGGTTATTGTAGTTTTGTTTCTTGTTTTATAGCCCACAGATAAGATTGTTTCATAGCCTGATTGTTTGTCACCTGGTTTAAGAGCTCAAGTGAAGAAATCAAATCTCAAATAAAAACCTGCTCGTATTGCTCTAAATCTGCTCCTGAGTCCTCCTTCCTTGTCCAGGCCTGACAAACGGGACACGAACTCCAATCTTCGGAAGGGAAGTCCAGGGTGTGACACATCCGATCACCCTAACGGCCACTACACTCAGACTTTCCTTACTCTTTATACTAATGCACTCGAGGGGTGCGTCAAGAAGTACTAGAGGGGTACCTACAGCATCAAAGTTAGAAGCGTAGGGACAATGGCCAGGCTGCTGTATTTGATGCTTTGCGAGTGAGAACAGGGTGAAAAGGCAGGTTCCAGCAACAGTAGACATTGGGGAAACACTGACCTTTTGTGTGAGTGTTTGTGAGTGCATATAAGTCTGTTGTATGTGTGAGCATCTATGTATGTCAGTGTGTGTGTGTGTGTGTTTGTGTGACCTTTACACCAACCGCTCTCTCTCTGTCTTTTTTTCCCTTTAAAATGTGTCTTGGTGTGTTTCTGCTCAACTGGAAAATTAATTGTTAGCAATACCTGAAAATGTCACAAGGGAATAAATGTGGATCGGTGGTGTGTTGTCATGAGTTTGGTTGAATGAACAGGCGTTACGAATTGAGACAACATCATAAAAAAATCATAGAGTGGTCAAGCGTTGATCGATTTGCCTCGTTCACAAGAATCTGCTGGAGATGAAGAAAACACTGGCTTTCTCATCGCAGCTAATGGTTAAACGACTGGTAATCAGGCCTTTGTATTAAAGCAGCAGACAAACATTTATCTGGAAAATTTCATTATGCTATTATTGATTCAATAAATGTGTTCTTAAAACAAAAAGCTTTTCACCACAGTCATACTGTACACTTACTTAGCAAATATTTTTTTTATTGAATTGTCTCTTTGCTACAATACTTCATAATTTGCATAAAAAGCAAATGTAAGCTCAGTTATGGTTGTAATTCTTTTTTTTTTTCTTGCCTTTTCAAACTCTACTGTGAGAAAACACATATACCAACTCCACACATAACTTGTCCATCATAAATCAACACGTGAGCAGAAGATAGAGAATAATTTATTGGTAATATACGTAGTAATTATTCATCGTAGTGTAATAAAAATAATAATTATTTTATTTTATTTCTTTGAATTTTCTATTTGGACTATTATATTTTATTATGACCAAAGATATCTTCCATATAGAGGATGCTCTGAGCGCTGTCAAACTGGAACTGTGAATTTCTGAACAACCACGTCTGACTGAGTTTATGAACGCACTCATATGAAAACATAAAACATGTTTTTCTAACCCTAAACAAGTGGGGTTTTTTTGTGCCTACACCTAACCACAGCATTGTGACAAGAGAAACATTGAAAATTGAAGAAAAAGAAACATAACATTTTAACTTAAATGTGGTTTTGCAGAAACATACTTTGTCAACATTTATTCTGAAGATTGGGTCGGTTGTTCCTGTGCGATGATGTCATGTGGCAATGAAAATGCAGTCTTGCATGATGATGTTGAATCTGCACGTCACATAAATCAAACTTGACTCTGTTTCCTCCCGCTGCGCATCAGGTGACATTAACCACTGCGTTGTGACAAGCAGGTCCAACAGTAAACACTGTATTTTGACAGCCAATTAAATGCAGCCACTGGCGAGAAACTTTGTAATGCAGGTGGATCCAGAGTGCCATGTTTCTGATGACTGAGTGGAGAGCTCTTGTTTTATTTATTCCAAGGTCACCTGGGGTTCAGGGAATATCCCTCCCTCTGGAAACATTGCTGGCACTAACGCGCCCTCCAAGGTTCCTAGGCTTGATTCATTTACGCCATTAATACAATCTGGCTGCTGGCACCGGGACGAGCTGTGGGGGTAAAGTACTCTCACTCTAACCCCTCACACACACACGTACACACACATTTCTTCAAGTCATTTGGCAGTTGCGTCTCCAGAAAGGCTCCCTATTAAATAAAGTGGCATCCAAGTGCTTTAATGCAGCACCTATTTAGAGTGAGAGAGGTAGAGAGAGCAACAGAAAGGGAGAGCTGACGTAGTGGTGGAGAGAGCAAACAAGAGACTGGAGAGAGAGAGAGAGAGAGAGAGAGAGAGAGGGAAGATGAAGATGAGATAGAGGATGTACTGCCTTTCTGCTCAGCTGTAGGTGTAGATGTATGTACCTCAGTGAGTGTGTGTGTGTCTTTCAACTTCCACTCTCTGACTTGTTGTATACCTCATTATTCATCTGCCGAGTCCTTTAGCACTGTGATACTGATTGCCTCTCTCACACACACACACACAACAACAACAACAACACACACACCCACACACACACACACAGCATACATTTCGCATTCAAACCCAGGCAGGAACAGTATATAAACCGAACACACATAGACACATTAATGCAGGTGCTAACTCAAGGCGTGCCAATAGCGCTGTGATTCATTCACACACACAGTCGGGGTGTGGATGAGGGCAAAAACAGAAACACACAGACGTACACACCCACAAACACGCAAAATATAGAGCGTGAGAGACTCAACGATACAGTTAATGTTCCCTTGATAGTGCTCTCAGTCACAGTAATTATACTGTGACGGTGTGTGAATGTGTACGTTTTTGTGTTTGTGTGCGCCGGGATAAACATAGCAAATATTGCAGACAATTAATTTTCCCTTTGTCTGCTATAGGACTGTACATGATATATATAGTGCTTTCTGCATGTGTGCTCATACGCCGTGCAATACACAACCAATTAAATCCACTCTGGTCCCCGCTCTCTCTAAAATACACCAAGCCACTGCATGAATATGCATGGGAATACATGCTCTCGTTATGATAATCACCATATATAGCAACAATTAAAAGCAAACTGAATCTTATTAAACTTTGAGGTCATGCTGATGCCATGTAGGAGTCTATTTTTATATTTTCATAAACTTGAATAAGTTGTGGGGGGAACCTCACGAAGTTTCAATCCAGGAACCTATGAAATACAGAAGGACCCTGACGTCATCTTGTCAACGTTCTTGGTGCTAGATTTTGGTGCTTTTTCTATTGGAGTCTATGGGAGATACATGGACAAGCAGACAAAAAATGAACATATACATGCTGTTTGACCTTCGATGAAAAAATGCCTCTACAAAATGGAAGAACACACTTCAGAGAACAGGCTTATGAACGGCTTTTCAAAAAATAAAAAAAAAATGTATTTAAAAGTTATACGGATAAACTAACACAGACTTTGAATACTGTATTTTGGGCTATTGGACAATCATTAGTAAAACTGTGTGATTCAACAGCAACTGTTTTCCCTTTGTCATTGTCTGGATTTCTACAGAGTCTTGCAGATGGCTGTGGTGAGAAGAGAGATGAAACGACAAGGAAACTGATGACATGGGTTTGAGGTACAGTTGTGACTATGTGAAAGTCATGCAAGTTACTGAGTCGATCCCACAAACATGGGACAAAAAGAGTAACAGTGTGCATACTGAGTGGATGACTGACACTAAGAGAGAATAATGAAAAAGAAAATACTTTCAAGACCAATAAAGCCATCTCCATGATTCAACATTTGCTCTAAGCTTCATTATTTATAATTGCACTATGGTAGATAAGGAACACAATCTATAAGCAATGGATGAAATGACTATGTGTAATGTAAATAAAAGTCAATCACTGATGAACCCACAGAGAATTACCAACCACCTCTGCAGTTCACCTGAGCTCTATGAAGCGTCTCAGCTCACGGTTTTGGTTTCAAGGCTCACAAACGTACCATTTCAATTCACTTTGCTCTCATCAGCCTTGTTTTCAGGTCCAGCAGTCGGCTGTTTTCTGCTCTGATAAACCCATTGTACACCACCTGCCCAGCCCCAGACAGCAGACAGACAAAGTTAGTGACAAGCTGTTCCACAAAGTGAAGCTAATGAGCTAATAAACTGTATTCATTCAATACTGCCTATAGTTGTTGGTGGAGAACAAATTGAAGCAAAAAGGAGGGTGAACACTCACTCCACCTAGTAGATATTGGAATATTTCTCTGGATACATGCTGACTGGATACATTTTTTTGATTGACTGTTGGGGCATTTTCTAGCTGTTTGTGTTGTGGCAAAACCCAACACGCGCTCACTCCCAACTCGTCAAATACAGCAGCTTAGTCAGTGACCTTAAGCTTCAGACTATGGCGCTCTACCGATCCCTCCAGCGTCAGTTTGTGAAGGGTGCTGTGGTTAATCTTGCTAACAAACAGCTCACATGCTATGACATATTATTACTTTTGGACTGTTATTAACATGGTCAAATGGACACGGTTTGGTTAAGTTTAGGAAAAGATCATAGTTTGAATTAACATGACTACCTTCAGTCTCGTGACGTAACATAGCCCAAACCTTTACCTGCTACACAACTCATGCTTACAAATAAATGGATCCAGAAATAACAGCTTATTGTAATGTAACACTAACCGAGGCCATTCTGCATGCATATTATGTACTTCCACAATTTGCTGATAATATGTCTGTACTTTTACTTAAGAAAGATTCTTCACACAAATAGAGTATTTGAGCTACTTTTCTATAGTTCAGGATCTAAATCTGTCCTTCACCACTGTTCTTTCAGGAAACAATGTCCCACTTCTCTGTAAAATCTATAAAACTATTTTCTACCAAAGAAAGATGGATACCAAAAGAGAGATTTGGTATGATTTCGCTTTGAAGTTCTGAGCACGGATATACCCTCACTGTACTCTCAGGGCCGCCACAGCTCTTGAGGTGAGAAAACGAGATTTGAGCTGGCGTTGCTGACCTGACCTCTGCACTTGTGGAGGTGGCCTGTATTCTCAGTGTGATAAAGCCTGGCCTGTAGGCCTGCAGCCAGACTGCTTGGTGCTAGAGTGGAGATGACACATCACAAGCAATAACACTCCTGTACTGCAACACCTCTCTTCTTCTTTATTTTTACCCCTTCCTCTGGACCCTTTGTCTTCCCTGATGTGTTTTGTAATTATATCATTGTTTCTGTTCTCTTTTGTTCTCTTTTATTATTCACTTCCTCCATCCCTCATCCTTAAATGAGGAGGTTACCTTTAACCTCTGATCTCTCTTAAAATACCCTCTCTGGTCTTATTGTATTTTCAGTTCACATTTATTTTATTTTTTATGTAAATTATAATCAGAGAACAGGGTGGTGAACTTTGACTCAAGACTTTGTTCTACTTTTAGTTCAGTATATCACAAAACTGTCTGCAGAGTACACGGATAGACAGAAGTGTTCATGTCGTAATTAATGAAACTATAGTGTCTGTGCTAAGACTTTAAGGTCCAGTGTTTAGGAGTTAGGGGCATTTACAGGCAGAAATGGAATATAATATTAATGTAATTATGGTTTCATTAGTGTATAATCACCTACAACTAAGAATTGCTGGGTTTTCGTTATCTTAAAATGAGCCTTTTATATCTACAGAGGGAACAGGTCCTTTTCCATGGAGTCAACCATGTTGTACTGCCAAGTTTCTGCAGTATCCCAGAATGGACAAACCAAACACTGACTCCAGAGAGGGCCTTTTGCCTTTTAAGTGACCACCATAGGGGAGGGTGAGGCGATGAGTATTCAGTTGATTGCAATCAGCATAATCACCTCTAAATGCCACTAAATCCTAAACAATGGTCCTTTAATAAAAGCACAGGAGGTTTTCAATAGTGGGTAAATGCAAGCTTGAATTGTATTGGGCCATACTGCAAGATCTCTCATTAAAAACTGGAGCTCGTGTATACAATGGGAGAAGACCTAGATGAATGAAGTTGGTCTGAAGTCTATGATTAAAAAAAGAACAGGCTATAATAGCTCATTGGGGCCACAATGCATAATTTCAGTGAAAGGAGGTTGTTCATCCAATAGGAGGAGGTCCAGGTGAAAATACAGCCCATTCTCATTCCTATCACTTCAAATACAGCAGCCAGGTGTAGGTTGGGGTGGGTCATTCACAGGACTTTCCCTCTGGAGATACATCCTGCTTGTGACCAAGAGGCAAGAGTGTTTTGTTTTCAATTCATGTAACATAAGAAGGTTAATGTACGTATACGAAATAGCTTATATCTCTTACGTGAGTGACATCATGTACGAAACTTACGTTAGAGATTGGATGTAGTTATTTTAACTAAGTATGATCTTTTCCTAAACCTAACCAAACTGCAACCACTTGACACTGTTATAACTGTCCAAAAGTCATAATATGTAAAAGTTATGGGAACTGTTTGTCAGCAAGCTTTATTTTGAGAGTCTAACTGGATGTTGCATATCATATATCATTGCTATCTTGACCGCAGAGCCCTTCACGTGCAAACTGATGTTAGAGGGGTAGGTAGAGAGTCATAGTTTAGTTAGCTAAAGGTCACTGACCAAACTGCTGTATTTGACGGTTGGGCGTGAGAGTGTGTTAGAAAATAAGGTCAGTTTGAAGTGTGTGAAGAAAAACTATGGTATCAGTGGGAGCCCACTGCTGGCTTTTGCCCTGAGGCTCCCTAGCAGGTGTCCCACTTCTGGACCAAACTTGGAGAACCTCTTGTATTTAAGGTTAGTCATACAATGATGGTGAAAAACACAGGGGCAATTAAAAATAAAAAAATAAAAGCTTAACCCCTTTAAAGCAGAATGTTCATATAGTGTGCAGTAGGGTCAATCAGCATTCAATGAGACTTCATCTAACTCCTGAAACAAGCCCACCTATCGCCTCTCTCAGATGTTTAATGAGCCTCAATTTGTCTCCAATCATATTTTTTTTGTCTCCTCATCTTTTAATTAAAAGATCCTCTTTTACCTTTACATAGAACATCAAAGGAGAGACACGAGCTCCCGCTAATTGGAGGTAGATTTGCCGCTTTAATAATATTTTGTTTTGACTAATTTCCTCCTGTGCACAGGTGTATAGAGGGGAGAGACGGGGTGGATTTGTGAAGGTGGCAAAAAAAACAATGCATAAGATAATAGAGAGGGAAACCGGAGAAATGAGGGAATTAGCACATATAAAAATAGTATGGAACAGTTATTTTGTTTTCCTAATTTCCTGTCTTTTGCCCAGGTGAGGCGGAGGTGAACATGGGGGTAGGTGTTTGTAGAGGGGGAATTAGTCAAATTGAAAATAGTGAGGGGATTGAGAATTAAAGGATGCAGATGAAGGCTAAAAATAGCAAGAAAATGCAGAAAGCTATAAAGAGAATTATCAACATGGGAACAAGTAACAAGGCACTAGAGGGAAAAAAAACAGGAAGCTAAAACTTAATTACAACTAGAGTTTAAAAGGCAGCAGTGACTGTTTTGTTGCACCTACCTCCTCTTGTTAGTCAGTGTTGGAGGTTGTTAACGTGAAAGAGCAACGTGACGACAAAACAAGGTAAGAGGTCCGGTGGAAAGTGAGCAAAAATAGGCTTGATTATCACTTCCTGTGTTGTGTTTTTCAAGGGTTCATTGCATAATTATACATCTTGAAAATACAAAGGTTAAACAGTACTGTGGGGAGTTTGGGGTGCTTTCATTTATCAAGTCAAAACATTCGCCCACTCAAGGACTCCAGGGTCAACGCAGCTGGCATTTAACGAGCCGGAATAAGTGGGCTGAAATGAACGATGGCATGTTTGAGAGGCCGGTTTAAACTCTGCTGCAGAAAACATCCATGCAAGATGTGACAGGCAGATATTAAAAGCATAGAGGTCCTGTTAATGACAAGCTCCAGATCAAGCAATGCTTATGATAGATGAAAAAATGATAATTTGTGTTAAAGATACTACTACAGTTTAGTTGTGTGGCTGCAAGGCTTTTCAAGAGGAAGATGACTTCATGTCCACAGCTGATTTGTCACTGAGGATGTAGTGTTGGCTCAACAGACGACCAGTGACTGGCACCATGACTCACACTAAACTTCACAGAAAGAGGGCAGCAGGGTCATGGTAAGCTCACATTCTCATTTTTGCAAGTGCTATAATTCACAGAAGCTGGACTTCCTTGAAACTGTTGTCTGAGCTGTGGAACCAGTGAGTCAATTACGCTAAGTGCCATTAAAGGTGCTATTCGAAAGAAAAGTTGATTTTTGAGTCTCATTCGCAACTCGTCAAATACTGATGCATTGGGGTTGTAGGTCGGGACGGCCGCCATCCCAATGTGTCAGTTGGGAATGAGACTAAAAAATTTACTTTTCTTACAAATAGGTCCATTAAACATCAACATTATGGTATTTGAGTTAGTTTTAATGTAACCACAATACTTTTTGTTCAAAATGTTAAAAGAGAGGGTTGAATGTCTTGATAAGGAGATTTTAGTTCAACTTTTTCCTCTCTCCTCTCTGTCCAGTAATAAAACATCCTTGGATAGATGCATCCCAAATTCCTTCCTTATGTCATACACTGGACTTTCCATCCAGAGAATGGGCTTTGCATCCCGTTTGTGGCTAAGAGTCAAGAGTGATTTGTTTTGACTACAGGTAAATGTAGTACATACATAAAGTATGAACGCAAAGTATAAACGCAAGTTATGCCACTTAACTTTCCATGAACAACAGTTGCAAATGTTATCATGCTAACACAAACATACCAACTGTAACTGGTGACATTGAGACTTAAGACTTGGCCTTTAGCTTCAAACTATTAAGGTCTACCTACCCCTCTAGCTTCAGTTTTGCACATGGGGGGCTCTGAAGTCAGGTTAGCAATAATACATAATGTCTGGTTAGACATTCGAAGTAAAGCTTGCTGACCAACAGCTCACATATTATGACATATTATGACTTTTTGAAAGTTATTTACATTGTCAAATGGTCGTGGTTTGGTTAGGTTTAGGCACAAAAACTACTTGGTTAGGTTTAGGAAAAGATCATACTTTGGGTTAAAATAACTACAGTCTCCCTAATGAAGTTACATAGGTGAAGTAACTCATGCACATACAGCACTTACATAACCTGAGTTACATTGATTACTCACATTAAATTAAAATAAATCACTCTTAACTCTAGCGTCAGGCGGGAAAGTCCATTGTTTGACCCATCAAAGCATCCCCAACCACCCACCACCATGGACTTTTCTGGCTCTTTATACTACTACACTAGAGGAGTACCTCAAGAAGCGTAGGACCACTGACCAGGCTGCTGTATTTGATGTGGTGGTAGTGGTTGGTTTTCAGAGAATATAAAACATTTGCATATGCACAGTTTCATAATTTTAAGTCCTGTCATTAGTTATTATCATTGTCATTCTTTTATTATCTATTGACTTTTTTATCTTGGTTTGTTACATGTCCTTGGGTGAACGGCTCTTTTAAATAAAATGTACTATTATTATTATTAGTAGTAGTATTAGTATTATTATTATTAGTACGGAGGGACAACATAGTTGCAGTGGTTAAATCTGTTTGCATGTTCTCCTCAGGCCTGTGTAAGTTTCCTCCCACAGTACAAAGTTTCAAGTAAATTGGCATCTCTGCAAAGTTGCATTTTAAAGGTAGTTTTAGATCAGTGTTTTTGGCTCAGTCACTCCAGTACAGTAGTTTAGAGCAAACTTAAATGAAAACAACTCCAGAGACTTCTTACTCAAGTAAGGCACAGTCTACTAAGAAATCCATCTTTATGTATGACTGTTGACTTCATTCTGCAAAGTTGCGACAGAATGCTAATATTGAGCTCTAAACTCACTGCAATGACGCAGGTTGTTACGTTTACATTTCCAAAACATTATTTCAAAAAGCTTCAATTCTCTGTGGATGCTAAGATATGCCTTTCTATCAGTCGAATACATTCCCAAGCATCCTTTTACAGTTGACCAGAGAGCAGCTTCAGCCGAGCAGCTGGGGTTCAGTGGCTTGTTCAAAGTCACCTTGACGGTATTAAGGGAAGCAGGGGAGCATTACTCACAGACACTCTGCCCACACTTTCCCTGTTGGCCTGAGCATTTAAATTGGGTTTTAAACATCATTTAAGCAAATGTACACAGCTTACATCAGCTGAATCACCCAACTCGACTTAGAGAGATCAGTGACTCATACCCACCCTGACTCATGAGTGAACTTCACCAACTAGAAACTCACACAGCAAGAACTGAGAGACATTAATGTACACCAAGTGGAGAAGTGGGTCAATGGGAATCAAGTAGATGTGTGAATTCTGGAACAATGGAGCGTTTTGAATTGATTGAACTGACCGATCAGTAAAATCACTTCACACTGTGGCTCAATCCCACTCATAAACCAACATGCTACCACAGCAAACTACTAATTACAATCATGCTTCATCTACTGACCCGCTGGCCCTGATTTCACCCACACTCCTGCATTGTGTTAGTAAGTATATTCTGTTTATTTTTGTGCTACCACTGTGTCCGGCTCACAGTATGTTAATAAAAAAAACAATTGGTGCAAGAAATAACTTATTTTCACTCCAGAATACTGCAGAGAAAACGGCAGTGTTCCACATGAGCTAGAGTGTACGATCAGTAGGGCGCTGATTTCTATCAATTAGTGATTCAACCTTTAGCACTGGACTTGCTTTCTGTTTTAAATCATTGGTAACATTGGTTGTTTTTTTCTAGGTTTTTTTCCTTCTTTTGTAGAATGACAACATCTTCATTTTTGAGGACTTTACTTTCATTTTAAATTGTGAATAAATGATTTTGTGTTCAAACTCCATCCCATTTCTCAGTACTAATTAAATCTATTACTCCCCTCCCCTCCCTAGCCTTACAGGGACAAAACATATGCTATGTAAGTAAGACAAATGACATAATTTACATAACGACTTACTTACTTATGTCACTTACAGTATGTGATGTGTTACGTTACTTACCTACCTTATGTTACCTGTAAGTTATGCAATGGAATTTAGTTATTTTAATTAACCCTAACCCAAGTATGATCATTTCCTAAACCTAACCATGTAGTTTTGATGCCTAAACCTAACCAAACCATGACTGTTAGATAAAATTAATAACGGTTCCAAAAGTGATAATTCATTCAGGGCTTCTAGTTTGCAATATACCCATGGATGAGGCACCAACTGCAGAATTGAGTCCGAGTTTGTCACACTGTTTAAGCTCGTAATGCTTCCATTTGTATGGCAGACACTTCATTTGGTAACATATAAAAGCTGACTAGAAGGGACAGAGTGAGAGCTTTTGCTGTGTTGGATTGTTAATGAGCATATGGTTTACTAGCGCAGACGAGGTGTGTTTCAAACTTGCAAACTGTGCTTTCTTCGCCAGTGATGCAGTGTTGGTGGTCCAGGAGAGGTCCTCACTGATGTGCACCCCCAGGAATTTGGTGCTGCTCACTCTCTCCACAGCAGCATCATTGATGGTCAGTGGTGGGTGTTGGGTGTGGCCTCTCCGGAAGTCAACAACAATCTCCTTGTTCTTGCTGACATTCAGCAGGAGGTTGTTGTCTCTGCACCACATGGTCAGAAGGTTGACCTCCTTCCTGTAGTGGGTCTCATCGTCCTCGGTGATGAGACCCACCAGAGTTGTGTTGTCTGCAAACTTCACCATGTGATTGGTGCTGTAGGTTGGTGTGCAGTCGTGAGTCAGCAGGGTGAAGAGCAGGGGACTGAGCACACAGCCTTGGGGGGCCCCTGTGCTGAGTGTGATGCTGCTCGAGGTGTTGTTGCCGACTTGTACTGCTTGTGGCCTCTCACTGAGGAAGTCCAGCAGCCAGTTGCAAAGGGAGGTGTTGAGCCTCAGCTGGTCAAGTTTGCAGATGAGTTGTTGTGGGATTATGGTGTTGAATGCTGAACTGAAGTCTGTGAAACAGCATTCTCACATATGAGTCTTTTGTGTCGGTATGCAAACTAGTAACTTTATAGTCCTTGATGGTCTGACTGCCCTGCCACAGGCTCCGTGTGTCTCTGCTGTCTTCAAAATGGCAGGTTATCTTACGTGTGTATTCCTGTTTTGCTTCCCTGATGCCGCGGGACAGGTTGGCTCTCGCTGTTCTCAGGCCAGTTTCATCCCCGGCTCTGAAGGTGTTGTTTCTGGCCCTCAGCAGCCGATGGACATCCCCTGTCAGCCATGGCTTCTGGTTAGCCCGAGTGATGATGTTTTTTGTGTGGGTCACATCATCGATGCACTTAAGGAGTGTAAGAAGTAACAGTGTCTGTGTACTCCTCCTCTGTGTGGCTGCCTGCTTAAACATTTCCCAGTCTGTTGTGTCAAAGCAGTCTTGAAGAGCAGAGGAGGCCCCCTCTGGCCACACCCGTTCCTGCTGCCGAACCGGTTTGGTGACTTTCACTCTTGGTCTGTATGCTGGCATCAGCATAACAGTGATGTGATCAGAGAGTCCGACGTGGGGGAGGGGTGAGGCCTTGTATGCTCCTTTGTGAGTAGCGTAGACCAGGTCCAAAATGTTATCCCCTCTTGTTGGGAAATCAACATGCTGGTGAAGTTTTGGAAGGACAGTCTTAAGATCAGCATGATTAAAATCTCAAGCGAGGATGGTGAATCCATCTGGGTGGGCTGTCTGTTGTTCGCTGATGGCCTGATACAGTTCACAAAGTGCCGCAAAGTCCTGTCACAGCTGTTGGGGGTGGGAGGAATGTAAACAGCGACTAGCAAAATCGCTGTGAATTCCCTCGGCAGATAGAAAGGACGGCACCTTATGATCATAAACTCTGCCAGTGGTGAACAGTGTTTGCATACCACCACAGTGTCCCGGCACCACGCATCATGGATGTAAACACAGACCCCACCGCCACAAGTCTTTCCTCCGTTTACGAGGGCTCTGTCCACTCGATAGCATGTTAGCTGCTCCAGTTGTACAGCGGAGTCGGGGATGTTGTCATTTAGCCATGTCTCAGTGAAGAGAAGCACACAGCAGTTACTCACGTCTCGCTGCGCTGACCTCAGCAGTCGTATGTGATCCATTTTGTCGTCCAAAGATCGTACATTAGGCAGGAGGATGGATGGTATGGCTGGGCGAGTTGGGCTAGCCGCTAGCCTAGCCCGAATACCTCCGTGCTTGCCCCTCTTCTGCTTCCTCTTGCACCGCTTGCGGCGCCTTCCCCTTTCCGGGGGAGGAGTAGCAGTCGAGTCCGGTGTGGTCACAAGCCGGCAGAGTAAACCGAGCTCCTTTATTGTCTCTGTTTGTGCAATATCCAAAGTGTTGTAAAGCTTGCTCCTGCCGATGTCTAGCAGGGCCTGTCGACTGTACTTGTTCTCCGGTGTCAGACCAAAGTGAACACGAAAAACTTTCGTACAAACACTTACTAACAGAAAAAAACACTGCACGGTCAGGACAGAGAGGGGTCGCTGCGTCTACACGCGCCGCCATCTTGCATACGAATAAAAGCACTTTTTTTATTCTGTGGACTTATTTGAGGTTATTTTTATCAGTTGATTTCCTACTGGTGAGTCATGATATGGAACTCCACAGTGACGACAGACAGCACAAAAAAGTCTTTCTTTTTTTCTTCCCCCTTTAATGTTTATTAGCTAAAGCAGCTGGTATTCACAGAATAAGTCCCCTGGCAGACTCAGAGCAGAGGACAAAGTGAATTTGTGTAGTGATGATCTGGGACAGGTTCTATCAGTATGAGTCTCCCACTACACAAATCTAGTGTGGCTTCCTGCTGTGTGCTGTTTGAAGCTGGTGTTTCCTCTGGATGTGTTATTTGCAGTGCTGTCACAGTACATAATGCAGGTGTTTGTACAGTATATAGTAGATGCTAAAAGAGAGCTTGATGAACAGTGCGCATTTTACAGCTGTACTAAATTATTTATTCCAGACTTTTAAGAGCACAATTCTTGATACTAAAAACCATGTATTCGGACATCCCAAGCTTTATTAAGTGATTATTATCATGATAGTCTCTTTTGTGGCCCAATAATCAGGCACCTGTTGATGCACACCAGCTTAATATTATAGTATTATCGTCCTGAAAATGTTCAGATGGGCAAGTTTAGGCCATTTAAATCTGAAAAAAGGTTGTTTTAACAGGGTTTTTAGTCTGCCACTGAGTTTTTAAATGTTTGACCTACATGTCAACTGATTTCATACCCACAGCTTCATTTGCTGAATTTAAAGATACAAATTGGCGTCTACCTTTTCAGACAAGTGTCCACCAGCTGTGATCATGTGGCTGTCGTATGAATCCAGACATCCAGAAGAACGTGTGGCGTGTTAATGAGATTCAGTCCTCTCCGGTCAACTAACAGAAACCCAGTTTTGTGTCCTGTGGTGACGAATGCCCCAGCCAAAAGGAGAAGACACTTCCACAAAGCTGATACAGACCAGAGAGTGATGGTAACATTTTCCAAATGAATTCAAAACTACATTTTAGGGCTCTAAATGTGTTTTACTTTACTTTTCTTTTCCTTTTCTTTAAATTTCATTGAATGAAATAGTTTTACTTGCTTCCAGTAGATCATTCGGTGAATCATTTATGTTAGGATCATTTTAAAAGAAAGTGAAGATGGTGCTTGGAGGCAACTCCCTGGAAAGAGTAATACATGGAAATATGTTGATTTCCATCATAAAGAAGTGTGATTATCTCACTCCAGGGAGCCACTCTTAAATCTTTTATGCCTGCTAGCACCACAACATGTGCTAACACTCTCATTATGTCAGGTGCAATCATAATGAGCTCAGCTACTGAGTAGTGACACCTCTGGCTGTTCTGACTAATAATCTAAACAGAGGAAATTAAGATTTGTTTCTCTTCTTAAAGGTTAATGCCACATTAAGGTAGATATCATGTACATACATGTCTATAGTCCTTTGTATCTAGTGCACCTACTATGTTAACTTACATGGTCAGTTTGCTACCATTTCATTTAAGTCTACTTACATGAGTGCTAGTAATTTGCTGTGCCAATCTTTTTTCCAATATTACAAGTACTGCTTTCACACTGGACAAAAAACATCCATTAAAATCTTCAATTTAAATGTTTACAATTGACTTTCACTCCTGTGTCAACTGACTCTGCAATAGTCACAGGTGTTTATTCGCTCCAGCTCTGATTGGCTGTGATGGAAACACAACATCTGGGTGGACATACAAAATGTTTGCCCCTTTTGCTGCACCATGCTATACTGTTTGTTAAAGTTAAGGATGCTGGCTTATACTTTTCCACCCGACTCTGTCAAGCTTGGCTTATACTCTGTCAAGCACTGACAGTCAGTGCAGAGTTTGAAAGAGAAGCTGAAGTAAAAAATATAAAAAAGGAACCACCATTACAATGTCAGCAGCTTCCGTGTACATGAGCCTTGCCAGCTGCCTGATTAGTGCTGTGCATCTTCAACTCTCAACAAAGATGAGAAAGAAGAGAGATGTCTCACTCCTTAGAAACTTCCATTATCAGCTCCTGAACAAATGTGTGCAATTCAGAATGTTGTTGATTAATACATTTTAAATATGTTTTTCCCTGTTGCATAGGTGATGACGAACGTGACTAACAAGGTAAAAAAAAAAAAAAAAAAAGATGAAACTTCTCAACTGTCAATGGAAAAGGAGTCAATTGTTTATTGCTAGCATTGTTACCCATGGCTAAAACCCACATAACTATACTGTACATGGTAATTTTGGTATAAAAATTGTTTTATTTTGCATGTCTCTGGGCTAGGCAAAGCGGACAGGCCAGGGACACTGCAGCTGCGACAGTCAAAGAGGTTGGTGTGTTTACTGGGGGAAACTACAGCTCACAACCCACTGTATAAGCTGCTGGCTGTGTGTTTAACCAATCAACCAGAAGAAAAACACAGACACAACCCATTAACACCAGACAGCCACTAACATACAGTTAGGAAATAGCATGCTAGCTAGCTAATTCGTGTGGTGAGATTTAACAATAAATTCATCAAGGCCCTTCAACCTTTTCCTGTCTCTGGTTGTCCAGCGGACTACGAGGGCATAAAGTGGTGTGTGAACACTGGAGGACAGTCGATAACAGGCACTGAGCCAACCAATCCCCCTGACTCTTGTTGTCCAAAAACAAAGTACCAGGACCACAAAGTTGTTGAGGCTGTATGCGTTTGTGATACAAAAACGATAGACACAAGCAGATCAGAGGAGAGGTAGGATGGGTCTTGCAAGAAAACCAGTGGGATCCATGATAATGTCTCAATCTCTGACTGGACTGTTGGCTGTGAAGGTTCATTGAGATATATAAAAAAAACCTGATGATATTTATGGTTCTGTTGCATCAATGTTGATCTTTTTTTCTTAGACTCTCCATCATGAGTTTGATAATATTATAGTGTGAAAAGTATCAAAGTATTTTTTAAAAGAAATGCTGTGGTTGGCTAAATATTGCAACAACAAAACAATTGTTTTGTCTTTTCTTTTTTTCATTAGTTGCCTGAACATAACTATAAAACAATCATTATTATGATTAAAGTGATACAAACCTTTCTTTATATGATATGTTGAGAAGGAAAAAAGTTGGTTTCATTTACATAAGAACTCTCATATCCAACTGTAGCCTCTTATATCTGGATGATAACAACAACAAAGATGTAAGACACAGTATTTACTTTCTAACTGGTAGATTAAACCTAAACTGTGTTTATGAGGCAATCCACAACTACATGAAAAAAAAGAATGCAATGCAGAAGTTTTTTGACAGGCGTAGCACTTTAAACATTGTTGTCACTGCCAGGTTGCAACTCAAACCAAAACTGCAGTTTCCTTAACTGGTGATGAGTAGTGACCCTCACGCTCTGCAGTGACGGTTCGGAACTCGTTACATTTGAACACTCAAGCATTTGTAGGAATTTCCACATCTCTGCTGCACGGGGAGCTTTTGACCTTTCAGTCAAAGCTGCTTCGTATTTCAAGGGTAATCGAAAGGGCATGCAGACACACACACACACACACACAGTGACAAACAGACAGACATGCATGAAGCAAGGACATTGCAACAATGATACACATAAGCACATGCACTAAACAAACAGCAGTACCACCACCGCACACACACAAAACAGGCTGCTAGATCCATACACACACCTATCCATCACCCTTCACATAAAATCCCCAAAACATACCCGCCGATCCATCTCATCAACAAGCCACCACTCCGTCTCAGTCTCTCTCTTTCTCTCTCTAACACACACACACACACACACACACACACACACACACACTCCATCTTCAAGATCCTCTGCTAACGAATGTCGGCGGCCATTATGAAATTCCCCGGCTCGTTTTCTCTCCTTAACGAGCTTCAATCAGCTAACGGGCCACTTTGAAGTGGCGACAGAGTCGAATAATTAGAGAACACTGAGGAAATGATGATGGGGGAAAAGAGATGAGGTAAGAGGCAGCGGGGTGGAGAGACGAGTGAAGAAGATGGGAAACAAACAAATGGAAAAACAGAAAAAAACAAAGAAAGAAATGAGAGACTAAATGATGGGAGAGAGGAAGGGGTAGTCAAGGTCAACGGTAAATGTGTTTTTGTAAATATTTCCCTGCTTCTCTTTGGTCAGTTTTGCTGCAGGAGAAGAATATGAAAGAAAGAGAAGAAGAAATAATGTAGATGAGTGGTGGAGTTGAGTACACGCAGCAAGGGAAGGATTATTTTAATTGTTTTCCATCCTGCATTTTCAGTATTATTTACCTCCAGGGAAAGAGAAAGAGAGGTAAGGGTAGGAGAAAGAAAAAGCAGAGAGAGGGAAAAAAAAGCTTAGGAAAGAGAGGGAGGGAGGTAGAAAAGGTGGATGCTCGCAGGAGAGGTGGAGGGGGAGAGGAAGGATGCTGCCAGAACAGTTTCTGTTAAACACACAGGGAAAAAATGCTTGCGGCAGCCAAAGAAACAAATACAGCAAAATGCAGAAACAAATACAGCAACTTCCTGCACACACACACATGCACAAAGTTGCGGGAAAGTGCGGGAGGACACACACACAAAAGGGTTTGCATGTAAATGTCGGTGGATGTGAGCTCAGGTGGATGTGACGGCAGAGGGCTGGTGGGAAGAAAAAGGGAAAGGGGATGAGAAAAACAGAGGCAGATGTAAAAAAACAGATCTTTGCCCTGCACGTCACTTCCACTCTTATCAGCCGAGACAAATTGAGAAAGGAGTTTTATCTTCACTGGTCATATTTGAAACGCTCCACTGTTTCCATTTTCTAACAATAAGAATGTTTGATATGAATCACCACCCAGCCAGCAGCATTCATCATGGGGGTTTATGAATCAAATATGACTAATAATGTGCTGTCAGAAGGGCCGCTTTAAGGTCCAATAAACTTTTTTTAAAAATGATGGTCCAACCACAATAGCACTTCAGTGCAGAGGTGTTTTTATTTTAGCCGTGTAAAACAGTGACACAATGGATCCACATTAATATTCAAAATGATAAGCAAAAAAAAAAAATACTATTATACCAACTTCTCTCACAGGCTCATCCGTACCTACTCCTTTTAGGTTTCAGCCTCAACTCATCTCACCAGGCTTCCTCAGCCGGCTTTTAGCCCTGTAACCACACCCCCATGGCCCCAACCAAAAAATGCAGGGATGTCACACAATCACACAGTGAGTTACAGGGTAAAATAGGCATGTGATATTAAAACAGCAATCACACAATATGAAAAACAGTCTCTCTAGCAAATACCTGTAAAAGACATACATTTCACCAAAGCCAGTGGGGTAGTAGAATGTCATGGTGTGAAGCGTAAGGCCACTGACCAGGCTTCTGTATTTGACAAGTTGAGAGTGAAAATATGTTGGTTTATACTTTCCAAGAAAAGAAAAAAATCTGGACTTTCCATCAGTTTAGGAGACAGTGTTTTTTTTTTGTATTAAAGGGACAGTTCAACCCAAAATCAGAAATACATCCATCCTCCTTTCTGCCATGCTGTTTATTCATCTAGATGGTTTTTGTGTGACTGGCCGAGTTTTGGGGAGATTGGCCATAGAGATTTCTGCCCTTGCTTCCAATGTCATGGATCTTCATTTTCAGCTAAATAAAATTTTAATCAGTTACCATGGACTATCAGAGATAGCCCTCCAAAGACGAATGACAGCATCAGTCATTTCGGCAAATTCCATCTGGTTACATTTAACTGCATCTTGGAATCTTGTCCATCAGTAGTAAAGGAGGAAGTACTGTATTGTTGAGGAGCCAAAAAGTCAATAATATGTTAGATTTTAACACAGGAGACCACTGTTGATTTCCTGTTTCCTACCGACAGTCAACATTGGTTTGTTGTTTCCATGACTACAATGATCCCCTAATCTGAATAAAAGTCATTGAAACCTGTTGTTCAACATCTCCCACCAAAGATCTCTTTTATTTGTCTCTCCTCATCAACATGTACCTGTGCTGTTCTTATTACTTTCAGTTGTGATGTATCGAGGGTATTAGGTGCTCCTTTATGGAATCACCTCTGACTCAGCCCTTGTTATTTGTTATATTTTGAAATTTCTGGTAGCCTGTAAATAAAGTTAGCAACAGTGAGTGGCAGCAATATTTTAGTATTTTCACTCAGGATTTGTGACATTTCTAACAAAAATGTGCATAAAATAAGGTGGATGGAAACTTGGAAATTGATTTAGAACAATGAGTCATATCCCTGTCATTGCTGATGTTTCATTAAGACCCTGGGTTTTCATGAAGTTCTTCATGTTTTCATGTTTCAGTTGGAGGATCCAATACTCATCTATGACTCACACAATGCTACGATTTGGGAAAATCCAGTGGGCAGATTCACATAATTAAAGCTGAAAAATCTCAAAAGTTCAAATCTCAGGAGATGCCACTTTCAACAAAAAGCAACAATACTGCTTTTGCTTCCTGGGGATGTGAGGGGGAGAATCTGATGGAGGAAATCTAAAATCAGCAGTATCACCTTACCGAGGCCTGTACAGTCTGTATGTGTGTTTTACATTCAGTTAAAAAAAAACACGCATTTCAGGTGGTGCTGCAGTGGTAGAGCTGTGGATGGATACACAGAGACACATTTAATGAAAAAATGTTATTGTGCAAATGTATGCTGTGGTTGTCATTGAGTGTGTATCCAGCACCTTTTTCACTAAGACGGCAGCTGTTCATATTTGGTATCAACATGTGTCCTGAGTGATCAATCACAAGTGGACCGCTCTAAGGACAGGTGTGAACACCCTGAAGATGCATTGAGGAAGCATTTGAGATTTGTCACTCAGATCAAATTCAGAGGTGGTCTGGGCCTCATGTGACCACATTCTTTTGTGGTTTGTGTGTCCCGGGCCATATTGAAGGACCACTTACTCAACTGCAGCCTCTGTGACACAAGAAGAAGAAGAAGAAGAAGAAGCCACAACAGGCAAAATGGATTGCCTGTTTTTCATTTGTTTCACTGTCAATGTTCACAGCAAGTGTTTGTGAACACACTGTATCAATTAATCACTAAACTAGTAACCGCGATATTCCTGGACTCCCTTACAAATAATATAATTTTAAGTGGTGTTGAGTGAGGACAAACAAATTCAAAATAATTTGCTTCTTGTAAATTCGGCATTAAATGCAATAAATGAAGTTCCGGCAAACAGTATACAAAAACTTTCTTTATTTCTGTAAAAATCAATATAGACCTTTATTGATTTACATGTTTATGTGCATATAGAGCGGGAAAGTGAGATAAGATAGAACTTTGCTAACCTTGAAGGAAATAGTTGATCACAAGTGGTGACTTGATACATAGCCGACTGTATGTCGACTCGTTTGTTAAAGCCAGGCAGACGGGCGTAGCTGTCCACCTGGGATCGGATCACTCACAACGGATACTGACAGCGAATATCAACAGGCTCATAATTAGCTCTTGGTCCGATCCTGGTACTTGCCCTCTATACACTATCTGCCAGTGAAAAAAACACACATTTTACAGTTCATTGATAATCAACTTTAAATTCAAGTTTGGTTGACACCAAACCACAGCATCCATCTACTATTTGTCTGTGTGACAGTACCCAGATATTCTATTCATTAATAATAGCGTAATTGCTTTAGTTTTGTGTTATGTAGAAGTCTAATTTTAATACATCTTTTTTCCACCTCCACGATCTTCCTTGAGGCTCTTGTAAATCCTGTCCGCTCTGTGTTTCCGCCTCCTTTTCAGAGGCGGAAAATTTGTGTCAAATAGCGTGACCTGAGTAAATCCAGCGGAATACATAATCAACCTCTGTTAACATGTCTCACCTTATTATTCGCGTGATCCTCCTTCACATGCATATGCAATGAGGAGAGAGAAGCACCTTGCAGATGCGCAGGCAAACTGTGACTCCATGCCTGTTGTGTCTGTTTGATAAAAACAACACATGTGTTTGGGGCAGAATGAATCACGCCTGAGCCTGAAAAACAGTAAGTAAGTTTCCCCAACAGTTTGGCTATATATTTTCTGAAGTACTGAAAGATTTTCCTGTGGTTCCAGTGTTGTACCACGAAGCAGAATCTGGGTTCCAGTGAAACTCAGCAGGGAAACAGCAGGAATCTGCGGCATGAACATGCACACTTTGCATCAAAGGGTAAAAGTTTGCCTTTTTTACATTTTTTTTTTTACATTTTTTAAAGTTTGGTCTGTTTCTTGAGGTACATGTCCAGACACAACCGCACCGGCATATCATTTTGATAACAAACCCCTTAGTGAACATTGTTCAGAGGCGATTGCTGCAAATAAACTCTTCAATGTTGACAGGAGAGATTTGCATGAAGGCCTCCAGCTTCAGGATTACCACCTGGAAGGCACAGCACTGCCCACAGAGATAAGCTGTGGTAACATAATCGGCAGACTTCACAGGAGAGCTATTAACCTGAAAAATGCAGAAGAGTATGACCAAAGGGAGCAGTTGGACTCCATTTATGTCTGGTCCTGGATCTCAGCGCTTTTACTTCATCATATGAAGTCTGCACTTTGAGAGACTTGACAGCAGACAGAAAACTGGCAAACTGAAGTCAGGGACTGTCTTAAAATCACATGCAAGTCGACTGAAAGAGCTTTCAGGTTTTTCTTTTGTTTTTTTTCGTACTTCAAACTGGCTTTAATTTTAATAGGAGCGCCAAAAAATTAATGGTTTCTCTCTCTCTCCCTCTCCTTCTACTCTCTCTCTCTCTCAACAGTCAGTTCTGCTCGAGGTTTCTGGCTTTTGAAGGGAAGTTTTTTTCTCGCCACTTGCTTGCTCATTTGGGAAATGTTGGGTCTCTGTAAATAAATTACTCAAAGAGTACGGTTTAGACCTGTTCAATTTGGAAAGTATCATGAGATGACTTTTGTTGTAAATTGGCTCTACAAATAAAGATTGGTTGATTGATTGATTGAGTTTTAAAAAAAATCATATTGTTAGACTCAAAACTTAAAACAGGTGAACATTTCGTCAGAACTCTGCATGTCTCTTGCAAAACTGATTATTTCCCCCATAACAATAAACACAGCTGTCATATGAATATCTCTTACAGAGCATCATTTTAATTGCTGCTGTAATAAATCTAAAACACTACCATCAAAACGCTGTTTATATACAGTATGTATATGAGGCCATGTTACATTTTCAAATGTATAAAGTTGTGTTGATTTTTTTTTTTTTTTCCTTTTTCTGCTTTTTTAACATTTGGCAGTGTTTGTGTCACAAAATAGATCACACTATTACGGTACATACAATATGAGGACTGTTGCCATATTGTACAGCACAATACAGCAATACAATACTGTGACTATATCATGTAAATATCACATTGATACCATCATTGTATCATACAATACACATTTGTCATTCAATTAGCTTAAATAAGGTTTAAACTGCAAAAGGTAAGTTATAGTTGATACTGCAACATTTTTACAAGTTTTAACCAAAGTTACGTGGATTTCATCAGAAATATTGGCTCACTTTTCCTCCTTCTCCTCCTCCTCTTCCTCCTCTTTGCTCTCAATCCTGCTCCATTTTTCCCCACCACAGTCGAGGTCACTTGAGGTCTCTTTTATACTCTTGACGGGTGATTGAAATGTTTGGCCAATTGAGTTGCTACAGGTGAAAAAGTCAGTGAGACCAAAAGACCCTTTTCAGAGCAGATCTTATGATTTGTCAAAGCAGGAAAAGCACAGGTATGACCACTAACATTAACGATGGCTCCACTATAATAAGTGTCTCAGTGAGCCTCGTCAGTGAGTGAGCATGCACAATACCAGAGCCCAGGACCTAGCTCACCCAAGCTGAATGCACCCATCAATAATGTTATAAATTCCACCTGAGCTTTTCAAGCTCAAGTCAAAATGTCTCCCGTGAAAAGGATCTATTGATAAGTCTTATTTTGATGGTCATTTTTTTTCCATGTGAACAAAGGTTACTAAATGATGAGAAAAAAAGGTGGAATTGTGGCAGAGTTTGGCTTTCTGGATTCTTGTTTCATATACATGAGCTCTGAGTTTTCAGAACTGCATGCACAGTAACTATATTGTGCATGTGCAATGGAGAAAAATTGAAAATACATGGAGGCCTCACCATGCACCAGACCTGGTTCTATCCTCTGGCTCTGAAGTCCTGTGGGTTGCATGGTGAGGCCTCCATGGATCAGATTTGTGTCATCAAGTCTGAAGAATTTGGAGGCCAAGTTGACGCCTTGTGCTCTTTGTCACGTGTCATGAGCAGTTTTTTGCATTGTGGCCATCCTGTTCTCACTCCCAACGTGTCAAATACAGCAGCCTGGTCAGTGGCCGCATATTTCTAAGTTTAAATGCTGTATGGCCTGCACTAGGATCAAAGTGCTCTTCTAGTGCAGTAGCATAAAGAGCGAGAAAAGTCAGAATCAGGAGGTGGCTGGGGTGGTTGGGTGTGTCAATCAAAGGACTTTTCCTCTGGAGACTTCGGTTTTCGTCCCATTTGTGACCGTGAGTAGTGATTCATTTGTTTCTAAGTTATGTAATGTAAGTTAACATTAAACTTACATTGCATAACATACGTGATGTAAGTCACTGACCTAAGTTTTAGTTTTAACCCAAAGTATGACCTTTTCCTAAACCTAACCAAGTACTTTGTGTGCCTAAACCAACCAAACCGCAACTGCTTGACGTTAATAACGGTCCAAAAGTCATAATATGTCATAATATGTGAACTGTTTAACAGCAAGTTTTATTCTGAAAGTCGACCAGACATTGTATATTATGTAGTACTGCTAACTTGACCGTGGAGCCTTGGTCTGCTACATGTGGCATCCATATAAATGCAAGGACCCAAGGTCATGGCTGATGTGTATCCGTATATAGTTAAGAAAAAGTCAAAATTTCTGCTATGAAAAATATTCAGAAAAACACAGAAAATAATCCCAATAATTGAAATGAACAGATACAGATAGCAGCTTGTGTTGCGTGTTTATCAGTCTGTCTGTTTAAAATCTTAAAAATCTGCATTATCCAATTACACAAATGTAATGTTAAAGAGAACACACCGCATTGTGTCTTTAAGAAGCATTTCTGCATGTATTTATCTCCAGATTAAGTAAATGAGCTTATAGGAATGGGGGATATGGCTGTTTGGGATAAGATGCTTCAGTTTGTTTTTTCAGGTAATGTCTATGTGTAAACAAATCTCATTATAATTTCTCTCTTTCTTTGAGACTACTTCTCTGTTTGTTGTTTTCACAGCATTTGCATATGTTATTATCTACTAATTAACTGCCTGTGGGTAATGCGGGGGGTTATGATTTTTGTAGTTATGCAGGTTATGTTATGCTCCGTGTGTAAACAAACCCCACGCTTTATCATGACTGTTTTTACTTTAACATCCTGCAGTTTGGCAACACTGCTGCACAACGGTGGGTTGAGTCTGTGCTAATTAAAAGAGCTGGCAACTCATCATGCTTTGTTTGTTCCTGCTTCTGTTTTGCAGCAACATAGGAGGAAAAAATGCATATTTATCAGATTGATGTTGGATGTTGCAGTGTATTTTTTACTTTTTATATATATATATATATATATATATATATATATATATATATATATATATATATATATATATATATATATATAGTTTCTTTCTTTTCCACAGAACTGAATAAAATGTAACAAAATCAGCAAAACAGTCCAAGGTCAGCAGAAAAAAGAAAGTAAATGATAAGGAATACATGATTCTGTTATTGCTGGTGCACACAGGAGCTGTGCCCCAGCTAACTGCTAACAGTCGCGAAGGAGCAATATAAAACAAAATACAATACAAAAGGGCTTCTTAAACGTTTCAGTGTTTGACCTTTTCAACCCTAACCCTCTCAGCCTGAGAGCAGGACTAATTTAACAAATTAACTCTTTCGTTGTGCGAGCAGCACAGGCAGGGCTTATTTTAGACCCACTCCTTTCATTTTAAAAGTGCTATACACTGCTTTGTAACATCAATAAACCATTAACCACATCCTATGTTGAGATACTGGTGAAAAATTTTAGCAGAAATGAGTTGCCAGGAAGATTGACAGACTTTGACGCTTCACTGTATTTAACAGTTTCCCACCAGGTTGGATTTGGCAGGAAATCATTTGAAGTGCTTTGTGGCCCAAAACAAGAGAAGAGTGCTGTTCTTCTAAAACCAATGAAGCTTTTAGACTTTCTCCCAATAACAATTAGTGGACGAAGTGGAAGTAGGGAAGGGAGGGGAACAGCCAAATCACCAGATTAAAGGTTGGCAAAGTATGTTTCTGCAAAACCACAGGTAAGTTAAAACTTTATGTTTCTTTTAGGTTCAGTTTTCAATTTGATCTTGAGACAATGTTGTGCTTATGCTCTGGTTATTTTTATGGACACAAATAACTTGGTTAGGAACACATTATGTTTTGGCTTAAAATTTGTGTCACTGCAAACATGAATGGAAATTTTTCCAAGGTTAGCTTATCAATATCCAGTGATGTCATGTTTACCAATGTTGTAATGCAGACTTGATCTGCGGTCACAGGCTTGGCAGACTTGTCACCTTTAACTCCACCACCATCCCCTCTACCTCCCGATATCAAAGTCAGGTAATAAACATGTAATGAGAACATTATATGAGACATTTTGTACAAATATCGATATGGTACGTTACTATGACATGTACGTGTAGACGTATCTGTGGTTTGCAGAAACATTAACTGCTAACATTTTATCGTTGACTGGGCTGTGTTGGCCATGAAAGCAAAATAGAACCCTAGATTTACAAATCGGAGGTAGAACAGCTACTTTTTAGCTACTTTTTCCCAAGTGTTTTAAAGGATTATGTCAACAATAAACCATTTAATACTACAGTTTAAGGTGCATAAGGCAAGTCAAGTTTATTCATATAGCACCTTATCATACACAAGGGTTATTCAGAGTGCTTTGAATAAATTTTTTCTTTTGTTTATTAATTTACATTAATAAACAGTTTAAAGAAAATAAAGACAAGTTGTAAAAAGTACAGGCAACTTTAAAATCAATGTAATAAAATAAATAAGAGCAACATAAAACTCAGCTGAAAGCAGTAGAAAACAGAACAATCTTTAGTTTAGTTGTAAAAAATTGCCACAGTCTGGGCAAATCTTAGCTACCAAGACTAACAAATACAATTTGTTTTAGCCAATATGTGTGGGTACCACTACCTGATTGGACCCTGCAGATCTGAGAGACCTGTCCGGCTTGTACTACACGATATATTTTGGGCCCAGACCCTTGATGGACTTACAGACCAGGTAAGCAGGGCCTTCAAATCAATTATGTATTGAACTGAAAACCACTGCAAGGATCTGAGAATTGGATGATGTGATGTGATTGTGTGAATTGGAGATGTATTCTCTCTTTCTTGTGTTACGAAGTATTCTAGCAGCAGCAATTTGAATGAGTTCCAGCTTATTGGGGAAACGGTCTTATTGGGGAGGCCAGTAAAGAAGCGCATTACAGTAGTCCAGCCTGCAGGAGATAAACATGCAAATCTATGTGAACCTATGACACAATCTAACACAGTTTGTCAGGATTTTATTTTATTTTATTGAAAACTCAGAACTGATTTTGTACATTTAGAAAAAACAAACAAAAAAAAACATGCAAATGTATGTGAACCTGTGACACAACCTGTATGTTTTTAAGATGACAAAATGATGATTCAGTCACAGGTTTGATATCCTCATCAGGGATAACACCAACGATTTTGATGAGGATGTTGGTTCTGAGTGTTCTAGAATGAAGGTAGGCCCTGAGCATTAGTGCCAACCTCTCCCCACGTAGGCTGTATGGGTGGTTTACAGTAATTAGATTGTTTGTCAATATTTGTTACATTTATGTCAAGGAAAATTATATTGAGGTAATTATTGTTATGTTTTATTGTCCATCGACTGACTGAGCAACCTTTAGAGCTGCCTGTCACAGTGTGGCTTTAAAGAGCTGGTATGGTCCTTTAACGAAAACCCTCAGTTGAGTCACTATCTGTGTGATCCTAAAATTAATTTTTACCAATAAAAAACAAAATCATCACAGTGCTGCTCCACTTTATATCTGCAACTAGTTGTTAAACTGGCTAGAACTGTATTTGTTGGCTTCCTCATCTCATTGAACATCCTATCAGGACTCACTGCAGGCTTTGCAGACCTTAAAAAGGCAAATCTCCGTCTAGACAGACATCTCTGACCAGGGGCCTCATGTATCAATGTTGCGTACGCACAAAAACGTGGCGTACGTCATTTTCCACGCCAACGGTCAGATGTATCAAAAGTGAAATGACCGTGGAAATGTGCGGTGCCCCACGCCAGCTTCATGGCTGGCGTACGCACGTTTCTACAGCTATTGTTCCTTTGGCGACACGTTGAGGTGATGCTGGGAAACTGTTAATTATGTGAAAACAATTAGTCCTCAGAGTAATGTGCACATCAGAGACACATTAATGGACAATTAACACACACGTGTTTGCAATCATATGGATGGATATAAAAGCATGCGCAAAGTGATGAAAAAATGGCATTAACAATGGCAGCTTTGGCTTTGTTAGAAGACATCGCAAATGGTAATGTCAGACGTGAGAGGGTGTTTAGAGAATGGGAAGATCTGTTGGCGAATGACGACAACTGGCTCATGAGTCGTTTTAGGTTGCCGAGGCCAGTGTTACTGGAGCTGAATTGGGATCGTAAGAATGTCATCCAGGTACATCAAATTCCCATATAATGCTGTTGAACAGGCCAACATTAAAGCGCAATTTGCAGCAAGAGCCGGTGTCGGTAATGTAATCGGAGCTATTGACTGCACACATGTTGCTATAAAAGCGCCATCACAGGATGAATTTGTTTTTGTCAACAGGAAACATTTTCATTCAATTAATGTTCAAATAATATGTGATGCGCAAATGCAGCTCACCAACATCGTGGCATGGTGGCCTGGTTCAATGCTTGACTGTTCATTCTTACCAATAGCATGGTTGGTAACAGGCTGGAGGCTGGCACGGTGCGCGATGGGTGATTAAATAATGTATCCGTTTAATTGCGCCCCGAATGTAAACCAGCACAATGCCCATTTGGGCACGTGCATTCAAATATATGCATTTGTTTTTCCCTGGTGAAAATAGAGCGACAGAGCTGTCTAACAAGCCCTTTATTGTCTCCTTGTGTTCAGTATTTGTGTCAATAAACGCGTGCGTAAAGTTGGAAATGTCACACTGCAGTAGCCACGGCGCACTTCTGCAGTCATTAATATAAGTGCGATCAGTCTTGTCAATCCTTGTAATGAAGTTGTTTTGTCCTTCTGTTTGTTTCCCACTAAAGGTAGCATATATATATATATATATATATATATATATATATATATATTTATTTTTTATTTTTATTTTTTTCCAGTGAGTGTGCCCTGCTCCGACCCCACAGCGTTCACTGCCTCACACACAAGCTCCCACTCACATTTCTTTTTTTTTGGTGTTTATCCCTGACGAGAGGCTACCAAATAATACAGATATTCGTGTCTCGACTTCATTTAATAACGTTTCGAACTCAGACTCGGTGAAGTTGGGCTTCTTCCCTTTACTCATGGTGTACATCTGATGGTGCAGAGAGGGGAATCCCCGGTGCAGGCCCTATTTAAATTAATTTGCATATTTAAATGGGGGCGTGGACAGGGAGGAGTTTAGCACTTTTACATGTGCGCTCAATTCCACGTTGATTGGGATGTACAAAGGAAAAGTGCTTGGATCCATGCGTACGCACACTTTGATACATCTGATTTTTTTTGTGCGTATGACAGTTTCTGGATTCTAACGTACGCCATGTTTCAGTAGGAAATCCACGCAAGTCTTAGTACATGAGGCCCCTGGTGTTTCGCAATAGTTTTGAGGGAGGAAGCAGAAAGGAAACAGAGAGCAATAAATAAGTAATTGAGTAAATTTTGTCTCGCCCTCAGTAAAAGTGCTGTGCCAGGACTCAAACTGGGTGAATTTCCTTTTTCCCCGACAGACAAAACTCAGAGCAACTTTCATGGATCTCTACCCACCAGGTGTCAGGGCTCGTCTGCATTATCTGAGGGAGGTGAGGAGAAAAATAGGATGAGAGGAGACATTTTATGGATGGAGGCACGATTTGGTTATTTTACAGTCAGTTGGGTTTCAGAGTGATACACTGTGGTACTGTAATAGTCTGTCAGTGAAGCAGTAGGACACTGAACTCTTTTCTCTCTGAGCTTTTGTATGTGCGCGTTGAGAGACAGCATGTGCGTGTGTGTGTATGCTATATCAGCTGTCTTGTGTAAATTGTCCTGTGGGGAAACCAATTCACGTATGGAGAACAGTGCATGTTTCAGGAACTCGACAACACTCGACTTTTCCAATTATTGCCTATAGCGTGAGCACACACACATACACACACACACATCCTGGCCTGACCAATACTACCTGCGAACCAAAGCAGATGCAGATCTGTGTGTGTGTGTGTGTGTGTGTGTGTGTTTTTTTTTTTTACCCCTTAAGCGTGTACCTGTGAGTGCCTCCTGATACTTTCTTTGTCTGTTTGTCTGAAAGTCTGTTTGCTTGCGTCTGTGTTTGGGTGAGCCTGAGGGGCAGTGTGTGTGTGAGTGTGTGTTTAGCCCTAGAGTGTGTACCTGTGACTTCCTGCTGATATATACTCTTGCCGACACTCCTCCCCTCGGAGCCCTTCTCGTGTTATTCCTGTTCTCTTTATCCAGCCTTGTTTCTTCTTCACAATGACTCAACTCTCACTACTTCTCTCTTCTACAGTCTCCATGTGTATTTATATTCAAAGTTCTGGTTAAATTTAGTTTGTTAAACACAAAGTAGAACATGGAAAAAATTCAACTGAAAACCTCAATAAAAGTTATAGTTCAAAATATAATGTTTGCCTTTGTATTACTAAGGTACGTATGTTGCAATGATGACTTAAATTGTGGCTATTTGTGATTGCTTTTTCATTCAGTGTTTCAAGTACCTTACCAGAGGTTTCACATGATTTGCACATTTGCTACAGTGTTGTACCAACCAAGTTTTGCAGCACGGTCCTTTCAAAATATACAATATGATATTTACAAATATAAATGATGTTAGTGTCCATGGTTAAAGTCTTGTTAAGTGAGACAACGTGCAGGCCTCACTCAGCTCGCTGAAGGTAAAGGTTTCTGAGCTAACATTGAAGTCCTTGCTGAGGGATCAACCATTAGCATTTTAGCATTTAGCATGTTAGCCAGACTCAGCTCACTTGTTAACTAGGCTTCACATGGTAGTCAGTGTAACCGGTGTTAAATGGTGTTTGGGCGTGCTCCCATTGTCGTTTCACTTTTTGACGGATGCTACAGTGATAAACTGAAGGTGCCTGCTCCGTGCAGCAGCAGCCACAGCACGAGTGAGTCCCATTTCACATATGATGAGCGAGAATAAGGAGAGATGACTGATAAGATGATCAAGGCAGAGGATTTGTTATCAGAGCGAAAAACAAAAGTGCCTATTTGGCAGTATTTCTGATTTAATGCTAATAGTCAACCTGGTGACGTTAATGAGGGAAAAAGTGTTGGTTACCTCACTGAGAAGTTGGAGGTGTGCAGTGCTCCTTCCTGTTCCATTACTCCCACAGACTGGATAAAACAATTTTCTGACATATTTAAAACTGATCAAGTCAAAATGACAGCTGTTTTGCTCTGCTGCCTGCTTCAAAATAAGAGTCATCTTGTGGCTTGCCACTCCTTTGCTTTTGATGTGAAGCTGCAGCAGAAGGATGTTTGTTTTTTATTAGCAGTAAATTAACACATCGCTTTACAGATAGTGAGCATCCTTGTAGAAAGCAGAGTTGTAACAAGTTATTATTGATGAGAAAATTGCTTCACTGTGGGGTCCCTACTGTTCACCTGCTGCTCAAGCAAGATCGTGGGAGGGTTTGATTTTTGTTGCTTAGCATGCTTGCTATGTGGTGCATTAAACAAGTGATTAGTTAAGCTACATCCAACTGTTTTTCTTTTCTTTTTGTTTTTTTGCCAAGCTAATGCAAATCTTAACCATATCCCATATCCTTAAGTTGATGCACGCCTCACACTGCACACACCAGCAGCTTATTTTATCTGCACATTTGGTTTATTTTCTTCTGTTTCATTCTAACACAGTTTGTCAGGATTTTATTGACAATTCAGAACTGATTTTGTACATTTAGAAAAAACAAACAAAAAATAATAAAAGATGTCATTAGAAATCTGACATTGTAACCCTCAAAGAAGTTCAAATGAACACAGCAACAGCTCTTGAATTATTACTAAAACTATAAAGTGATCATTTCAACACCAAAATGATGGACTGAATATTGAAATGACTAAATATCTGCAGGTACTTCAACTGTCGAAGTGTTGGTTATTTTTAGGTAGGGGGAAATAAAATGATAGCTTTCAATACTGTAATGTTATATTATGTTCTTGTTTTGCTTTTGACAGACACCCTGTACACTATAACTGTCTCCCATTCACTCTCTCCAGGTCTCTTCCTTGTTTTTTCTAAAAGATTCATTAGCAGTTTTGAATTGGACTCATGATCATCTGGACAAAGAGGAGGATTTGACTTTCTGCATATATGAGTTGTTCCATGTTTGTGTGTGTCCACACTGAACTGGTGGTCTTGTTGTGAATCACTCCAGGCAACATTAAGACTGGAAAGCAGACTTTTGCATTATGCATCACACACACGTTCCTCTCCCACCCTCTCTTCCTCATTTCTTCCCTATGTCTGTCTGCTTCTATCAACATTTCTATTCCTCTTTTACCTTTTTTTCCATCCTTCCCCTCCCTCTTCCTGTCTGTCTGTCTTCCCTCTGCTCTCTCCTCTGTGATCCCTTTCCCCTTCAATTCTCAATGTTTGCTGTTGTTGGAACCATGCAACTAATTTTAGCACCAAATAACAGCTGGGGGGATGAACTCTGCATTTTCAAGATGCCACGCACACACACACACACACACACACACACACACACACACACACACATGCTCACACACACACACACACACAAATTGGAGCAATAAAGACATTTCTTGACTCTGATCTCGGCTCTGCACAGAATAAAACATCAGACTGAATAACACGGCTCTTTCCAAATGACTGATTCCCCACATTAATTTGTAATCAATGATGTAATACATTTTTCCTCATCGTTGTAATAAGATTGCTGGAATGCCATTTCATGTGATCTATTATAATATGCAAATATGCATGCAGGCTGAACTTTCATGCGTGTGTTTTTCTGTCTTCCGCTAAAAAATGATGAATACATTTATATCCCTGTTTTACAATTCATAGTATGTTTCTTTGATTTTTTGTGTCAGATGCGAGCATTTGAAAACTTCACAGACTCTAGCGGCGATAAAGGACAACATAAATAATAAACCGTCCAGACTTTTTGCAACAAGAATCATCCCATAATTGTGTATAGTTATGACACAAGTAAGTTGTAGAGGAAATGGGCAATTTAGCCTTCGGGAAGAAAAGAGTCTGTCAAAAAATGTATTCACAAGATGCACTGAGTTACAGAGGAAGAGTGTAATGAATGTACAGAACTCCCTGCTAATTTCCCCATCCACAATGTCCAAATGTTGCCATCTATAATGGTCTTTATACCATTATAGACACCAGCAGTTTATTTCTGCTTTGTACTCTGACTCTCAATTCCCAAAAACACCCATGATACAGTCCAACAGACATTATTAAAGGTAAGTAGTTGTCATGAGGTTTTGACACAGAACTGGTGCACCATGGATTTGGTGGGTTTTTCTCATGACTCAGTAAATAGATGGAGGGCAGGTACATGCATGTTGAGACAGAGAGCACACAGTCACTGACGGCTGTGCAGAAGAAGGCAACCAGGAGAACAGAGAGGAGGACATCAGCCGGACACGTCCTGTATGAGTGGCCACCAGTCACGCTGTCATCCTGCAGGGACAGCAGCCAGACAACATGGCACTGTAGGGGACACTGGGGTTTACAAGCCAATGCACTGCTGGAGCCAAGAAAGAGACAGAGAGCGAGGAAGAGAAAAATGCATGGGAGCCAGCCGTCAGTTCAAGCTAGGGTTGGTGAGTTGTTTTAGAAAACATTTTTTGTTATATTTGTAGAAAATCTTTTAACCACCGATAGACAGTCAATAAATCAAGATGCTCTGACAAATAAAAGAAAAAAATATCCAGTATCTGTGGCTGTAGTAGGCCCATCCAATTGTCTTTTTTGGCCCCATATAAAAAGATTAGACAGGCTACCTTTGTACCTGCCTGTCTGCACGCACTCTACCCTGAAGAATGGCAGAAAGTGCAGCCAAAATTTCCCAATACTAACATGTTAGCTTAACAGCGGTGAGTAGCCTGCTAACAATAGCCATGTTAGTTGGTTACGTTCGTTATGATAATGTTAGGTGTTTTCTTACATGTGAGTGAGACATGAGGCAGTTAGATATGGTTAGTGTTGACTACCTGTCAGCCTCCAACCCTGTTGTTTAGTAGCTAGCTAACTCGGTAGCCATACGCAAACAGCCACTGAGCCAAAGAACAGAGCCGTGATGGCAGCAATAGCCTCTTTCAGTGGCTAACATTAGCACAAAGCACACATCCCCTGAGCAAGGCTAACGCAGTTAGCACAAAGCACACGCCTACAGCAGCGAAGAGTAGCTTGTCGCATTCGGTAGTCTTTTTGGATGACTATTTTGCTTGTGTTTGTATGATTGTGGCATTTTTGGCATTTAATTGTTTTGTTGTTTATGTATTAAATAGACTAAAAAAGCTAAGACAGTTTGTTGAATGTAGTGAACCAGCCGCTAACACATCTCCCAACTGGTCAAGAGGGATGCTGGAGTTGCAGGTGTTTCAGCATTTGAAAGTGTGACTGAAGCTGCAACTGAAATCTTTGACAAAAGTCAGGGCTTCTGTAGACGTGTTTGTGCCGACAAAACCAGGTATTTGTAATGAGACCTTGGAACATCTCCAGCTGCGATTGTGGCAACAAAGACAGGTATTTTAAGCCAAAGAATCATGTTTTTACAAACCCTAACCAAGGGGTTTTGTTCCTAAACCTAACCAGAGCATAAGCACAACCTTGTGAAAAGAGAAAAACATTCAAATTGAACTGAAGGAGATATAGAGTTGCAATATAAAGAAGTTTAACTTGTCAGTGGTTTTGAAGAAACACTTTACCAACATTTCTGCTGGCGAGTGGGTTGTGAAACCTTCTTTTTTCATTTTTTAGATATCCAGACAAAGCTAGAGTTCATAACCTGAGAAGATTAATGCAATTTCTTGGCAAATTGATGTTAATAATTCAGACTGAAAACATCAAACAGGTAAGTTTAGCATTTGTAATAAAAACCTCATTCTATTAACATTATATTTGTTCCTCCCCAACTTCATCTCCAATACACACACAACAGTCTGTCTGGCTTTCTCTTTCACTCATGCAGAAGAGTTGAATGTATTTATTATGGAGCTGGATGGGTCTTTGATCTGTTGGTCTAAAAAGCTGCTGTCTGCCTTCAACTCTCACTCACTGTCTGCCTTATGTCTCTAAAGATTTTTCTGTTTAACCGTGTATGCACATGCACACTAGTTTGAACTAAGCTTGTCAGTTCCAGACATCATAAATATATATGTTCAAGTTGCCATTTATTGACAACTGGGTAATGAACTGTATTGCTATGCAGGGACCTCAGTTTATAAGTGTAGGCATGGCACAAAACCATATTAAGTGTCATTACTGCCAATAATGAGTCCTGCTTTGAGTATTGATACATGTGTCAACAGGATGGTTAAAGGAAATGGATCTTCATCTCTATTTTATAGTTATAGGCAGTAGGGCATGTGAGGGGGGATGTCATCCTCCTTGTCGGCAAAATGACCAAAATGAAAACCTGCCAGCCCATTCCATCGCCCCTGAGATCAGGCGGACCATCTGGGTCTGGACCCTGACCTATTACTGATAAATTATTGAGAATTATTATTTTTTTAATTGAGACTTTCCATTTTAACTGGTGCAGCTCTTCTAGGCATTATGGCACTTGTGGCAGAGAGAATGGGGACTGTGAAAACAGAGCTTTTAATCAAGGATGGACCATTACATTTTTCCCATGGGCGGCTCAAAATCAGTATGACTCATATGTGAGACCATGGCCATTATTAAACGCTGCAAGGTGGCGTGCTACTACTAGACAAAGCACAAAGCATGTTTTGATCAAACATTCCTACTCAAATCTGAACAAAATGTTCAAATAGCACATGATGTATTGAAGTGTTTATGGCTGCAGTAGCTCGTCTATAGGTATATGGCTTGGGGACTGGAGGGTGGCAAGTTTAAGAACTGCACGGACCAGTCAGTACAGTAGGGTGTAGACCGATAGCTGCAAAGGTGCCAGTTCAGCTCCTGGGCACTGCTGAGGTGCCCTTGAGCAATGTACAAAACTGCTGCAGTATATGTTCAGGGCAGCCCCCTCGCTCTGATGGCCTTAAACTGCAAACTATGACACTCTACCTACCACTTTAGGGACAGTTTTGCACACAGTCAAGTTAGCAATTATATGTAATATGCAACATCCAGTTAGACTTTGTAAATAAAGCTTGCTGATGACCGTAGGTTTGGTTAGGTTTAGGTACCAAAAGTACTTGGTTAGGTTTAGGCACTAAAACTACTTGGTTAGGTTGAGGCACCAAAAGTACTTGGTTAGGTTCAGGCACCAAAACTAGTTGGTCTCGTTTAAAAGTTGTTTACGCTTTCCCCTCATCTTAATCAAGAATGTTCTGACTTTTGGACCATTATTAATGTCTGTGGTTTGGTTAGGTTTAGGCACCAAAACTACTTGCTCAGGTTTAGGCAATACTTTGAGTTGAAATAATAACTATGTTCAGTCTCGTAACTTCCTAACGGAACTTATGAAAGTGACATTACTCCTGTCACCAAACCATATTAATGGTTCATAACCACCCCCCAACTCTGACTTCTCTTGCTCTTTATACTACTGCACTTGAGGGGCGCTTCAAGAACTGATGCTTCAGGGGTACCCTCAGCATTAAGCTTAGAAGCGCAGGGCCACTGAGCAGGCAGCTGTATTTTATGCACTGGGAGTGAGAACGGGCTTGTATAGTGAAAAAATGTAATTTCCCTCAAAGGGATTGATAAAGTTTGTCTTCTTCTTCTTCTTCTTCTTCTTCTTCTTCTTATATATGGACGAAGTACAGACAATCTGGCAGAAAAGAAGAGGAAACACACTATATCTTATTTATTCAGACATACAAAAGGCACTTGTGAGCTAAACACTAAAGCTTTTGCATACTTCAAAAATAGCTGATTCTCATCAGATAATCAGTAAAGACATTTCACGGGGCTGAAATGTCGATTACTGGTAGTGTAATTACTGTGTATTCTGAAAGCTGTCAGCTAAGAATGGTATGAGAACTGTACGATATAAATAAAATGACACCCTCAGTGACACTAGCTGCCTCTGACTTCCTACAGAATCAGTATTCAGAAGCCTCGAGGGGAGGTATGGCTCTATTTTTTCTCATTACCACTTTTCTTTTAATGGTCTAATTTAAAAGAAAGGAGACGTTTCCTTTCGTTAACGTTTCTTTTCTAAAGCTGGAAATATAGAGCTCTTTCAAGTATAAGTGGGACAACATGTCCAAACATAGATTTTTCAGTAAATATGCTGCCCATTCCTCATTACAGCTGAACAAGCCTTTAGAAAACTTATTGGCTTAGCTGTCTATTAAAAAAGATAAGCTTAATTTTTAGGCCTAATTAATCATGTGCCATATTTACAACCTCAGCCTATTCCAGATCACTTTGTTATTAACTACTGTAGGTCATGTAACAACCTTGAAGACGCTGCCTGATGACACTTTAAATGAAATAAGATAAAAAACTGCAAATTATAGTGTTTTTTTAATTTTTCTTTTCCTTTACCTTGTGTTGACGTCCCAGAGAGCGTCTAGACTGTGCTGACCTCATTTTCATCACAGGGGTTGTTAAATTGGGTACAAAATTGGAGACATCTGCCAATGGCAGTGTTTTACTACATGGCTTACAGCCTTCAGAGGAAGTTTCTCTGTTTCTGTCTCTATGTCCCAGATCTACTGAGAGGAATAGACCCTCTGTCTACACGCTGGCATCTGGCATTAACAAGTATCCTGGGTGTTAGGACTATGTTCAGACACATCAAATACAGACAGAAAGGCACCCAAGATGCCCCGAAGATACTCCCCAAATTACCTCGGGTGGTAGTCACACACTCGTTTTCCAAGATTAAAAACAAAATGCACCAAAGGAGAGATGGAAATGGAATCCATCTTTCATAACTCAGTCAATTAGTGCTGGAAATGAAAAGTAGATCTACTAAAGTACCGTACTTTTACAGCACAATTACATGGTACTTGAACATTCGGATTGTATGCTCACTTTATTGTTTTACTTTAGTACATTTAAGATGCAAATATTGTACTTTTTACTCCAATTTTAATCAGGTTACTTTGTAGATGTACATTGTTCATACAAAATATATGATGAGCTTCTGAAATATGACAAATTGTAATATTTTAAACAATCAAGCAGTATTAAAGTAGTAAAACAAGCTCCACCTTATTCAGGCTACTGGGTCAATGCATCAATACCAATCATCCAATAACATAATGTTTTTAGTGCATTTTATTGGGCTGTGAATTCAGTATTTTCTCTGATAATTTGTCTGTACTGAGTAAAACTATTAAAATATTTCTGACTCAGAGTCAGATTTTTATTTACTCTCGACCACACATCATGGTGTGGAGTACACAAAGTGATGGAGTGTAGCTGAGTACATTGACTTGAGTAAATTTTTTGAGGCACTGGTACTTTATTTGAATATTTCCATTGTCTGCTACTTTATAATTTAAATTCATTACATTTTGATGGCAAATGTTGTATTTTTACTCCACTACATTCATTTGAGAACTGCAGTTACTACGTAGTTACATGCTGCATCAGAGCTAAAGAAGCAGATTTTTAATGTATTTGATTTGCAGTCAGATAAAAAAGCACCAATCGAGCCACAGTATACAAAGAAAACACAAATGTGTCAGTCAATGTACAATATACTGTACTTTAACTTGTGCTTTTGATATTTAAGAACATTTATTGTCAAAAAATAAATTTCTTTTGATTCTTAAATACATTTAACAGATATTTAAAGTGTTTTCCTCAAGTACCATTTGCATGGGTGATTTTCACTTTAACCAAAGTAATATTTAACACAAATTCTTTACTTTTACTCAAGTATGACTTTCGGGTAATTGTTACAATACTGTGTGCACACATAAAACAAAACCATAACAACAATAATGGATTCTGAGCACAAGCCAAGTTATTCAAAGAGAGGCAGGACACTGCTCAATAATGCACCTAGTTTACGTACCATCTTTGGTTTATCAGTCTGCAACAACAGAACAATACTAAACATAGACAGATGATTTATACAGTATTTTAGCAAGTCCTTTTTCAGTTATCAACATGTTTATTTATTTATTTTTTTTCCTGTTTTTTACAATCACCCCCAGGCAATTGGCATTACATACAAAAACTTATATTCCTTTCCAGACCTTTATATCTTCAAGTTATTTTAGGAATTTTGTTTTTCTGTTGCACTCCACTCCTGTTTACTGTTATTTTTGTGTTTTAGTTGGGAACAATACAGGCTCCCTAGACGGTTTCATGTAATATTTTGTACAGTATCCCTCAGTTGTTTGTCTGTATTGATCTGTTGTGGCAGAGAGGTTTGTGCAGGTTTCAGACAGCCTCTCCAGCATCAAGACTATGCTAACATAAAAATTCAAATGCAATTTTCAAGCAGAAGCAGCACTTAAAAAATTACATTCATGAGTCGTGACTAGTCATCTTGATGAGTAAAACACATTGTAGATCTTTGCTGTCCTTACGCATGTTCCATATTACATGCATGCAAGCACCATTTTCGTCACCGAACTGCTTTTCATTACGTAAATTGGTCATGAGCGCAGTTCTCAGCCAAAATAGACCTGAAAACAATATGTGGACAGTCATATGAACATCATACCACTAATTTCAGTGTCTGCATATGTAGAATATGTCACAGAAAGGGCAGCATATTTTCTTTTTTCTTGCTTCCTTTCTCTCTTTCTCAACAAAGGTAATGCAATAACTTTCCATGTAGAAAGCTGGCAGTAGCATTGCTGCAGCAGCAACACTGTCTAGGTGGAAAAACACGTGTCAGCCACAGCAGGTCAGCAACGCAGACGTTACCTGGTGCTCAAACAGGCAATGTGGCCCAGGCGTTCGATTGTAATATCGTTGGATGACAAAACCTCACATGTTTCTGTCACATTAAAAAAATAGCAGCTCACACTTCTCCAAAACGTAAACAATATAACGGGTGAACAGCAGTGACAAGAATAAAGAATGTACAAAACTCTGGCAATCACAGAGAACAAGTCCTCGTATTTATCGTGGGCAAAACATGAACACGTTTCAGCTAAGCCATTGTCAGTGTCAGTTTGTGATGCGTGGATTCAGTTTGATGATGACGGCTGTCGATGGCTTTGAGCTTAGATGCATTTATTTCTTGCCTTCAATAAATAAGAAGTCTCTCTGTGAGTGCCGAAGTTTTGCATATTTATAATGTTGTAAAGACCCCATACTGCACTCTTTCACTGATACGTCTCAGTAAGTTGTCTAATTCAATTATCTTTCTGTTACTTTGAATAGAATATATTCACACTACATAATGCTACTTATAATTAATTAAGACTTAGACTAATTAAAACATTGCGATATCTGCACACATCAAAACAAATATGTCTTTGTGAGGGAATTCATGAATAGAGAGCAGAAGTGAGATGCGTATTACCAATTTCAAAGGATATAGTGTATTAAAAAGGTGAACAATGTGAAGTCTGTACATGAAAAAATGAGAAAGGCTGTGTGAACTCATGAATGAAAATGTGAAATGCGAAATTTGAGGGCAACCTGCATCAATGTTTCACTGTGTGCACGTGTGTGTGTGTGTGTGTGTGTGTGTGTGTGATACAGTTTTATAAATTTATTTTTCCCATCCCATTTGGCCGGGACAGAGGGACATTAGATAGAGGACATTTGAAAGTACCCACACAGAGAACTCCGCACTCCATAGTTATAGCGAATACCTCAAAACCATGACATCAAAAATGGAGACAACATATTCCCACATCTCTATCTTTCTGGAAAATAAAAAAACTAACTTTCAAATGAATGCAAATAAAAACTGATATTGTAAAAAACCTTTCGCCCACTTCAAATCACTGTTTTTCTTGTTAAAAATATTATTTCAAAAAACATTATTTAACAGATATATCAGTTAATTTACTAATTTACTGTGTTTTGGATTTTTGCTTCACCCCAGGTTCACCAACTTGTTAACCTTCAACTGGGCAGTCCGTATGCTCTCTATCTGAGTGTGCTAATGTGCATTCAGGAGAAGAAATGATGATGGGTTGAGCGAGAGAGAGAGAGAGAGAGAAGATGATGAAAGTAACATTAAGTCAGAGAGGGGAGAGACAGTGTTTTCCCATCAGCATGTGTGCGCCGGTGATGTGTGCACGTTTGTGTAGTCCTGTCGGCCAACGCACTGCAGTCATTCGAGCCTCTCTCTCTCTCTCTCTCTCTCTCTCTCTCTCTCTCTCTCCTTCCACCTTGCTGTCTCTAAAAATAGCCGCTCCCAAATCGTATTATCTTCAGAAACAACCCTCCATTCTGCCTCTCCTCCATCGATTTAACACCTAGGAATGTTTGACAGCTGGGCTGGGGGTCATTTTTCACTCTGCATATAGAATACTGTGTGTGTACATAGGTGCATGCATGCGTGTGTGTATGTGAGTGTTTGGCACTGGCAGGTGCCAAATTGTAACCTAGTGTAAGGGTGAAATATCGCTGTGTACCACACATGCTCATTTGTGTGCGCCAGACTGTGCTCACACACACACGAACACACACTATATTAGACACATTAATGAACTTGTCTTGGAGGCGGGGTTTATCTCCAACTACAAGTTGTTTTCTCTGATATAAGGAATAAACAAGCCCTCGCAGCGCTCTCTCAAATTTGCTCCTGTTTGTATGGATGTACCTGTTTGAGAGGTATTCCCAAACTCCCACCCACTGCTAGATCCAACATTGAAAGAAATCACAGTGGAGGCCTAATGAGGGCAGAAAAACATCCCAAATAGCTGATAAAAGATAATCTGCCACAGCCACAGGCTTAACATCCTAAATCTGTGAGAAGTAAAGAGTGTGTGGGAGGCAGAAAATCACACAGTTTTATTTCTGTACTGGCAGTCTTTAAGTCTTTAGACCTTTTCTGAGACATTAAAGATGCTGTGCCTTCATAGTTGAGAAAAAAAAAATGAAACGGTCCCTAATGGGAGATGTGGTCTAGGGCAAGGTGCATAACACAACAGACTCACAATAAACTCACTGAAACAGTCAAAACACATAAAGAAAAACATCCCTTTAATTGAACTCTGGAGCTTTTAGTCTATTTCTTTGCTCAGCTCTTTCATCTGACAGAACCACAAGGAAAGTGTAAGTACACTAATGTCTCAACCTTCTTCTTTTATTTTGTCGCTGGGAATTGATGCTTATTTTTTTACTCAAACTGCCTAAACTTTAAAATAGCATGTGAGCATGGAAGAAAAAATATAAGAAAATGTGACATACATTCTTACAGAGTGCATCTTTCCCTTGATATACGGTCCAGATATCAGGGCGGCTGTTTCTCAGGAGGTAGAGTGGTCATTCACGAATCAGAGGATCAGTGGTTTGATCCTCAGCCTCCCGCACTCTACATGTCAAAGTCTCCTTGAGAGATAGATACTGAACCCCAAATTGCTCCCGTTGGCTCTTCCAACGGTGTGTGAGTGCGCATGAATGGTTATTGCCCTTAATGAGCAGATGGCACCTTGCATGGTAGCCTCTGCCACCAGCGTATGAATGTGTGTGAATGGGTGAATGCTGACTTGTCTTGTAAAGCACTTTCAGTGGTTGCTAAGACTAGAAAAGTGGCATATAAATAGTCCCTTAACCATATTCAAGGTCTCCAGAGGATAAATCCAAATGACTGCGGTGATACCCTCACTCCAGCGCCATCATCAGGTCAAAAACTAAAGGTTTTAGTCATTCCTGAACCCCATCAGCTATAATCTGATGACAATTGAGCCTCTGCAGGCAATACCCAATGATGGGCTTCTGGTGTAGCAAGTAGAAATCCAGATAACAGATATCTGGGCCAAAACTTCTTCCATACACTGAAGGTTTCGGGGGTTTGCATGTTGGCCAATGCATTCTACCTTCTTTACTCTCCACATGGACTGCATACCTATAGCTACCAAAGCCTGCCTGACCGTTGGTCAATACTACTCAGAATACGACTTGGACTACAAACAGAAACCAGAACTCTTCCGATACTACAGTCTTATACAATAAATAGAGATTCTGCATCCATATGCAGATATCTGTTTATAGAGATCAGGCTTTATTCAAGTAAAGTCCTAGCCTCTGATGTGGCAAGCATAAATAAGTCAAGGACTGTCGGTAACAAAGGCCGGGTAAACAAAACATTAAGGGGTCCACTTCCACCAGTACAACAACAGAGTTGTGATACTCTGCTTCCCTTGAGATTCTTTTTTAAAACACAAAGGTGTTTCCATTCTCTAATTTATTACAGCTGTTTAGTCTTTGCCTTACTTCTGATTGATGTTAAGCCACCATCAACAATATACAACAGTTCCACATTTCTTTCACATATTTCAGCTTATTTGATCATTGAATTGTTCAAGCATTACAACCTCACACAGTAGTTTATGGATGTAGACAGTTAGTCTTAAATTTCCCCAGTTATTCATTCAATTATTCATTCATGTCATTTGTGTTTGCTTGCACAATGTGTGCAGTTTTTGAAGCAGAACACATAGTACAGTCTGTCCCATATACAGTAAATTTAACCAGAGTACAGAGTATGCACCGCAGCATAAATATATATTCAGACTGCAAATGGAAAGGAATAGAGAGAATAAAGCAATTTTCTTCAACCGCTTTGATCCAATTATCTCTATTTCTCTACTGATGTAAAAACATTTCTAATATTTCCTGTGCAAATATCTTTCAGAATGATCAAACATACAATAACAACAACGGCTTCTCAATTGCTGGAGTATGATTTATCATTCTACAGTGTAGCAGGCAAAACGTGGTATTTATGATTAATTGTGTGTGTGTCCAGTTGTAGGTGGAGTCCATCTGCAAGGAGAGATTCTACCCTGAGCGACAGGCAGCCGCCAGCTGGCAGAGAGTCACGTACAGCCCTGGACAGCACCCAGCACCGGGGAGGGAAGGCTGGGTGGGTGGGCGGACAGATGCAAGGCAGGCCAGAGACTTCTGTGCTCATACCAGCATGAATCAAGGTGCAGCCACAGAACATCACTGTCACATTCATCTGCTGCTCTTCACCCAGAGTCATTTTATTTGCCACTTTGCAATTAACCCACAGCTACTGCAGGTTGGGCACTGGCATAGGCACAGGACTAATCATGTGTATAATGTCTTTTCTTTTTTTTGTAAATATTTTGTCATTTGATCATGCAATTGAAAGACAATCCAGCATGGCTGCTCATACTGGCTGTACATGTCTATAATAACAGCCCTGAAAACATCCCTATTTGTTATCACCATGTTGAGATTTTCATTCTAACAGAACCTACACTCTTCAATAAGTGGGTCAGAAGTTACTGTGGAATATAATAGAGCTATAAATATAAGTTTATTAAAGATTTATTCAAATTGTGTAATGTCTGTAAGTTTCAGACAAACTGCCTGTTTCTGGCTGGGATCTTTTGTGTTGCATTTCACACAATTGTTTATCTAATGGTCACTTTAACCTGGGCAGATCTTACCGTGTTTGATGCTCACCTATGGCACCCTGCACCTCTACATTGCTTAAATGATCTGGGCTGATGGACGGGGGCAACCTTCCATTTAATGCATCAGTGTGTTTTTACATACTCCTCAAGAGATACAGTGAGAATTCAGTAATAATCTGGGTCAGCTGACCCCATCAATAAATCCTCATCTAGAGTAGGTGAGACCATTCCAGCTGTAGATCTACAGAAAGATATAATGATACAAAATCAACAGAATGTTGATGGTTAAATTACAAACAGCATGCCATGTTTAAATTAGAGGCTGCCCTCACCAGAAAAAAACACAAAGGTTGAAAATGAAAGCATAGACAGGATGTCAACAGCAAGTTCTTTTAAGGTAGGAAATTAACGTCACGTACATAACATACAGTAAGTTACTTAAGTAACATAAGTAAGTTTGTAACAGAAGTTACAGAAGTAATGTAGTGATTTTAACAAAAAAACACGATGTTATCTTAAACCTAACCAAGTAGGTTACAAGTACCAAGTACCAAGTACATGTGTCACTGTTATACTGAAACGGTCATTTTGGGAGATGCCGACAATGGACCTATTCAGTCCTTGAGACATAAGGATGTTTTGAAAAATCAATAGTTAACTGCCACTCTGCCCCCATCACTTGTTTCTTCACTATGTAACTTCAGTGAGAGGGTAGGATCACAGCATTACATACATGTTTACTTCAACGTACAAGTTTTTAACACATAAAACTGTTATGACGTAATGAGTTTTGTTTGTAGTTAGCACCTACATTAAATCTGACAAACTGTTACAGACCTGGGGTATGTATTTAGAACAGTGGTATTACACTGTGGGGGGTGCCAAATCACACAAAAAAGCTAATTTCTACTTAAGTTTGCATTAAAGGTACATAAATGTTAGTGAGCTAAAAAGTAGGCCAATAACAGTGTAATAGCAGATACAATCACATAATTATAATCACTATGAAAGCAGTATGTACAACAGCTATCAATTTAGTAATTAAAATCCTTTTTAATTTATTAAATGTAACATTGTCTTGCTGTGTAAGTGGCTCGTGATGATAAAGGCAGCTGAGGTGTGGTTCACAATAAAGTTCCTATACATTTCCATAGAAAAAGCATACAGGTCATTCTGATTTTCCATGAAAATTATGACATACAGTATGTACATATATGCTGAAAGTTAAAATTACAGATCAACCAGTTCATTTATGATCTACATGTATCTCAGGGTTAAATTACAATTTACCTTTGATGTTATTGCGAAGAAAAAGAAAGAAAGAAAAATATCATCAGAACATAACAGAAATATCCTGTAATGTTTCTGTTATCTAACAAACAAAATAAGCTGCTTTATTCAAGCACATGGAGAGATTTGCAGACCCAATGTGAGTTTCAAAAATGTGTCCTTGTGCATTCATTCAACGTACTGCACAATGAAAAGTGTCAGATCAAATAATGTCACATTTGTCAACTCAAGGCTATCAAACACTTCATTATCAAAGAAGGAAAAACACTCAGTACACAGGTTAAATTGTAGCATTGTAACATAAAAGTAATTAGTTTGCTGCTTTTGAAAAGTGAGTGCTGCAGATGCAACATATAAGTACACAGTCGTAATGAAAGCATGAGAAGCCTGCGTGCTTAGATGAATGACCAATTTGTCTGCAAAGTATTGATGGAACTGTGGAGCACTCTGTCAGGTGGAGTGAGTCAGTCTATGAAGAATCTTCTTTAAAAATACATATAAGTTACAGTTTATGTTTTAAAATGTATCAGCAGGGGAAATAAGCAGTGGGTACAGAGCAAGCCTGCAGGGACAGGGCATAGCAGCCACCCTGAATTGCCATTTGTTACACGTCATTCAGCCTGACATGGTGTGATGTTAGAAGATTTCTTGGTGGGAAGGGGTGTTTGTTTTGGACCTTAACCAATAAGTAGCGAGTGACGTAGCCAGCACACTGCATTTTTGAGCCTGTCCTCACCAGAGAAATGACCAAATAGGTTGAAAATGAAAGCAGCTTATTAGGACAAATATTTACATTTTTTGTTAGGTGGGGACCTCTAGTGGCTGTCATAATTATTACACCTCCTTTATTACAGAGAAGTAGTACAAAGATGAAAAGTCTGCAGAGGGAGGAAGTCGGGGATGGACGGTTGGGTTACACAAGCACAGGACTTTCATTCAGGAGACCGTTGTTCATGTCCAGAATTCAACAGTGAGTTCTTTTAACTCACTAACGTAGTTACGTCACATACATAATGTAATGTAAGTTACTTTGGTAACAGAGGTACCCAAACCACAATGTTTTCCCGAACCTAACCAAACCACAGCCGTATGACAAAGGTCTGGTATGTGTGTTTAGTTCTGCTGCAACGATCATGTTCTTTTGGGAATGGCTGTTTTGGGAGATGCTGACAATCGACCTATTCAGTCGTTTGGGTATTTGTCATTTTCAGTTGACACTGAAGCTTCAGTTGTGGTTGCTAGAAGCAGTAAACATTTTTCGCATTAATCAAGAAGAAATGTTGATTCAACAGTAGTTCAATTTGTCAGTTGGCTTTCAATAGTCTTTTCAGCTGCCTTGCTAGTTGCCATTTTCTACTACTAGAAACTAGCAGTTGACGCCCCCATTCATAAGTGTGTTTCTACACCTGTCAATTTGAACTAATGCAGCAGTGATAACAGCGATGAAAGACAAGAGGCAAAAGATGTCAATGGTAAAATGGCAGCTGAAGCCAGCATATTTAAGCAGCTGTGGCAAGCTAGCTAACTACACATTCCTAATTTGTTAGTCAAACTCCAACTCTGGCTTTTTGGTGTTTTCTTGAACTGTGAAAATGAGAAAAATGCAAAAAGTGTTCAATATGCTCATGGTGCTACATACATGACAACCCTACCTCATACAGTATGATCGAAACATACGTTTATGTATGACCAAAAGTTAAACCTTCAGAAATTTCACCAGATGATAGTTCATGTTGAACAGCATTTTTCAGTCCTGGTCCTGGTGCCCCCCACACATTTTAGATGTTTTATCCTGCCCCGACACACCAGATTCAAATGAATGGGTTGTTATCAGGCTTTAGCAGAGCTTGATGACGAGCTGATCATGTTTCTTGTATTATTTTTTCTTACATTACACTGTATGCTTCTAGCAAAACTCTCCGAGAAGCCAAACAGCATGAAGAGTATTAAACGTCTGATGTATATATATATATATATATATATATATATATATATATATATATATATATATATATATATATATATATTATATATATAGATATATATATATATATATATATATATATATATATATATATATATATATATATATATATATTTCACCAACACTCTGAAAATACAGGTGGAAACACAAATCATATATTAATAAAAAGAGTGCAGATGTCTGCTGATAGAATCATAGAACAAAAGTTGTGCTGCATACCCAATAACTGAAAAGACCGCGTCATTAATTTTTAACCAAACGGCAGATGGATGATTTGTGAACAAAGAGGTACTAGAGGTACAGCTGATTAGCTGGGAAATGAAAAGGTACAGAGGTAGTCTGTCTGATTGAACGTGTGCAGGATTTATCCAGCAGTGTGAAGTGAGTACAGCAGCAGCTGCAATGGGAGTAGTGTCAGAGCTGTCAATCAGCACAACCTTATTGAATTCATTAAAGGGTAATGAAATAATTTGGATCAAGAGCCCTTCAGTGGCACATTTTGACACAGAATCTAGTCTCCCACTGGAATATCAGCTTTATGTGGACTCACAGCGATTAACATGTTGCAATCATTATAGTTAAAGTCAGTGGAAACTGAATATAAATAGAAAAAATTAGTTTTCACAAGCTTTGAAATTCTTCAGCAAGATTAAGATATTCTTGCTAATTAGACTCTTCACTGAATTAAAGAATTAAAACCAGTTTCTAATGAGGAACAGGCCTCAACTAAAAGTATGGAAGTTACACAGTAGGGCGCCAAAATCTGAGTCAAAGCATCACTAAGTAGCTGGAAGAATGACAGATCGTGTGACATAATCGGGCCTTTATTCAGTACATGATGTCTTATAAAGTAGGCTACTTAGAAATGCATATTAATGCATGTATACTTATATCACTACATTTTTGACATGTGCTAATGGATATATTGTCAATTTATTGATTGAAAACTGAATGTGACAGGTGACCCAAGGTTTCAGGGGGCCTCTGATGCCTTGTTTTCATATACATATGTGGCAGGAAGTGAATCACTGCCTTCCCTCCTCAGAGGAAGGGGAGGGACTAGGAAGTAATTAAGTTCACCTGGGAGTTGGGGGAAGAAAATGTTTGTTCAGGTAGACAAAGAAAGCATGGAGGAGAGAGGAGGAAGCGAGAGTAAGAGGAGATACCCAAGCTAATCGGCGCTGAAGAGGAGTTAAACACTTGAGAAGGACTAAACGCTACCCCGGAGTGTGTATCAATCCATCTGATGTCTTTTACGCGGTACTCGGAGCGTACAACCAGTCTGAAACCCGGCTCAGCCAACTCTACAGCTAAGTGGTCTCGGCCTGTTGCTCTCCCGGCTTCATCACCCCTCTCAGCTACTGTCTGGTCTTTCCCCCCCAATACAGCCAACCCTCTCCCTATACCCTGGCCCTTTCTACCTCCCCATATACCCATGCACCCATATACACATAACATCAGACTGAACTAAAAAGGACTGAACTGAATCCACCACTATAACCCCCCCCACACACACACACACACACACACACACACACACACACCTTGGTACACACCCTCACGAACTTCAACTAACCTGAACTCAAAAAGAACTGAACTGCATTGACACCCATTCACGCATGTTTTTTGATGGTGAATGCGTTTTTGTTATTTAATGATATGGCTTTTTGGGATTTGCATTTTGAATTTGGATTTGTTATTTGGTTTTTGCAATCTGTTGATTTATTGTCCGATTACCTTTGGTTTTCCTACAGTGATTTATCTGTTTGATTTTTGATTCGTCTAGCGTGGTGAACAATTAACTTTTCGTTTTCAGTCATTTTGTTGGCCAGTGTTTTGTTTGGGTTAATTATCTTTTGTAGCTAGGGCCTTGAGCTAGCTGGGATTTTGTATGGTGTTGAGTTGACAAATGTTTTGGGTTTATCTTTGTTTTTTTTATTAGAGGAATAAACGGCAGGCTGCCTTGTGCTCCTGTCTGGCGCCCAACTTTTGCTTAGCAAGCATCTTTTTTCAGCCCTACGCTACACATAGCTCTAGGAAACCTATAGAATCAACTGAAAGTCCATTCAGTCCATTTGGGAACCTTTGTTTTTGTTTGTTTTTTGCCTGCAATATAGTTTGATTACATTGAAATTTAAACTTTTCAGACACATTCCTGACAGACCGTATTCACTGTGTGCCACTGGAGGTTAGCATAAAAACAAATAAGCTAACTGATTGATAAATATAATACAGCTCCATTTTGACTTTGACTCTTTCATACTGAAAAGCTTGACGCCATATTCAGCTAACATTGGTGGCATGCTAGCTTTTAAGAAGCAGGTTTCATGCATAGTGGTTCATCTGTTTTTTCACAAAATATTTCACAAAACTGACTACACACTCACGAACACTATTTGTTGCCATATATTATAAAAAAAAACACGGAACATTAGTTTCTTTCCATCCATCTGTGGAGAAATGCATTTCCTTGTGTTGACCACTAGGAGTGTACACCCGTGATTTTATTTTATTTTATTCCGGAAGCAAAGGAGGAATTCAGGAAATACTGTTATAGAGTCAATATAAAAAAGCAAAAGATCAGACTTTAACACAGGAGACCACTGTTTCATTTGTTCTTAAACCATGACCGTGATTTTCCCCCAACCTAACTGTAGTGCATTTGTGCCTTAATCTAACCAAACATTGACAAGAGTACTCAGATCAGGAAATGGTTCTATTTTGGACAAGTTCAGTCAGTAGTAGAGATCACATTTTTTATATTTTATTATCTATTTTTTATATTTCCTACATGACACAGATCAAAGCGCACTGCAGGCAGGCTCCCACTTTTAACAGTCAAATAAAATAGCCAATGAAGAGAACAACTAGAGAATAAAGATTAGATTTAGAAGAAAAACTCAGTGAATATAAGCTTTATAAATAAACATCTTGACACCAGGTGACAAATGTAAGTAAAAAAAAAAAAAGGAGAAAGAAACACACCCGCAACAGAATAAGAGAGCCACCATTTGTTCCGATTTATTCAGGTTTTTTCCCCGATTTGTCACCATCTGTTTATTTAACCTGCAAAAAAGTTAATATGCATAACACAACTGTTTCATACAAGGTTCATTTATTAATTTTTTTTACACGTCTGCACCCAGAGTCCCATTTCCCCATAGTTTGTAGTTCCATACAAACGAAGGAGCCAAAAAAGCTGAGAGTGGTACGATAGCTGAGAGTATCTGAGAGAGTAAATGTATCCTCTTTTTCCTCCAACATCACAGATTTAATGAAGTGCATTATTTCTGTATAAAACAATCGGCAATGTAATACAATGACTGCCTCCTTTTAATACACTGTACAAGACATCCTTTTTAACATAACTTACAAGGAATTTCAGCTTCCTCTGTTGTGCCTCATGATGATTAAATACTCACAACCCCCTCCTCCTCATCAACGTCTTTATTTTCTTCACACTGAGATGTTCACAAGACAATGTACCGGTGTTGTTGCCTCGTCAGTACCCAAGACAGAGCTGCATACTGGCATTTCTTGTTTACAACGAGGAAAAGCATTGCTGGAGAGTCAAATTATACGCTGATTGTGAGAACTGCATCATCTCCCTACCTCTCCTTTCCCGACACACAAATATATTTGAACACTGACCTTGTTTGAAAATGTAATTTGCTTCAGTTCACCCTTCTCGACAGGACTTTTGAGTTGCACTTCACATGCAAAATCACATGCACTCGCTCACCCACTCAGTCACACACACAAACACACCAAATCAGTTTCTCTGCAGCAGCTGCTGGGTTTGCATCTTATTTCCTGAGGTATTGATTTCTTGCCTGGCATCACGCCCTGCTCTTCCCTCGTCATTATGCCCACTCTGCCCAGAACAGAGCGGAGGACAGCCAACACTGCCTCTGGACTGGAGATTGTTTCTGTTGCACATAAACAGGAGCAGATCGATATATTGTACACTGATGAAAATATTGTTGTACTACATGGAAGCCTTTCTCTATGACCCCCACTCTCTTTCTGTCTCGGTGTCTCTTTACATTGGAAATGATCAACTTATTGGACATAGAAGCAGGGACGTATTGGAGTTTAAATCCATCTCCTCTGTATGGAATACAGTTCAGACAACTTTTACAGTAAAGGCCTCCGTGCACAGTGTGATTTTGGGCTTTCTCTGATAAAATGTGTGACAGAAACATGATGAAGGATTTGGTTATCAATCTAAAATGGTGGTCAATGTGACACATGTTTACTGACAACCAATTAAGAGCTTTCACAACCAAAGAAAGTCAAAATTCTGACGGTGCCAGAAACAGAAGACCAAATTCTGAAGTTACAAACACAGCAGCTTTTACCAGAGTTGGACCAAATTATATACCAATATATACTAATGCTACCGATTTGCAACAGCAAATACATCCAGAGAAAAACATTATTCAGCCCAAATTAAAATTTGTATCACCGTATTAAGCAAAATTATGTTCGCGCTAAATATATCCATATCCTCCAAGTCCCACCTATTTTTGCTCTCTGCTCCAATAACAGTTGGGCAAGCTTGGTAACCCGATCAACCTCAGTCAGCTTTCCCCTACCTTGTTTAACCTGCACTGCATGTGCTATGTGCTAGATTTGTCTATGTTGAAAAGAAAAACAAGTCAAGAAGATGGTTAAAAGATGTTGCTGAGGGACAACCTCAGGCACCCTGACCATGTGGAAGGCGTTGTGTTTATTCCCCAAAATGGAAGACATATTTTGTCCGATGTTAAGAGTGAATCAGTCTGTGACGTAGACCTCACCATCAGCTGAACATCAACACCGTCACTAAAGACACCTACGTTTATTCAAAGGTAACATTAAGATGTGAAATCACATTATATACTGTAGATGCCATGATCATCACAGACACATCACATTGTATATAGTCACATCTCAGGTTAGCTTGTGTTAGCGAAACGCTACCTAACATACGATGGTTAGCGAATGATACATCAAGAGAAGTTAGCCCAATGTCAGGTCACCAATGCCAGCCATGTGTGTGGGAAAGGACAGACAGTTTTTTAAAATTTTTTATGATGACATAAATTATCGTTAGCCAGAAAAGATCAAGGCTTCTCTCATTATCATTGAGACTGGAATGACCTGACCTCAACTTGCATAGTTGACATAGTTACATCATGAATATATCATTCCAACACAGAGGCCACTGCAGTCCTCGCTGTCAGCTTCTTGTTTCTTATTGAAAAGCTTGTCTGACCCAGCATCAGTAACTAAGGGGGTGTGTTGAGCTGAATCTCAGGAATGGGTCAACTACACTTCCCAGAGTGCACCAGCAGCAGCAAACTGGCTGCTGGTTACTTGATCATCAGTCATTGTGACTGATTTGGAGCACCTGTGATGACATGGAGGATCTCAGTCATTCAGAGAAACAAACTTCAGAGAGAAGAAGCGGCAAGTTCACTCAAAGGTTCAGTCTAAAGACGCCAATGGTCGGTGAAATGTTTATTTAATTTCATGGTGTTTGAAATGCTGCTCAATATGTTCAAGTTTATGTTAACTGTAGATTGGTTAAGAAACACATTGCAGCAGTGACTTAATTGATTTTGTGGTAAATGAGTTTGTGCTAAAACAATATATCATTTTGAGTTTGGAAAACTAGTATACGGTACAAAAGGATAATACAAAGTTAAAAATGTTAAAATTCTGTTAAATGTTAAAACTTTACTAAAAATTTGGGAAATTCATTTAAAATGCTTAATTGAATATTTAAGTTCATTTGAAATGTTTAGTTAAATGTTTGGATTCATTTAAAATGTTTAATTAAATGTTTGAATACATTTTAAATGTTTGAATTCATTTAAAATATTTAATTGTTTGAATTCATCTAAAGTTCATTAAAAATGTTTAATTAAAATGTTAACTTTTGTTTCTGTCTTTAAAGGTTTACAACCTAATTAACTGAAAAGACCAATCGACTGACAAAGCCAAAAGGAAAATAAAAGATTGAGTCACAAATTTGAGTTGTCCCTGTGTCCTTTGGAAAGTGAACTGGAGGAGAACTTGACAGGGTGAGACTTTGAAAAGTATAAATTAGTGTTTTTTCCACATGTGTACTATAAAGACAACATCAATATTCCATTTTTATAATGTCACGTTTAGGTCCACAGACTGTCTTTGCTGTCCTTTTGGCCAAACCTGAGTGTCATATCTGTTTAATGTGATGCCACTGTCCAGTTTCTGTGCATTTAGTTATTTTGAATTTTTCAGATTGTTTTGTTATGCATGAAAACACATCACCCCACTTCTTAAGATAAATAAACCATTAGCAGGGCCAATGAATCATCTGAGTAAATGCACTGTCCCAGAGCTGAAAGAGGGCTGTGTTTTTTGACTCATGACATCAAACACTGAGCTTTGCCTGGAAATGATTTCCTTCTATATACTGGCAAAAACTAATATCTCATTATAATTATGAGTAGAAAAAATATATATGATTTAATAATAGTATCTAATCTGGCGTCTTATTGATGATGACACATGCATCTGTCCTCATGAGGACAGATGCATGTGTACCACTGCATGTCATTCACATGATTATGACATGATGATGTCCAACGACCGCAGAAGCATTGAAGAATTATTGTCTGTAAACATTCATCAAAGCAGCACTCAGCAGACTACGAGAGAAAAGCATGTGTCATTTACCTTCTTCTATTCACTCTAATCAGTAAGCTGAGGATTGTTGTTGCAAGACTTCGTTCTCAGACTGATACTCTCTGCTTGTCTCTTGTTAGTGAAATGACCCATTCACTATCTGCACATTCTCTTTGAAGTTTTCTCTTCCCTTTGAAGAAAACTGACAGCCTACAAATGATAGCTCATCTGCATAAACATGGGTTCATACACCTCACTTACATAATTTTCGCTCACTTTCACCTTGTTTACGGGCAGGTAATAACAGTTACATGAACAATTGTTTTCCCTCTGTGTGCTTTTGTTGTTTTGTTTGCTCAAGGTCGCACCCGCACTCATCTTCATTTGTAAGGATGATTAAAGCTCTTATTTAATTATTTCCTCTTTTATCATTTTAAAGTAAAGTTCTGGTATGAAGTGCGTCGGCTCACAAAATGCTAATTGGTAAGACTGGAGCAAGCAGTGATTTAGCTTTATTTTCATTTAACACAAATGAAGATGAAGTACGCACTGATACAGGCTCTGAGTTGCAGAAACAGCTATATGTGCTGAAAGTCAAGTCAAAAGCCATGCTAGCAGCTCTTTATCTAACTAGAAAGCAAGGAATCTCTGTCTGAGAACCATTCGTCGAATCCATTTCACACTTGGCAGGTTTATTGCTGCGGACCGAATAAAGTGTTTTGTCGAATTTGGGGCAATTTGGACCAGCGACACATTCAATAATAATTTAATTTTTTGAATAAACAGCAAACACTGCTCTGTGCTGCTGCAATCTTGCTACCTGGCTTCCTGGGATACCCCTTTCAATGGATGTTATGGTCCGGCTCGGCAAGGACCGGTATAATCTTCCAGATTTTAAACCATAAACATTAAATGTGTTTTTATGTGATATTATCGAGGCGGCCCTGAGTCTGTGAGCAGTTCAGCAGGCTTCAGACTAGATCTGTAAACCCCTCACATTACCAGATTACCAGCCCAACAGTATATTTTACATGGGAACTGCACTAGTACATAATAATGATCAACAAATGAACAGATCAAACAAATCAACATCCTGATCCTGGGCTAATGCACAGCGATGCTTTGAGCCACCCCAGTGTACTAACATGGTCATGATGACAATGTTATCATGTTGATGTTGTGCAGGTAATCTACTAAATTTGCCATTTTGATTTCACCTGTTAGCATGCTAACACCTGCTAACCAAAATTCCAGCTGAAGGAATACACAGACTGCACCAATACATAATGGTTTTTAAGGTGTAACATTGCACAAACATTCTCCAAAATGTCTCCACATTCTGCTGAAATAGACTTTTTGCTCCCATTTTCACAGGTTGAAGTAAAATATTTAAGACTTGATGATAACGAAATTTCTGATTCTGTTGCATCTGTCCGCAGAAACTATACAGAAATACTTTACATTTGCACTGTGTGTAGTTTGAGAAGATCAGTGAGGTCCAAATGTTTGAATATATTTCGTCTTAACAGACTCAAAAAAACCCAACTCTTCTTTTTGCTCAGTTTTCACAAGTTGAAGGATTTAAATGTTTTTTATCCACACAAAGGATTACTCCTCTCAGATTTCGAGTGCAAATTTATGAACATCCGTGTCCTCAAGTGCTTCTCTTTTGCCAAAATAATCCATCCACGTCACAGCTGTGGCATGTCAAGATGCTGATTAAACAGCATGGTTAGTGCACAGGTGTGCTTTGGACTGGCAACGACAAAGGACCCCTTTAAAATGGGCAGTTTATCTTGAAATATAATAATAATAATTTTTTCAAGACTGAATTGTGGACTAGGATTACAGATTTGTTTTTTGGGCACAGATACCCCAAACAAATAATGGGGTCATGTGTCACATCTGCTTCGCATCTCATTGTTGAAAGACCATTAAGTGTTGGTCCTCTCCACTTTGATGGCTGTGTGTGCTACAGCAGAATAACAGAACACGTTGATCTTGAGCAAGAACTGGGATGTTGTCAGCTTTCTGCCATTGTGTACTGATCCTCGCAACATGGGGTAGTGCATTGTCATGCTGCAACATGAGGTGATGACAGCGGTTGAATGGCAGGAGGTTGGGCCTCAGGATCTCATCATATCTCTGTCATATATCTATTCTAAATGCTATCGATCAAATGCACCTGTGCTCATTGTCCAAACAACAGCTTTGGTGGACACTCCTGCAGTAATCATGCCGATAGAGCCTTTTCCTGGCAGACTTTTTGACTTATCAGAGCAGGAAATGCACAGGTAGAATTAATAATGGCTGCATTTCATGTAAGTGAGCTAGTTCCAGAGCTCTGGCATTGTGCACGCTCACGGGGACACTTTGTAGAATGGAGCAATCATCAATGCTTTTCCTGCTTTGACAAGTCAAAATGTCTGCTGTGTAAAGGGTCTATTGTACATCTGTAGTATTGTGTTGTGTCATAAAACTGCACATTATAGAGTGATCAGCCCAGGGCAAACCTGTAATCATGTTGTCTAATCAGTATCTTGATATGCCAGTCCAGTCAGGTGGGTGTATTATCCTGGCAAATGTAAAGTGCTCAATAACACAGATTTTTAACAGATTTGTGTGCAAAATCTGAGAGATATGATTCATTTGTGTGCATCCAAGTGTTTGGTTCAAACTACATGTAGTGCAAATGTAGTGTCTTAGTCTTACAGTCTTACATTTCTATCTTGTTTCTATGGACAGACAGCAGATCCAACAGAATCAGAAATATCGTGCAAAAATACTGCAGTAATTAAATCACCTTGTCATTTCATATCTGGGAACAGGTTGTACAGTGGCAGAGAGGCAGTGATCTTAATTCTTACACTCTTCAGGTGTTATGACTTTCACCCTGACTTGAGATTGGATACCAAATACTGCTGTTTCTTGAACATATTCTCCAGCCGGTGTTAAAGCTCATGCCTTGGGCAGAATATGATTGAACGCAATAATAGCACAAACCCCTGCATGTTGGATCACAGTGTGCTGGGGAAGAAAGGAAGGGCGGATTTCTACGAAAGCCATATTATACCACTGTTCGGTGACTCATTAGGCTGATATACTGGGCAACTTTTGAAGCCGTTTGAAAGGCAACACGGGTAAAGGCTTTCTCCAGCAGCCTTGAATGCTGCTGAATTGTGATGCACAGTTTGTACTTGGGGAGTGCTAATGCAAAGAATGAAACCACAGTTGGTTCTGCTTTTGATCAGTTCTGGTATTTTAAAAAGGCTTAACATATACAGAAAGACCTTCCATGTGCTATATGAGAGGCGCTCTCATAGGGCTTCTGGTGTTATGGTATTCATCCAATGTTAAGGGCTTTGCATCCCTGTATAAGAAAACACCATTAGCATGGATTTAACAGACAGTGTGTCAGAATGAGATAGAGCAAAGATCAAACATCCAGCTAGTCATGTTTTGAGACAATGTCAGAAAGACATGTAAAAGTTAAAGTGTGCCGGAATGAGAGGCTGATGGAAAGAGAGTAAGAAACAAGGCCATGCTTAAAGGGAAGAGGTTCATGCAGGCAGCTCAGGGAGGCCGAGCCCTGCAGGTCTTAAACATGGACCTTTGGTGGGCTTCAATCACACACTGGGCCTTCAAAGGTGTTCCTTATAGATGCACGGTGTGATCGAACTACACATCTGAGCATGACCACAGAGGATGTGCACATCACAGAGGCGCGCAACAAATATACAAGTCAGAGTTCAAAGGAACAATATCACTGCACTCCTGATCCAGCAGGAGCTCCTACAACAGATTTTATGTTTAGATTTTAGAGATACTTTCAAACCACATACATGGTGCCCTATCTTTATGTTGTGATGCAATTTCTGTTGCTAAAAAATCACAATGGGTATTGCACATTAAGTGTTTGTATGCACACAATTGAAACGTAGAACTTTTCAGATTCGTCAATTTTTCTTATTTCCAAAATGTTTCAAGGAAAATGGTCCAAACCATTTGTAAAGTGATATATATACATTGTATTAAGGTTTGTGGTTTATGCTGGGCTATGAAATATCAAATTAAATGCAAGTTACTTTGGTATAATACCATATTAAATAGTCAGTTTTTATTTATTACAATTTTTATCATGTGGAGAAAATAACCTTACTTTAAGCTCCATTTAGTAGCTCTTCTGCTCTCTTATCTTATCACATGATCGTGCCCATTTGTTGTAGAATTATAATTGTTCAAATTTGGCTGCATAAATAAGCCGAAAACCTCAGAAAATTGATTCAATTAACCTTGAGATTAGATTGTTATGTCAACCTCTGTTTCCAAGATCAAGAATGAACACTGAACCTCTAAAAACTATTTGAAAACAGTTTTTTCTTTTCTAGCACAGTACAAAAAACAGCCTGTTGGTGAATGATGTGCTTTCAGAAATGGAAGGTTATATATGTAACTGTGGTTCTGTGAACTGAGACTCTTCGCTCTGAAACATATTTTAATCAAGGTCAACCAGGGAAGGCTACAAGCACCACACTTGTATTAGTCCTGTACATGTGGATTATGTATAGTGAAGCTTCAAGATTCAAGAAATGTTATTGTCTATCACATAGTGACAGAAAATTACCTTCGGTTAGGGCTCACATAACATGAAAAAACAATCACACCCATGAGACTAACATAAAATCACACAACAGTTCCATAAATCAATAAAAGCATGTGTGCAAAGCTGCATAAAAGGGTAGTGAGATGGTGTTGATACTACACAATGTCTCCACAAGTTCTGTTTCCATTGACACTAGAAGCCAATTTAAAGGTCCAATATACAACATCCAGTCTCACTAGCTGTCAGGAAACAACTATTTGCTATGTAAAGATAAAGTGGAGTAAAGACATCCTGAGTAGCGAGTGACGTCACACTCCTCTCTCTGTGTTGTTATTATTATTATTGAGCTTCAGTGTTTTCTGTTTTCCACATGCATGTGCCTTTGAAACCGCTGGACCGCCCCATTATAGACACAGCAAGCAGAGTCAGGACCGCATTTGCACGAAATATCACGCTATTCCACTGATCAACAGTTGCTGGCCGTTTCATGCTAATAAACTGAGCAATGCACCAACAAATGCCAGGAAGAAGTTGTGTCCTTTGGGCTCTGTGCAGACATCTCACTTCAACGATATCACTGATGGTCTGTAGATGGTACCAGTGATGTTCTGGTCGGTTTCAATCGCCCACTGTAGAGCCCTCCTGTCCTCGGCAGTGCACAAACCATGCCAGGTTGTGATGTTTCCATTGGGATGCTTTCTATTGCTCCTCTGATTCCCAGGATCCTAAAACTGTTCACCTGCTCCACCTCAGTTCCACTGATGTAGACAGGGGTGTGCACCTTTGCTTCATTTGTTGTAAAATAATAAGTGTTGACTTGATGATGTGTCAGGTCAGAGGTCATCAGCATCACATTTCTCCTTTCTTTTGGAAGTGTTCTAAAGTTCTACATATTTTAAAACGTTTTACTTCGTTAATAGTGTGACAGTGTGGTTTCTGACACTTCAAAGGGAGTCCTCAAATATGTACCTGTAACTGTGATTAGCATTCATAGTTCATTTTGAGCTTCTTGAATTAAAAATTGACTCAGGGCTATGCAAATCAAGGTGTCCTGAAACAATCCACAAAGCACAGGAGACGTCTGGTAGAAATCAGGCAAAAACAAAATACCAGAGTTGGGTGAAACTCTTAAAACCTTCTCTCCTGGTAATGGTATTATCATCTGGTTAATTAATTATGAGTGCACTTTGAATTAAATCAGTTAGTTACGCTGTCTATTATTATGCTGGCAGGCTCAAAAGTTTTTGGACAAGCTAAGGAAAGTTAGAATCCTCAGAAATTTATACTTCTGAGTATATATTGCATATGCACAAAAGCCATGAAACAGGAACATAAAGTAAAAAAGAAATGTTTCATCAAGCCTCAGTTAATAATCTAGATCATATTTCATTTATTTGCATTTCATTCCATGTTTTATACTGTGTTTGAGCTTTCTCTCTAAGGGTTAACCATGCCTAAATTAAGTTTTTGGATTGAGCTGAGTTGAATTGATTTCAATCACAGATAAACCCACTTATTCCTAGAAATGTTAGAAAAACCTACTGGGAGTTCTCACATATAAAGAGCAGATAGCTTTTAACTTTCCATTTCATTTGCTGCTTTGGAGTGTCTGACACAAAAATGGCCTCAGTGATGTAGAAAATCAGCTGAAGGCTCATGTCCTCGGGAGCAAGCCTTTCATTCTCAACTGGTTTATAACACTGACGGATCCATGGTGTCTGTCACTAAAGAGCATCTGTGCCTCACTGTCAAACCTCTCATATTCATAGACTGCCACTGAGTGAGGAAGAAAAATCTATATAGTGTTACAATATACATAAAATGAGGTGTAAATGAAATAATACTATGGATATTCATATTTATGCCCTGATGAATATTGTGAGTTGAAAAGAGTAGGCACTAAGATGATATATTGAAGGCTTTTTAGTTTTTGCAAAACAGTGTGTAGAATGCTTTGATTATGACTTATTGGTTTCATATGGATATTCACATTCTGATGTTTTCCAGTATAGTCAGGATTTTCTCTTCCAATTTAATCTTCATGTATCAGTTGTGAATTGATAAAGCGTACTGTTCATATCATATCTTCCTGGATGCATGACAAATTTCTCTTTGTGAGATAGTAAACAAATTTTGTCTAGAGCTTGTACACTGAATGAATTTATATTAAGCTGTCTGCACATTAATCCATGTCTCTATCTAAATTTGTATTTTGATCCACTTCATCAGTGAAGAAAAATGATTTGTTTTTTTTTGCTTTACAGTCATATCTGAGCTAAAAGAAAAAATCTGGGCCTTTAGTAACAACTGTATTTGTATAGTTATTCTCAAAATGAAACATAAGAACAATGAAATAAACAGGAATTAAAAACAAACAGAACACATATGCAAAGTGGACTTGTAACAATATCATGCAATTATTATGACATAACCGTAATTAATATGATTAATTAACTTACTTGTTTGTTGGCCACATAAGTTGTGGATTTTTGCAAACCCAAATTGTAACAAACACTGTCTTCCAGCCTTATCAGTCATCGGTACACTCCTAAAATCAATAGGTTCTAAGATTGGTGATAGGCAATCAGTATGCCGAGGGGGCTACACTCTATCAGTGCAAGACAAAGCATGTTCAGCCGACTGTGGATGGATGATCGAAGCTGGGGACTGCTGCAGTTAGGGGCCGGTATCGCTCTTAGCAGAGCGGTTCCTGAGCTGTTCCTGATCACGGCCTCCCTTAGCAGCCTGCAGTGAGAGGAGGAGGACTTGGCCGCTGCAAGCTGAGATCGTCCCTCCAGTGAATCCAAGCCATCAAACCTGTTGGTCGGCAGGAGGTCCCAAGGTGAAGCAGGGAGAAACGATTGAGTCGAACTCACCGGAGCTTTCACTCTACCGCCAACAATGAGTGACCATGCCTCTGCCTCGACATGGCAAAGAAAGGAGATGGCTGTTGTTTTGGGATTTGCTCTCATGACTATCCACAGATCTTTATGGTGGCAGTGGGGTGTCTCTGGTAGTGCCCTGGACTGGTTCTCCTCCTATCTCTCTGAAGTGTTTCCTGTACTGATTGGTCCCTGCATGTCTAATACTGCTGCACTGTCATGTGGCGTGATTAAGGTTCTGTCTTGGATCCTATTTTATTAATATTTCATATACTTGCCTTTGATCATGTTATTAGCTAAGGTATTTCGTATCAGTGTATGCCGATGATATCCCACTGTATGTCTCAAACGATGAGATGGATAAACTGATCAACTTGAGTAAATGTATGTTTGCCATTAAGGACAAAATGACAAATAACTTTTTACAACTAAACTCCGATAAGACTGAGGTCTTCTACTGTACAGTCTAATCTCAGAAACCTCTGCTAAAATACGTAGCCTGGTAAAATATAACACAAACATATCACATCATTAACACACACGTTTCTTTCATCTGAGAAACATTGATAAACTATTGTATCACAGCCTGAGCTAGGAATGATAATTCATGCTTTTATATTGTCCCGGCTAGACAACGGCAATTCCCTTTTCACCTGTCTCAGCAAGTTGACGCTGGAATGTCTTTAATTAATCCAGAATGCAGCTGCAAGACTTTCAGCCAGGTCCAGCGAGATGACTTGAATACTCCAATTTTATTGTCTTCACACTGGTTTCCTGTTCAGTTCAGAATTAATTTTAAGGTATAGATCCCCTGTATGGTTAGGCACCTGTGTATATTTCTGAGCTGCTCCATTCTTATATTACTAGTAGGTCATTTTGACTTTGATTTTGCAAATTGGATCCAAACAACAGGTGGTTTGACATGTGATTCAAATTTGATTTCTACAGTTGTGTCTCAGTCCGGCCGCTCCTATCGGATTTCAAAGTGTTGTTTATGTCATTAGCAGCATGACACTCAACGACAACACAGATCGGAGTATATCAGATGCACTTCTGATGGTTGACAAAACATGTCCTCCGCTGTAGAAAGGCCATAAGAGGTGTTATAACAATTTTAATTAGTTCGTCCTTTGCTTTTTTGGAAGATCAGTAATTATAACCACAAGATAACCCTTGTCAGATTAAACATAAAACATTGGTAATTTTAAGTGTTTGAATGCACTACCAATACTCTCTCCTTTTCAGGGTGAGGACAGCGTGTGTGATCTCTGTTCTCACAGGACTGGTCAGCAGCCCCACTCTTTTAAGTTTGATGCTTTAGGTACCCTTCTGGCACAGAAGAAACTGCAGCACCCAGATGAAACCAATGCACGCGCAGGATGAACATGCAAACTCCATGCAGAAAGGCCCAGCGGCAAGCGGGAGTTGGACTTGGAGGAAACAGTGCTAACCACTGCACCAACACAGTTCAGCATTGTCTTTGCTGCTTAACGGGTATCTGCACTGCATAGCTGGTGACAATGAGGAAGTACAGACACCTTCAGTAAGTGTACTGACTTCTCCCCAGAGATTGCAACACCGTCCCTAACATAATATAGTATTAACTTAGTGTAAGTTTACACATTCAGCACAACAGCAGTTATGACAATCCAAGGTCAGCATATAAATCCATTGTTAGTGGATCAGCAGTCCTTGAAAAGGGAATAAAATATCTGTTGGAAGCTGACAGATTAACACAGTTTGAGTGAAGCATCAGGCCTGATGCACCAAGTTACCATAATGACTGATTTAATCAACTGAAGTTGTTCTTTGGCTTGATAGCAAACATTTAGGCCATTTTTCTGTTGACTCCATTCATTCCCACTGATGGTGCAAAGTGTGTAATTGGCTCAAACCCTCACGGACATCTCCAAGTCTGAAGAACTCCCTGTCATTTAGATATTAACCTTTAATACTAACACAGTAATTAACCAGTAAATCACTGAGACTTAATGAGGGAAGCTGGTGGTTCATTAACAGTAACACCATCACTGCTTTAAGTGTTTTTTTCTGCTGTTATTCTCTGTTTGTAAAGTATTTTGAGATGATGAACAGCTTCCATAATGCTCTGCATAGAAAATAGCTGATTTATGGTCATTCAGCTGCTGACTTGTTAAGGCAATGTGTGTTTGTGCCGACTGTGAATAATTTGTTGGAAACCTGTGGCTTTAACATACATTAAGAAAATCATTACTCAGGTGGGGATCAGCATTGTAAAGCAGCTAAAACTCAATTGGCTGACACACACAAACACCAGCATATTAACGCTCTCTCACACACACATACACACAAACAATATCTCAACGGGCAGAAGCCAAATAGCTCTCACACACAAATATCGTCTCTCTGAATCAGCAGCATTCATTGTTGCACAACTGCTGAGAAAAGTTAAGCATTACATATTGAAAAGCCAGAGGCAGTATTTTATATGATGACTGTACTCTCCACAGCTAAAATCACCCACCTATAATATCTACCTTATTACTGTTTCCAGGAGCAGATATTCTTCATGACCCTGGGAGCAAGCAGATATTGATAACAGATTGAAGAAGTATTGTGTATTAAATTACACCACGGATAGAAAGAAATGAGATGTTTAACCTGCACATGGAGAAACCTGACTTTTCTGGAGATACACGGTTTCCAGGCTGACTACTTGATGCTACTTTTGAAACCCCTGATAGCAAAAGCCTGAGGGTGTTGCACATTAAGATGACATTCAACCCCTCTCTCTTAATAAACACTGTTGTCTCATTAAGCAAGATCTTTGAGGGGAAAACCCACAGGGCACATGCAGAGCTGTGCATAAATGGGTAATCCATTACAAGTAATGGGAATACTCTTCCCTGATTACACAAAACCATATCTTGAGGGCACTTTGTGAAATATGATTTCTGTGGCTTCATTAGAGCAAAACAAAAGCAAAGGTTACCTGATGTATCAAGGCATGTTTTGCTGACTATGCATGCTTGTTTTGCAGCAAAGGGCCCTGAAAGTGCACATACAGGGTTTCACCGGGGATTCAGTCAGCTCAAAGTTTTTTTGGCTGCCGAGCAACGCTGCTACAGAGCAGATGGGGCTGAATGCACCTCTTGTTTATGGCTGTCTCAGTAACAGATGAAGAATGATAGTTTAACATCTCGGCAAACAAAATGTTCACAGCAGAATAATGTGCAGTAAAATCTCACATAACAACAGCTTTGAGAAGTAATTTAGGCCCTTATTTAAGAGATGAGGCAGGTAGATGCTACAATCACAGATGTCTTTAAAGGCCCGGCACACACACACACACAAACACACACACACACACACACACTCACTCTCCTCTGGCTAATAAGATGCCTAGTTAGGTGAAAGTTGGATGGACTATGCAGGGAATTAGATGTCAGCAAAACTAATGTACTACAGTTTACATCAACTGGTTACACACATGCCACAGTAAACAACAGCAACGCATCCTCATACCTACACGACTGTGGTTGATTGTCAGTGTCTCCGCAAACAACATATATCATCGTTTAAATATGGTCGTTGTTCTGATGAGGAAAAGCTCCTCAAAGTATACAACCTGCACGTCTCCACAATTGATTCCTTTGCTGTCTTTTAATCTTTAAATGCATTTTATATAATTTGTTTTGTCTTAGTTTCTTAATCTCTATTTCTTATTTGAAAAAAACTCCCTTATTTAAAACACTTTTCTTCTTGAAATGAACTATATAAAGAAACCCACCTTGTGCAGAATGTAAGAAGATAAACATTGGACCAATTTGGTACTCATTTCTGAGGTTATTCCAAGAGTCTCAATGACTTGTAAGAAGACAAAACACTGCTGATAACATTAGTATTGAGGAACTCAAACACTTTATCCGAGCAAATTGTTTCAACAAGTTGATTTGTATTGGGAACAAGTTACATGTTCTCGACTCACTGGCAAATTAGCTCTCCCCTTGTTTTAATTAAGTAAATGAAGATTTTAAGACAGAATAGCAGTCTAATTACTACACTTGATTTAATGGCTTGAGTAAAAGTGTCCTTGGGATTTGCTGCTTGGACACACTGTCATTAACCCTTTATAATCAATTCCAATCCAATACAAGAAGTGCTACAAACTACGACCTTGGACATTACCAATGACAGCACCATAGAAGAGAATGAAGCTTCTCTGACATCAGACCAACAAAGAGTGAACATTATGAGCTCTTTTACAGGGCTTTGAACTTGATTGCCTTAGACTTTACAGGTGTTTTCATGATGAAACACGTTCTCATTCCCAACTCGTCAAATATGGCAGCTTGGTCAGTGGCCTTAAAATGATAGTTCAGGTCTTTTGATGTGGGGTTGCATTAGCTACTTATCGCTGTCAGACAGCCGCTGAAAGTCTGACCAACACAGCTGATGTGCAGCGTAATACAGTGCACAGCAGGCACAGCTGTGCTTATACGTAGGAATATGGACGTTTTATGGTTGAGGGAAATTTAGTCCCGAAGGAAAGGGCTGTATGACGGCAATGTAAAGCACCAGAAATGTTCAACATATAGCGTGCACTTAAACAGATATATATATTTTTAGGTGTGCCTTCTTTTAGGTGTCTAAAATACGTCTTGCTTTCAGCATTGTCTAGCAGTACAATGTTCTGCTTTCCATTCGGTGACACACACTGCTTCTCCACACAGGGGGAGAGCTGACGGTCATCTACTGGAGGTGATACACTGATAAGTACCTCATACAACCTCACATCAAAAGAACCAGAACTATCACATTAAGCTTCTAACTATGATGGTACATACGTACAGTATATTTATAACGAACTGCTGTCAAATTAGCAATAATATGTAACATACGTCTGGTTAGACTTTATAATAAAGCTTGCTGGCAAACAACGGTTTGGTAAGGTTTAGGCACAAAAGCTACTTGGTTAGGGCTAGGAAAAGATCAGACTTTGGGTTAAAATAACTACATTCACTTAAGTTACATAAGTGACATCAGTTACGTAACGTTAAAGTGTAACTCTCGCCAAAATGCAGCCTCGGCTTTTTTTGTGAATGTACCCAAGTCAAACCTTCGTGTACAAGCATAATTACGATGAAAAAGCCACTTTTAAGTTAGCAGTAGCAGTAGCCGTCCTGCCAGTCGAGATGCGTTGATCCCCGAGTGGGGATCGGGGATCGATGCATCTGGACTGGCAGGACGGCGACGAGCGGAGCAAGCTACTGCTAACGTAAGTTGTTCAAAAACCTTCTTTTTAGTAAACTGTGTACACAAACAATGTTCTCAATGCTCGTGTTCATGTGTAGAGACCCTGGTGATACTCCGAGCAATGTTTCATTTTGTGTCGAGTCTTCTTAGTGTTTTAAAAATAGCGATTTTGATGCTACCATACAGCTGCCCCTAGCACGCAATTGAAAATTATTTTGACCCGAAAACTAAAATACGGTACATCTTAAAAGTGGCTTTTTCATCGTAATTATGCTTTTACACGGAGGTTTGACTCGGGTACATTCACAAAAAAAGCCTAGGTTGCATTTTGGCAAGAGTAAATTAAAAAATCAAGCTTGGGCATAAAGCATAGAATAAATGATCCAACAGCCCCGCAATTTGGGCTTTTCATGCTTTTTATACTACTGCACTTGAGGAGCACTTCAGGAAGTGACACTAGAAGTACCTACAGCGTCAAACTTAGAAGCCTGGAGACACTGACAAGGCTGCTGTATATGTATCTGGGGAGTGAAAGCGGGCTGCATGATGTCGTGGTCACTTTAAAGCTGCCCAGACGAGTCATAAGCAGAAGCAGGACGTCTGCCTTTACACCTGTCTGCTCTCCGGCCCTCTGACATTGTCATTTTGGCTAATCCCTTCTAGCCTGATTTGCTCAGCCCCGCTCTATTTTCTCTCCACCGTCTCCCCCTCTCCTCCTCCATGGCAGATTTTTAATTTGACTGCAGCCTCAGCCAAACGCTCTGCTTTTCTGCCTGTAATCTCAGGGAAAAGCTAATAAGGCTTTAGCTCCTCCACTCCTCTCTCTCTCTCTCTCTGTTGTACAGCTCTTTTTTTAAACATCCATAAAGTTCATATTACAGCTAAATAAGACAACCACATCAGAGAGGGAACGTACACACCGCACAAGCTCCCACTTCACTTCCTGCTATCAATTTCAGAGCAATTAAGGCCTGTAAAGGGTTTTAATTTCAGATGGGAAATTGAATTCTGTCAAGATATGATCTGCATTACGATGTGATTCAGAGCTTAACACTATATGTACGTGTATGTGTGAGCGTGATGGGCTACAATACAAAGACTCTTTTATCACAGTTAGACAGGATGGGATCAATACAGAGATACTGGAATATATTAATTGATAATGGCATCTTAATAAGAAAGCCTGATGTGACATCATCGTTAAGAAGCTGCCTATTAAAACACCAGACCATATGGACAAAGCACATGTTTGAGTTTTATAATAAATGATTAACAAAAAAAACTGCAACAAACAAGTTAAAGGAAGCGTTCAACAATTTGGGGATTGCAAATATTTCAGAATCAGACATCAGATAGAAGATGTGCATTTAATGACATGGAAACAACAGCGTGGGACTCCTTAAATTTTTCTTCTGTTGTTGCGGATTGCCTATATGTTTTTAGGGGTGCCACTTCCCTTAAATTGGTACCAGCAAACACAATGCAAATGAATGTTTCATGCAATAATCAGAGTGACAAAGCCAACACAGTTCAACATAAATCAGTGTATTGAAGAAGAACCAAACACAACAAAAGAAAATGTCTTTTTTGGGGGAAATCCAAATAGTCTAAATGCAAGACCCAAATAATATATTTTTATCAAAATGAAAGAGTCGAGGGATCTCCAAAAATATCACTTTTCAGGAATTCAATAATAAACAACCCAAAAACAGAAAATTCACTTTGTTCAGTTGAGTTCATTTAGGGGACCCAGTCACCCCAACAAAAATCTGAAATCCCTTTTGTTCAGTTCAAATCCAACCCTAGTAAACACTCTTCTCAAATAAAATATCTCTGGCAATGTTCAAAGGCTTAGTTATTGCTTTCGCATGTCAACATTTTTTTTAAAAATAGGGGTGATTTACTTGTGTGGATGCCAGAATCCCATTGAGTATGGGAGGTGTGACTTGAGAATGAATTGAACTGGTTAAATAAAACAATATTTAAGGCAGATTGCCACACTGAGCATTCTGGTTGCTGTTTGAGTATACATTGGTTGCATGCAGGCTAAGCGGGTGGAGAGCAAAAGAAGCGGAACACATTGGCAAAAAAGCAGTTCCTCTGAACACATTGACTGCTGTCTGATGGTAACCATTCATATGCAGGTATTTGATTAAAGCTATTAGCCAAGATGTTGTTTAAGTTGATAATTGGACTGTAAACAATGACTGTCGCATATAGAGGAAGTCTTGGCCCAGATATCTGTTATTTGTTATCCAGATATCCGCTAGCTAAATTGGTAGCCCTGAAACATTGACCGTTGCCCTAAGTGGCTAAGTTTTCAAACTATAGACCTAATCACATGACATCATGCTAACAACAACCGTCACTCTCGGATAGAAAACTGGCTCATGATTTGCATTGCAGAGATATGTAAAATCGGCAAACTTTGTTGTCATTTTCAGCCGTTACTGTAAAAATTAGAGATATACAGTTAACCATGTTGATCCAATCCGTCTGACATTTCTGCTGTCCTTATTTTATGTACTGTATTGATTTGCTAGAGTCTTTGATATGTACACGACAGCAAAATCTTGGGCTAACTGCCAGTTTGGGGTAAACTCCAGCTTTAGAATGTGGCCCGATAGGTAAATTTGGTCTCCACCTAACGTTAGTGACAGTGTTCTTATTAATAAGATATAAAAGCATTAAACATGCAATTTAGATGTTAGTGCATGATGCAGGGGTTTTCTACCCGAAAGGTGTTTGTGGCCAAACGTTGTGATTCGGTCTACAGCCGATGGGTTTTGAGATTGAGAATCATTATTGTGAATGTGGGTGGTGAACAGAAAAAAAAACAAAAAAAACAAAAGTCCAACCAGATGGACATAACAGTGAAGAGTGTTCATAAGTAATGCCCCAAACATCTGACTCACGCTACAAACCCTTTAAGATAATGCTAAGCACTATATTGGTGCAGCTATTTAGGTTCAGATATGTATCCATAGCAACTCCAAGATTTCTGACTCAATCGGTGGATTTCAAAGACAGACATCATGAAGCTATGAGTCTTACTTTTGAACTAGACATGAGTCGAGTTACTTGTTAGGTGTGGACAATCGCTGCAGCGAACACTCTGAAAACGCCTTATTGATTTCATGCTTGCAGTCAATTTCACTTTCTGAAAGTGTCTCCTCTTTCGGCTGACATTTTGGCTGACACATTTATCTCAGCGCAACTCAAGAGAGGGATTCTGTGAGCTGACCAGAGTTGACTGATGATCATTAACGCACAGCATGATTCACTGGATATTTTGGACGACACTCCCACTCACAACTGGTTGACCCAAAGCCATTATATATGCAAATCTGATTAGGTAGTGATTAATCACACTAAATGTACCAATTATAGCTGTGTCACTGAAGTCAGCTGGCCACTGCAGTCCAGTGAGCAGGATTACTGCAGGATTCAGACTGAGTTACCTGAGTCATGGTGTAAGTGCAGAGGTGGAATCGACCACAGCAGACAATTATATTCTGTTCTTTTGACCCAGTATTATATATTTGGTTCATTACGTCAAGATGTTAGTGACCCTTACACCTCCCTTATCGCTCAATTTCTAGAAATTCTCCTTGATTAATGGAAGTGGTTCAGTATGAGTTCTCTTTCAGTCACTTTCATGTTCACTGCATAAATCAACAACAAAATCCAGACATATTGTAAAGCTGCATTAATCATATATTTGGCCACTTGGGGGGCTGAAGAATTCACATAACAAGCTAAATACATAAAATATTGAGTTATAAAGATGGTTTGTCTAATATGTTGCAACACAGCTTCCAGTTTGACACACTTAAAGAAACGAGTTTGTATTATATTAAGATGAAATAGGCTACATGACATTTACTGCCATTAGATATCTCACCAGAACACCACAATCTCAGACCAAACAAATCTGTGCGTCATTTACTCTAGTTTGGGGCCTACAAGACAGCACCATGACCTGGATGACTGAGAACCTTCATCAACATCTCTAATGTAACGTTAGTCTCTCTTAGTCTACATTGAAAAACATGACATTAATTAAACACTGTCCCGCGTGTATGGCTGCTGCATAGCTAACGTTAACGTACAGGAGTTACTTGTCTGGGTCAATGTGTTTACTTTAGATTAAGAGGGAGATTAAGAGGACTCGGTGTATCCTCCATGCAAAATGGTGACAATATCCCCTGCGTGGTCGGTGGAAGCTGCGCAGACACCGGCAACTATCAGAGTTAAGTTCAGCCGACAACAGTAGTTTGTAAAAGGTCCTATCGGCGCCGATTAATCGACCTCTAATGGAAACATTGTTGTTTCAGTGAACAGTAGTTGCTTATACAGGTCTTTAACATTAATAGATGATAAAGATGATGATGATAAAACCCATTTAACAATTCAGTTTAATGAAACCAGTGATAATTCACATCCCCTCTCTGGTTCTTTTGTATGCAGTCAACTGTTCGCAACACTGAAATGAAGAGATGTCCTCATGTATCTCCATTCATCCCAATTGATTCCCATCCAACTCACATTCAATTCCTATTGATTTCCATCCAACTCACATTCATTCCTATTGATCTCCCATTCATTCCCAATCATTCCCATTCTTTCCAGGCCTCTCACTCTCTGTATTCATAGTGTGACGGCAGCAGCTTTGACATTTGATTAAATCCCCCAATAAAAACCTTTTTAGTTGTTTTGTGTGTGTGTGTGTGTGTGTGTGTGTGTGTGTGTGTGTGTGTGTGTGTGTGTGTGTGTGTGTGTGTGTGTGTGTGTGTGATCATCCACAATCACCATCTGAATTCTAGTGGTCCACAATGTTGTCCCCAGCTGCCCTCTGCCTCTCCCGAAACCCAGACAAATGGTAAATATAACCTTTAGTGGCCTAGACATGCTCACACACTCACACACATCCACACTAACAGGCATTTACAGAGACATGAAGAGAGTCAAAATGTTTCCAAAAATGAGTGCTCAAACTTTCTTTCTGTGGCTCTGCTATATTAATTTCTAGACCTGCTGGCCATGTTTAATGCATCAGGCATCAGATTAGCCTGGTGGTTAGGGAGACAGTCCCATAATTAGACAGTACCAGGTTTGATCCCATATGTATGGAGATATAATAATGACTGAAGTTTTGACAAATGTGGACTCAAACTTTGAAACACTGTTCATCATCTGAAAAAGTTGAACACCATATTTCCAAGTGGAAATTGACTTCCTGTATATCTCCCTGATACAATGCATAAGTTGAACTTGTGGATGAATATTTATGATATGTAAAGTAGATGCCGGATGTAAGTGTCTGAAAAACTTAGGGTGGTGGGAAGGGCAATTTCTGAAGAGTTTGCATACTTGTGAGGGATTTGTCAATTTGATCAACTCTCTTTTCAGAGCTATTCTCTTTTCAGCAGTTTCAGCATTTGAATGACACTACATCTCCATAGTTAACTTGTCTATCTTTGTGAAAATATAAGATTTAATGATAAAACAAATGTCTATAAAGTGACTACCCACACCAGGGTTTTGACACTGTGGGCCCTCTTTTAGACAAAAAGAAGACAACTGTGCTCGTCCATTGATTTTGATTTAGTGAGTTGTCCTGTGGGCTCTCACTTGAGTCCTGTTTTTGGCTGATATGACTGCAAAGTGACGTTAAACATAATAGCCCTTGAAGCTAACTTTAGTTAGCATACTGCTGTTCTCACCTACAGTTGTCGGAGAAGAATAGAAAAACCTGTATTGACCGTGTCTCCACACTCATCCAGACTTGAAGTGCTTTTGATTTTTTTTTTTCTCACTGCAACGTGTTACTTCTGCAAATTGTTGCACCACGCCAATCTCTATTTTGTTTATGTCTGCTTACCCATGAGATCATGTGAGAGGGATCACGTGTGAGCCCAGCTTCAGTCTGTTTGCTTTATAATCATGATTTGTTCAAGGTCCTATTCGTAAAAATAGTTGATTTTTGAGTCTCATTCCAGACTCGTCAAATACTGACACATAAGGACTGTAGGACAGGTTGGCCACCCAATGCATCAATATTTGACGATTTGAGAATGATACTCAAAAATCCACTTTTCTTACAAATAGGACCTTGTCATCTTTCCAATTTGCACCAAATTTGATACTGCACTTCCTTGGGTCCCCAGCAACAAACCTCCAAGTGTGAAGTAGATCAGATGAACGGTTCTCGAGATATGTGAACAACATACACAGACAGACAGTGATGCCTTGTGTTTTAGTTAGATGCTTAATTAGCTATGTTTGCATTTGCAATGTACTCTTAGATGTGGAGACTACAACTATTACTTTGATACTGGAGAAAGCTCAATGACACAATGATTCTCAGTCAAGTTCTGAAATTAAGAGACCTTTTGCTATGATCTCTAAGGATATTGATTGATGTTTATTCACAATGACAGATATCCTTGGAAAGTATGGGTTGCCCTCAATCTAAAAATGTGTATAATGTCTGTGTCTCTAGCATTATGACTCTGAGCTGTGTGTTGCAGCCACTGCTGGCGCTCCAACTGCTGACTGTGTTGAACCCAGAAGGCACCTGACCCTTTCATGATGCCTTTCCCTGGAACTCCTCCACCATGAGTTTAAACAACTCTGATCCACATGATCCAAATCCATCCTTTTTTGATTCTGCCAAAAAGTCCAAGATTTCTTTTCAATGATAAATGATTTTGGAATTGAAGCATCTCTGTGAAGTTTTCAAGCACTGGCTTTGAAGCCACTTGAAAACGGATGGTGGTGGGCTGCATGAATGAACGATATTTAAGGAATTTTGATGGTTCTTGATCTGTTGCTCTTTGATACCTATGGGCGGCCCATTAGACAGACTGACGGCAGGTTGGTTTGACTGTAGAAGGTAATTTCCCATTTCCTTGAATCTCTTTATGGAACAGAAAAGGGGGAAGTGAGACAGACGTTAACCATCCTCCCCCTTTTACTCTTGTTCTCTGACTCTTGATTGACCTCGTGGTATATTATCAAGAGTCATTTCCTGATACTCTTTATAGACCAGAGATGTCAAGCTGTGAAACATGAGCACAATCCTTTATACAGGACCTCCTAATGGTTAGATGAGTATTCCACCTTGTCGATATTTTGGGCTGTCAGGTGTTGAATCAAAATTAGTTTGACTATGGAAGCTCTGAACCATAATATGTTATATTTTGGATAAATTCCAACACAGGTAAGGTTGAAAATGGCAAAAAAAAAAGTGGTAGTGGTATAGGAGTGGATAAAGAAGCGTTTAAGGAAGTGGCAGAAGCTGTTTTAGATATTCAACAGGAATTTGAATTCTCTTCGCTTTTTGCGTAAATACGTATAAACTTAAACTATATAACTATATAAACTATAAACTTTGCTTCTGTACCTATTTCCCAATTTTTAAAAGAGGATCAAACAAACAAACACACACCAGCCTTTTAACCCAAAAGTTATAAATAAACAAACTTGCAGGCTATAAACGTTATAGCAGCAACACGTGATACACATTAAGACACATTTTCCCCGTATGTTTAACTACAACAACAGGACTGTAAACGATAAAACAATTAATTTGTCTGACTAACACGTTCACTTGTCCCGGACAAGTTATAACATTAACTGTAAAGGCTTACATGTTTACTCTGAAGCTTTGAAGCTAGCAAACTGACGTTAGCTAACACATTAGCCCAGCCAACATAAGCCTGAAGCCAGGTTCATTCATTCATTCATATTTTGGTACCACAAACTGAAAACGTTTTCACGAGAAAAACTGGCGTTTTCTTCAGGTTGTTTGTATTCTTTTCCACTTAATCTGTAGCCAGGTCGTCACTCAGTCTCCCTTTAGTGCACTGTATTTTCCTTTTTGTGGGATTATAAATACAGTGTGTCCTTACAGCTATTCCTTTTTGCCATCATCATCACTAACTCGCCATCAGTTTGGGACAGCATCACCTGGGACTCTAGGATTCTGCACACGACAATCAATGACAGGGATGTCATGATTAAATTTTGACGGAAAGAATAGATGCAAAATTGTGGGGAAAAAATAATTTATTGTTTGAATGTTCAACATCCCAACACAAACATTCATATCATCAAAGATGTATTTTTAGCTTGTCATCACCTCGTCACCTTAGTCATGAATAAAAAGGTTGTTGATGGACATTTTCCATCATAGTTTAGTAGCATAGTAGCAACAAAATTAACACTGGTACAACCCTGATGTTATCTACTTTTCACGTCATCAGCATCAGCATGTATACATTAAAAGATGCAATATGTAAGGATTTTAGTTGAAAACTTTAAAAAAAATTTATCAAAATTATCACTAGACTGTGAAGAAACAACCGTTTGGAAGTTATGATGTCTATGTATCGGATTGCAGGGATATCTACTAAAGTTAGCATGCTAACTAGCTAGCCCCAGCAGTGTAAACACTAACACTCCCCTGGTGCTCCTGGCTCCCAGTTCTGATTGCTAGATGAATGGCTAACCAAGCTAACTGGCTAAGGGCAGCTACAATTAGTAGCAGTTAGCAGTTACTCTGGTGAAATGCTGCCCCCTGTATGTTTGGAGTAAAAAGTCGATTGGAATTAGCTCAATATTCTCTAAAAAAAGAGAGAGGAAAACAAGTAAGCAATGTTATGACACGTCTTGTCTAATACCAGCATTCAACCCTGCTCACTATGACTAGAAAAATGAAGACAAGTTTTAACAGATAAAAAGGTTCCACACCTCTGCTACTACAAACCATAGTGTGAGTACACTGAGCTCCAATGTACGCTCCACGTCCCCGATATCAATCACTACCGCTGCAGCCTAGCATGGTGATTCACAGGAAACCTTACAAAAGAAGAAAGGAAGAAGGCTGATTGCTCCTTTCCCCTTTTTCTACTCACTCGTCTTCTCATTTCAGCAAACTCCACAACCTTAAAAATAACATTTCTCTCTTCTGTCTTTTCTTATTCCGTTCAATCTGTTCCCCGGACCACTACTCATCAGCCTGATCTCTCCCACTTTTCTTTCTCACTTCTCCTCATCTGCTCACCCCTGGGTTTCTTGCTCTCACCTCAAAGGCCAAAATATTTGCAGAGAAAAGGCAGAGGCACAGCAATGTGCAGCAGACTCCCCACAGCATACATAACGGCATCAGCTGGAAGTGGAGAGCAGGGGAGAGGAGAGAAAGAGCAAGGCAGAAGGGGAGGGAAAAAGGGAGGGAGGGAGAGGCAACATCATTGCAGAGCCCTCAGAGGATGCACAAACTATATCTCATACCTCAACACTAGTGAAGCAGGGATATACCTCCTCTCAAAGCCCTGTAGGAGCAAGCAACATAGACTTGTATCACCTTGATATAAAGCAGGGGTGAAGCAGGGGAAAAGGAAAGGAAGAAACAAGGCAGCAGACCTCGCCATTAGTGTGACGCTAGAAACGGGGGGAGGCACGTGTATTCTAGCCATTTCTCCAAATCCTGCAACAACAACAACACAGAGTTTTGTGGGAAACAATGGCTTTAAACCCCTTGAAGCTTTCACAGCAAAACATCTCACCGAGCCTTTCATTCCAGTCTGGAGCCTCCAGACCTGTTGTTGGAAACACAAAACTCACCGTTCAGTTTTTTTTTTCCCGATTCAAAATAAGTTGTTCCAAGAACTTTGAGGAAGTTAATCCCTATTTAAAGAGATTGACTCTTGTCTTCTATACTTTTAAACCAATTAAATACTTCTAACACTAGTCTGGGCTAAATATAAGACAAAGTGAGTTGTTAAGAAGGACTTTTGTTGTTCTGCATGACATATTTGTGAACATATTCACAGTTGCCCTGGCAGCAAGAATAGTGGATGCGAACTGGTTGCGTATTCTTACAAGTGCCTCTCATTGTTATTTCAGATGCGCTTTGCTGCCTCTCTGCTGCTCAATTCAAACTCCAAACAACAGAAAGTGCTGTTTGAGGGTATATAGAGGATTGGGTGGAATCGAAGTTGAAGGGGGTTTGTTGAGACAAGAGAAGAAACAGAAGGCTAGAAGAAGGAAACAGCTGCAGAATGAAATCAGGGAGATGGGGAGACCGAGGGAATAATACCTTTCTCACCTACACTTTTTTATCTCTAGCTTGCAATTCACCGCTGTCGTTTGGAAAAAACTCTGCACACAGTAACTCCAGCTCTAAGCTTCACCATTAACTGAATCAATTGAAATATCTATAATGCTACCTCTAAACTATACAAGATCATATAAGTCTAAACATTACAGTGCATGAGCCTAATGTTAGCTTGCAAAAAACCTGTGTTCACAGCTCCCCACTCATACAGACTCAATTGACCTGCTTTTTTTGGTCTCACTGCAACGTGTTCCTACAACAAGTTGTTGTACCATTCTCATTTCCATTTTGTTTATGTCTGCTTCCCCATGAGATCACACCACCATTTGAAATCCATGTGATTGGGTCCATTGGTGATCTAAGTTTAGACCAGTTCGTCGAGTTTTGACGCAGGTAAAGATCCTGAGTTCCCTGAAAGGTTCCTTAAAACACTGCAATGGGAAAAGGCTATTAATGGATCCATAGTTAATAAATACCTCAAGATTAAAGCGTGTTGCTGTCTTGCAACAATTCCCTGAGAAGATCTAAAGGATATCTTTTTCATCCATTATCAACTTGAAAGTAGAACTCTGGCTTGGTTATAATCACATCCAGTGCACTGCAAACTTTGATGGAATTTAACAAAACCAGCAGGAAAAAAGAGCCCTACCTGTCTTTGCTTGCTCTGACGTTGGCCTGAGGCGAGTGCTGCAAATCTATAGTACTTCTGTAGGGGAGCTCAATTGCTACAGAAGGGTTCTGCATTCACAAGGTTGACACATTTACTATTCCGTATCTTATTCATGTAATAGGGTTCAGTTTGAAAACCAATAGCCTGCAGGTAAGGAATCATCTTCATGTGATGATCTGTTCTGACCACAGAGAAGCCAGAGAGTTGCAGTAGCTTGCTGACATAGCAATGATATATATTAGATGTGTGGAGAGGAGGATTAGAATTCCCATACATTTCGACTGCAAATAGATACTACTTAGATATCTCTTGACTGCAGGGATTTACAGAGAAAAATCTGAAATGTGCAACGGAGAGTGAGAGAGTGTTTGGTAGAACTAGTTGACGGAGACACGTGAGATTTGCTCTCTTTCAGCGTTGGAGAGGAGAACATAAAGGTGCAAGGGTATATGCTGCAAAAACAAAGACGGAGGTGTTCTTGTCTTGGTTATATGGAATAAGGCAGAGGGTGAGAAACTACAAGACAATGCCAGAGGAGTATAGGTGAAGATATGTCAGGAAAAAAATAAATAAAAAAGGAGACGTATAGGGACTAAAGGAAGAGCACAAGACAAATGAGGACAGATGGAGACAAGAAAAAAAGACCACTTCTTAGAAATACATACATATCTATCCACCTTGCTTGGCAAAATATTATTTTTTGGGCAAAGGTGCTAAAACCTGCTGCATTGCTGCTGTTTTTAAAGTTTATTTCACTGGTCTTTCTGAAAAAGCACCATGTGTTCCAAGGTTTTATTTTCCATATCCAACGAAAAGATAGAGGTCATGAGTATTTACCACAGAACTTGATAAAAGAAGCTAAACAACAAGTAATTTCTTGACAATTAATAAATGTCCTGTTCACACAGGTTTTCATTGTCATGTTGATCTGGTGACAAATGTTATGAAGGTAGGACTTATATGGGCCTGTCAGAGGGCAGAGGTCATGGAAGAAGAAAGAGGGAAACACCAAGAAAGCTGGCATTGTAAGAATATCAATGAACTAGGACCCTCTTGTCATGGGGGCACATTGGCCACAACGCCAGCCAACATGTTGAAGTTCCGACCCATGTAGCCGTTATTACATTATACCATGAGGAGTCAGTACTCATGGGTTGCACCGTGCCTATCTTCAATCTCTGCCATCATTTTAAGTTTTGTGACTGCTTCTTGTGACTCTTAAGCATTCACAAAGTCTGCCCACAGACAGACGGACACAGACGCCTTGCAAAGTATTGGAAAGCACTTCTATGGGAGCTCCTCTAATTCTGGCCCTCTTGCTGGGACCACGCCTGTGGTCTCGGCCATTTCAGAAGTTAGTAGTTCCATTTCAAGCGGGTCTCTCTAATTGCTGCCTTCATTTTGTCAATTGTTCACTTTTTCAATATTTGGCCTGGACTCTGACTTTCTGCAACCTCAATCCTGAAATAACTGATGTTTTGGCCACTTGGGGGCAGTGGAAACAATTTACAAACACAACATTGAGATTACCATTAATTTATAATTGTGATTCTGATAGCTTGGCAAACAAAAAAGTCCAAATCCACTCCGTTTTTGGTCTCTACCAATTTGTGTCCCTTTTCAGAAAAAGGTACAAAAATTATGGGACAACGCCCCTCCAATTCTGACATTAGTTTAAGGTTCAACAATTTGATAAGGCTTCCCTTTGAAGCATATTGACACCTTAAACATAACCATTAAAATGTGGATCATGATTTAAGGTTGTAGAAGCAAATGTTACAATTTTTATGTATTGGTAATGTGATGATTTAGTATGAACATGTTGTATTGGTCAACAAAAGCTTGCAGGTACATTCAATGAAAATGATTTTTCTGTAATGTTAAATGGACGGACGGTTAAGTAACGGACAGCTTTATAACACTACAAAACAGGGTTGAGGAAAGGTCGGGTAAAAACTAGTTTGCTTCATTACTCTGATCTTTTCCTCCTCCTGTCTTTTTCATCCTTATTCCGACCGTGTTTCTCTCTATCACTTCTGAGTCTGTAGCTCTTTACATTCTTTCACAATCCCATTGGTTTCTCGCTCTGAGGCTGTGATTAGCCAAAAAACTACCAGGGCCATTTTAGGGATGCAATATGCAGTGTGTGTGTGTGTGTGTGTGTGTGTGTGTGTGTGTGCGCGCGCGCGTGATGCTCTCCCCTCTATAACAGTTGCTTCTACAATCAATAGGTTTATTGATTGGATGGAACAGTAATGGAAAGGTATGTGTCTGAGGTCATTATTTGAATCTCTGTTTTTTCACTTAACACATACACGTACACGCACACACATGCATACACACACTGAGCCAGTGTGTTTTTATACATTACACCTTTATAAAAATGTTAATGGGGGAACATAATGAAAAAAATCAGATTCCCACCTAAGCTAAATAAATTTGTTCCCAGAATCCATTTTTGAGCCTGTGGATATGACTTATTCATCTTTTTGGGGGGAATTTCATGTAGATGTGATTTTTTAATTCATCATGATGAATAGTTTGAAATAAAAAAGCAGGATTTTCCAATTAGATTGTCCCAAGCCGGCCTTTTCATCATCTCTCATCTCTCATAATTACCATTCCTCTGCCTTTCTCTTCTCTCTCTTGGTTTCTCATTTTTTTCTTCGTTCTCTCTCTCTGTCTGTGGTTTTGTTTCTGTCTTCCCACTATTGCATACTTTCCCTCTAAAACCACTTTATCTCTCTCTCTCGGCCCAGCCCTCTTGCCCTAAAGCCCCCTTCACTCCATCTCTATCTTACTCTTTTACTTTCTCCTCACTTCACCCTCAGTCAGTATCTCTCACTCTTGTCTTTTTCATCTGTGCCTTCTTGTTTTCTTCACTCAGTTCTCATCTGTCTTTCTTTTTTTCAGTCTTTTTGAAAGCCCCCCTTATTCCTCTATTTTCTTTCTCTCTCTACACACACACACACACACTCTCTGTCTACCCTTTCACGTCTTGGCCTATATGACACCTGTCACATACAGCCTGCAAATAAGTGTTTGTGTGTGTGTGTGTGTGTGTGTGTGTGCGCGTGTTTGTGTGCAGAACCCAACATCAGTAAAGGCAGCAGCCCCCTTTTTCTCCCTCGCTCCTCACTTATATAAATTAAAAACATTAATCAGATTAAGACCGGAGTGTCAGGTGTGGCGTCAGGCCAGCAACTCCATTTTCTTCCCCAGCGAAGGAGAGAGAGCGAGCGAGGGCGGGATGGAGAGAGTGAGAGAAAGCAGGAGAAACACATTTGAAAGGGCAGGAGGAGAATAAGAAGAGGGGGGAGTGAGAACATCTCCTACATCTTATCCAGGCTTTTGTACACACGTCCATAATGCTATAAAGTCCATCATAAAGGACAACGCCAAAAAAGACACAATGCCATCTGTGTCTCTCTGACTGTATCACGGACACTAGTGTGCTATACATACTGTAAATAGACAGTAAATAGAAAATAAATAGAGATAATTCGAACTTGGTGCTCTTATGTTTAAGTTTAACCAAAAAAAACATGAACTTATCTTTATGTTTTAGACGTGTGCAGGAAATTGGAATCAAAGTAAAAAAAATTCAAATTGGCTGTAAGTAAATAGCACTGCTCACCTGTACTGTACTTAAAATGTGTATGTTGAAAAAATGACTTCCCATAGATAGTGATAATGATGTTTGATTATTGTAATGAATAGTCACCAACTGACCAAACCTTTATATGATAAAAAACTTAAAGCAGTGATAAAATAGTGATTTGTTTTTTTTTTACATTGAGATCCATTATTGACCTTCTAGACACATAGCCATGATACATAACATATTTTAAGGTCAAGGGTCAATCTCCATCTCTTTTCTAGAGCCTTTGACTTTCTCCAGGCTCTCATCTGCAAATGAAACCTGCTCAAGTGTTAGTTTGATCGCATGATTCTAGGTGTTACAATCAACCCAGCCCCACCTGTCCCTATATGGGATGGTTGTCATACACTAGACTTCCCTTCCAAAGACTGGGGTTTGCCCATTTGTGACCATAAACCAAGAGTGTTATGTTTTGAAGTTATGTTACATATGCTGGTTAACATACGTAACTTACAACATCACTTGAGTTATGTGACATGCGTTATGAGACTGAATGTAGGTATATCAACCCAAAATAAGATCTTGGCCTCATCCTAACCAAGTAGTTTTTGTGCCTTCACCTAACATAACCACAACCATTTGACAACAACAGTCCGAATGTCATAACATGTGAACTCAGCAAGCTTTATTTTAAAAGTCTGGAAACATGTTGCATATTATGTACTAATATGTATGATCTCAGTAAAGCCTCTCTGAATCTAAATCATTTGGATTGATTTTGGGGTGAGAATGTAGGATGAGTCACAGAAAATGATAAAGGGAGAGAGAGATACACCATGTGATAGTTGATGTCCACTCTAAGCGATGGGCGTTCTTCTCTATTATTACTCTGTTCTGCCTCCAGTGTTTAGAGTTAGAGGACCCAGCTGGCCTGTTTCAACCACTCCAAGCACTGTAATGAGTCCATTGAGTGATTCTCCTCTGGTAAGACTAAAAATCTGTAGCAATAGAGGCTGCAATGTTCAATACACCTGATGATAAAAAGTATATAAGAATATAAGTTCAGCTGGGCTGAAGATGTAAATGGAAATGTGAGGGTGGCAGTAGATGAACAGCCATGGGTCACTCAAATCATCTCATGGTGGCATATAGCATTTGAATGTTGCAATGTTGTGTGCGCAGTTGATATTTTGGCCTGAGGATGGCACAAAAGGAAAAGTGAAGCAACATGTGATGGATTGATCCTCTGTGGAGCATGAATGAGATCTTTGTAAATTTAGTAGCAATCTGCCCTTTATATCGTGAATTGTATTTTGCACCAGGAGACGTTTACGCAGGTGGTGGTTCAGGAGACATCGAAGGGGATATCCTGGACATTAGGATTCATCCTCTGGGAGCCATGAATATCTACAGGGAATTACATGGAAGTCTAGCTATTGTTATTCTCTATCTTGAATTAGCAATATCTTAGCTTATCAATTTGTCTTGAGAGTCGAGCCCAGTGTCAGAAAATTTAGTCTCCTGAAAAGTCTGACGGTATTCAAAAAACTGTTATTGTCAACACAACCAATTAAAAGACCAACAGAACCAACAATCTGTCTCTTAGTATTTTCAAACTTCCCTGCCCTGTGACTTTCTCTCAGCCTTAAGCCCATTGGTTCTAACTGAAGATGTTAAACATTAAAAATGGATCACAAATACACTGTCAATGCAGTTACTAGAACACATTACTTAAAGCTCCAGTGTTTGTGATTTTGATGGTAATCTGACTACTACACCTTGAAATTTCTTGTTTAAATACGGCTTTGCACGAGATATTATGGGATGACATTGCAATGCTCTGTGGTTGATGAATGTCAGTGATAACTACAGCTTCAAAGGAGGAAGTGAGGAGGTGATCTTACAGAATGAAACACAAGTACAATTCATTATTTGTCATTTTGTTTCCTCGAATAATCTGATTCACTTCACCTTTACCTTCTGAGTCACTCCATCTGATGTTGTTGCTCTCTCTACCCATTCATTTTCATGTATTTCCTGTCCTTTCTTACCAGTCAAACGTCATAATTCCTCATTCACCAGATTAAACAAAAAAAAGCTGAATGGTGTTCCCACATGAATGCCTCTGTCAGCTTTCGTGAGTCTGTTTTGTGTCGCTCTCCCCCACTTTTCTACCACTTTACTCATTTCTGTTTCACAAATACTGTCATCTCTATATGAAGAGTCGTGTGGGTGAGGGAGGCTGCAGTGCGAGCTATGGATTCACGCACAGAGACACACATCCTGGCTGCTGCATACGGTTACACACCTCACTGTACACACACACACACACACACACACACACACACACACACACACACACACACACACACACAAACACCGATGGGGGTTTTATCAGCAGTTCCAGAGAGACAATAAAAATGAGATAAAAGCAGTGATGGGTGGTAATGGAGCAACCTGACACACACACACACACACACACACACACACACACACACAACCAAACACACACACACACAGACTAAATACAGAGTGAGAGAGGCCCTGAAACGCTTTCAGAACAAAACAGCCTCAATAAATCACCATTAATCTAGTTTGTTTTCATGCAACAACTCAAGTGTCACTTCATCAGGGAGAGGAAGTATTCCTCCTTCAGTTTAGTCCATTATTCATGTGTTTTACTGATGAAGAGCTTAGAGAGTGAACGAGGCAGAGAGAAAAGGTGAGAGAGAGGGGAGAAAAGATAAACAGCAGGAAGATGAAGGTGAGGAAAGAGAGAACGCTGTAGAGCTGCCTGATGGATGTTGTGGTCGGCATACTAGTGTCCTAATTGGAGTGACATACTACCAACAACAGACACGGCAGTCCAGTAGGGACTGACACTTAGAAGGAGGGAGATATTTACGACTAACGAAGGGAAAGAGAGAGGACAAGTGTTCTGTCTCTGAACAACTGTGTCATTTTAACTTGTCTTAACTCTGACAATCATAACAAGCTGCTAAAATCTGATTTTTTTGACTCCTGCATTGTTTATGTCCATGTGTCTTCCTTTTCCCTGCCTTGGCAAGAATCCTGCTGCATTTTTGGCTAGTTATCACCACCTTTTGGTCAGTGGAATACACTCCACAGGGTACTTTAACGGAGCTTGAACACAACCCTTCACAACATGCAATTTGGGGGATGGAACCTGACACCTTGACACTATGCCTTTTGGGAGCGGAGTGCCCTGTATTTTGGAGGAGTGATGGGGATTTTCAAGGACATAACTACAGTATTTTCTCCTCAAAAAGTAAATTAAATTAAACACTTGTAATGAACACTACAGACCAGCATAAATAGATGGTGTGATACAGTGACTGCACATGTAGTGTGAGATTACAGTTTGAGACGTGTCCAAGTCTGAACAGTTTTGACATTAATTAAATGAATTAATTAAAAGACAGAGTCAAAATAACCCAAAGAACCCTATCAAGCAGTATTTGTCATTTCCTTGATCATAATGTGAGTCATGTCAGTCCTTTTAGATGAAGAAAAGTTTGAAATAAAGAAGACCTGAAGCACTGGGCATCACGCTCTATTTCACTGGCAGGCAGGATTAACTCCATTAAAATGGTCATTATGCCAAGAATGTTGTATTACTTTCAGACAACCCCAGTCTAGCTGCCAAAATATTTCTGTACAGAGTTGGACAAACACATTTCAAGGTTCAGGGTCACTTATTTGTCATTATGCAATTCACAGATGCATAACAAAATGACAGTTCATAATTCCGTAATGCTACGCAAACATAGAACATATACAATATGGCAATTTATATACATATAAACATAGACACATAAACAACCAGGAAATACTTCTGAAGGGAATTTTTCTTTATTTACGTCCAGGCGACTGTAAACATTAATGATAGTATGGTTTTTAGGTTGCTGGAGTCCTGAACTCTGTTGTGGCGGAGACTGGTCTCTGTAAAGATGTGGGAAAAACAGCCTGACAGCCTGAGTCTCATTTCATACATTTTATTTTCTTGTGATTTGACATTAGCCAGAAGGAGTTTAAAGTCAAAGCCTCGTTAGCATGGCTTGTACACCGGCTCTCTTCCTCTCCTCCCAAGGATGGTCCAACTGGTTAGGTTGGATGGCAGAAAGATGCCATGGGCATTGATCGTCACAAAGTCCGCTGCTCTTAAATCCAAAACCTGGGCTTTATTCTCCAGTCCAGTATATTCCCACAGTCTGCTGTCCTGTTTTCACGCCTGCCCTACTTGACTTCCAGAAAGAGCTGAAATGTATTGCTGACCTTAAATGACATGGTAACCCAAGGAATCATTATTTTAGGCATCTATAAAATTGAGGTTTTACCTGAAAACGCTTTGCTTATTTTTCGTCTTACTGTCTATCTTTTCATAGACCTTGTTGACCCACCTGTTCAGTTCAAAAAACCCAATAAAGACAGTTGAATTATAGGGAGGTTTTAAATAATTAATGACAAGACATAATATAAATTTGCCCAGAGACAGTTAACACTGACCCAATCGCCAGAATAAATGTTAGCCAAGTACCTTAATACAATACGTTCTTTATGTATATTTGTTTAGCTTGAATTTTTTATTTCTCTTTTGTCACTGTACACTTTGTTTATGCTCTGTTTGGGCTTAGACACAGAAACCACTTGGTTTTGGTTTGGAAAGCATCAAGGTTTGGCTTGCTTGGTTTGCCGCCATGTTCACAGATGGAGATTATCTGACTTACCATGAAAAATAGCTGGTTTTAGTCGCCACAAAACCCCTGGATATGTCTCCAGGTGTCCTTAAAAAGCCTATGTGAATGTCATATGCCACGTTTGGTGTACATGTCAACATTGACATTAATGTCATTAGCAAAAACATCCTGGTGACTATGCTGGACAGTTACAGACCCAAACACAACATATACTCTACTACTCTACTTTACTTTTACTTCAGAAAGACACTTTGCTACTAATCAGTGACATGGAAATGCATTTAAAGTTTGATAATCAATTAATATGACAGCATTTACTCCCTGTGATGGTTGGAAATGTTCTAAATTTGGTGCAAAAACTTCACTTTTATGCAAAATAGATGCCAGGTCGATCAGCCTTTAACTCCAAAGTCAAATGTCATACGGAACTGTACGATTTTGTACTAGAAGTTTCATCACAGCCTTTCTCAGTTCGCAGTAGTTGGAACACTCTTCATCTGTCTCCCTCCAGTTACTATGGGCGTTGAGCTGTCCTCCCCTCCCTCTTTTTCCTTGCTGTCTGCTCTGTAGATGGTAGATATTGCCAGTTTAAAAGAAGTGTTGCCCTCCCACCGCAGTCCATCCATCACAGGCAGGCAGGCTGGCACTAAGCAGCTCCTCGTTTGACATTTACCTCCCCTCAACTTTTCCCTTCCCATTGTTTGATCTTTCCCCCCCTTTTTGAGATGAGTCATGCTTTGTATTTTTAATGTACTTGTACCTCTATTGCAGTGTATGAACACAAATCTTAATTTTATGCAGGTGCGCAATAGACATCTACATACATTTATTTTTGTAAACACACTGTACATACATTACTTTAACAAGATGCAAGAGTAAAGCCTGAAATAGACAGATGGAGGGATGGATGGATGCAACATATTTATTGACTCCTGTGGGTAAACAGGGGGCACATAGCTACATATTTGTAGAGACATGTTTTGCTCTACAACATATTTGCTTCCTGTAAGAGATGCAAATCCTTTTATTGACAAGACTAAAATTTTCAAAGCATGAGCCATAAATCAAAGCAAACCCTCTCCCACCATGCAAGGCAGATGTCCATTATGAATGAACAGGAACAAAGACAACTTTTGATCCAAAAAGCAGACGGTCGGAATCGATGCAAAGACCTCATTACTGACAGAGTTTTGTCAGCTTCATCAAAAGAGCTTTCCAAACTCTCTGGGAGAAGCCTCTGGTTACACTCCGTGCAGGGAAGGAAGCACAGAGAGAAGGCCCTCGTTCTGTGCCTGCTTTGGGAGAGCTTTTTTCTCACAATCTAGGCTGGTCTGTTATGATTAAAGGGACAGCCCAACATTATGGAAACATGCATTTATTTGCATTCTTGTTGAGAGGAAACTGAAAAGATCAATACCACTGTGATTATGAAGCATGGAGGCAGAAGCTGGTCGGCATAGCACAGCAAGAAAATCTGCCTATTGGGAGCTTTTAAGCTCACTAATTAACATGTTACGTCTTGTTTTGTTAGTTTACATATGAAAACAAAGACATAACTTATAAGCTTGTGGTTGTTCTGCATTTTGTTGTTGTTGTTTATGTGTTTGTTTTTCGGTGGGGAGGGGATCTACTCCTTGGCAGGACCAGTGACCTGCAGTTATAAACCAGACTTATTCTACTAAGTAGATTCCATTTGGCCAATAAATGTCAAGTTTTGACATCGTCATGAGTCGCCAACTGATGCAGCAAGACAGGCAGTAAGGCAACACAGAAGACAGACAAAACAGGAAGTAAAAAAACTGGTTCTCCAAGAAGTCAAAGGCGCTATCCCTGCAAGCCTGGACCCTCACCAGTATGCGTTCAGAGCCAAGAGCCCCATGCCTGTCTACATCAGTGGAGCTGAGTTGGAGCAGGTGAGCTGATTAAGGTTTCTGGGAATTATCATTCTTGTTCTTGTCAAGTTTTACAGAGGAGCAATAGAAAGCATTGAAGGCTCTAAAGCGAGTGATTAAAACTGCCCAGAACTCACTGGTACCCATCTACAGAGCATCTGCTAAATCGGTGAAGTGAGATGTCTACACAGAGCCCAAATATACTTAAAGATACCACCCACACAAGCCACAGTCTGTTCACCCTGCTGCCATCTGGCCAAAGATACAGAAGTGTCCACCTCTGAACCACCAGACTAAGGATCAGCTTCTTTCCTTTGAGACTCCTGAACTCATCCCCACAATAAAAAAAACTATGTGTTTATGACTTATTTATTCATCCATTTATGTAATTATTCTTTTGTGAGTAGCATGAAGGGACTACAATTTGCATTTCACTGTCCAACACTGTTGTAAAATGACAAATAATGAAACCTCTTGCTTTTGACTGAGTTGTAATTTGCCTTCAGTGGTCTGCTTGTAAAACTGGAGAACCCTCACTGGGCTTAAATCTACACTAAAATGAAATCACAGAGAGGAACCAAGGTGTTAAAGTGACCTAAAATAGAGTAAAAACAACACTTAAATAACTAAATAATCTACTTAGTTGTATAGTATCAAGCATTGATTAATCCATTTTAATGTTTAAATCATTTTACACTGTCTCATAACAAAACATCCATTCTAGTGGACATGAGGTCTGAAGCAGGAAATGCAACATGAGCATTAGTCACAAGTAACGACAACATTTCATTAAATATGATTGCATGTCTCCTGTCTGCCTATCATTTATCCATATTTAGATTTCAAAGGTGCTCGGAAGACAAACGCGTCAGTGTTAGTCATTACATGAAAGGAGAAACGATCTGGCTTCTCATCTACTCTCTTTGTATCTTGTCTCTATGAATCACACACATCAGTGCCTTAACTCATCCATCCTGCCAGTTATATCCGTCACATATGTAGAGGGCATCCCGCCCTGTGTCTCACAGGCTAGCTGGGTCTGTGCATACACTTCTTATCGAGTATTGTAGGTATAAATATGCACGTCTGTTAAGATAAATTATGTATGACTTTTGGCTCTAAACTCTATGTACGCTTTTACACTCGGTAAAATGTGAACTATGGGTATGCGTGGGCCCTATAGATTATGGAGCCAAGGGAACTGACAGAAGACAGGCCCTAAGGAACACTCATCTGGACCGGTGCCATGTGGCAGACTACCTTTCTGTAATTAGGCGCTCTCGAGAATCTGGGTTACAGTGTCTTGCTTCATTCCCATATCCTCCATTATTGGATTAATCTCTCTGACGTTCCACATTGCAGGTCGTGCTGTGGGTGTGCTCCACTATCTCCAACACAAGGGCCCTGTGCCAAGTCTTAGAACGCTCCTGGCTGGGGGCATACAGAGTGTGCAACAAAGTCACATATGTTCATTAACTTATTTTAAGCCTGAATTAAGTCATTTCAGGTTGTGAAAAATCCATGTTGGCTTTTCATCATAAATGCACATTTTCATGCATAATCCAATGAGTAACAACTATCCTCTAACTAATTTAAAAAAAGCACAGCTAATGTGATTAGTGTGTTTGACTTTGCGTGTTTCACATTGTGCATCTCTCTGTTGCAGTCCTGGAATATTAGAGGGCTCTCCCACGCTGGGCTTCCTTCCAACTCCTGTACTGTAAAGCTCCAGGCAAGCAACATATAGGACAGATGGCACCGTATCTTCATTACCCTTCTTGGCACATGGCCCTTCTTCCAGTACGGGCGGATAGGAGCAACCTGTATCAGGCTGTGCCCCAGCAGCACGCCTCAGAAATCAGCTCATTCACTCAAAGGGGAATGACAATTACTCCTCCTTTTGGGCTGCGTTTCAAAGATGAATTATTAATAAAAAAAGAATGGATTTTCATTACACTTCCTGTATGTCTTCATGTTGGTATGAGTCATATATTATATGCCTGACTGTCACATGGTTTGAAACATTTAAATCCTCGGGAGGATAATTGACCCGGCCCTTATAATTGCCTCTAATTTAGTAGCAATAATAAAGTGTAACTGTTCAATTAACTTAAAAGGTCATCCGAAACATCTCTAACGCTGATAATAAAGCTACCATACATTTCACCCACAGTGATATTCATGTGGCAGATGGTTCAACCTAATAACGGCGACTAACCTCAAGCTGACAATTGTCTAAGTATCACACAGGAAATTGTATTCTAATGATTTTTAGTAAAGGTTGGTACTTAAAGGGTAACTCGAACTAATTGTACACATTAAAGCGTGTCTACAGGTCTTGGGGAGAACGTGATATATATGAATAAAGTACTATAAAGCTTCAGAGGAAGCTGCATGTAGTCTGATAAACTGCCCCCACTGATGTCACTCAGGGGCTAAGATCATGTATAAGGCTGCGGGAATAAAACCTGAAACCTGGAAATAAATTAACATTTTTGCACCTCTGGTTCCCTTGTCTCAAAGTAATTGGTTTTTATTTGAATGGTTCAAATTTTTTGGTTAAATGCCATAAGTAGGGTCGGTTGGTAACACAAGCTTAAGATATTTCCATTTTATGATAAGCTTTTGTTTGCCACAGAGTTTATTTTCTGCAATAATCCAAAATCCAATAGTAAAATCCTTGAGGCTTTTTGTTGAGGGAACCAGGGCGATGCTAACTTCCAGGTTAGCCTACAAAAATACATCATCCCTACAGCACTCTATAGGCTTACCTGGCTCTGTTGCCACAAACACAGCTGGAAAAATGTCCTAGCGTTAAAATGTCTCTTGCTTGGCAGTCATCTCGCCCAGCTGTCAACCATCCTCTCCTCTTCTGGGCATGAAAGTCAGCTCATATACACATGTAATCTGTAAGTTATGACACAAATTGTAGAAATGTGGAAAAAAAATGTGATAGGTACAAAACGTACAAAACTTCCAATGCCAACGTTTTATTCTTTTATTCACTCGGTCCTTAACTGTCGCTGGTCGCTCTTTTGTCTGAAGCTGCTCAGGACGTGATCAAAACACTATGTCCTTACAGCACCTGATGCATCACACAATTGCTTTTTGAAGAGAGTTTTTGGGAGAATCAGATTGAATAAGGTCTTGTTTGCCAATTAGAACACAACTTTCTTACAATGTGGTGTGAGGCATTCCCTTGTTTGTAGTTGTATGTAAAAGGTTAAAAATGGTTTATTGAGCAGTCAGCGCCCCTCTGATGTCTTTAAAGGTGACAAGAATGCAGAATTACACTCATGTAACTTATATTTAAATAATACATTGAGGAGACAAAACACCAGGCCTGGTTTTCCTCTTTCAAGTTGATTCTCGCATATCTATTGTTAAATGTTTAAATCCTTTTTCCTCAAAGGGTCCTGCATAATTGATGGAGACACTATGCAGGCAGAATCCTGTTGTTTTATGCAGATTTGTAATACAAGGAATGGTTGAAATGTAGCTGAGCCTGTCATTATGTTCAGTCCCGCAGCATTTTAGGTAGCGCCCAAAGCAAGATGTGTGGGGCATACTGTTTGTTTGGCCTTAGATCCAGCTGTAAACAACTGTAGACCAGAGAACCTCTCTTTGCTTTAAAACGAATTGCTTCTGCAAACACGTTCGACTGCTGTGCTGGGCAGAAAAATCTCTGGATAACTACGTTTCCATTATTTTGAAAAGACAGCATTTACTCATGACACACAGCTCTGTGACCTGTCATTAAGTTCGTAGCAGATTGTTCTTTTGCAATTTGTGTCAGTTTGGTCAATTTAACATCATTTGGCTTAAATAAGCATGTCGTTCCACTACTCTATGAAGCACTTTCCTCTCACAAGCCATGGTAGGTTTGAAAATAATAGGTAAAGTATTAGTCATAAGTAAAACACCTGTAGGATGGCCAGTTATTTATGCTTATTTATTGTTTCCATTTTTCCCCAGATTGTAACTCTGCATGCATTGGAGTCAGTGTGACGCTGTTAATACAGCTGTTTGTGTACTCTTCTCAAACTATAAGAAAAACTTATTTTCCATTTTATCTAATATAAATTGCCAAAGATACATCAGTGGGAGAAACATTGTTGTCAGATCATCCTGCTGTATTTGTGAGTGATGATGAATCACAGACCTGACTCACCTTCAGAGCTTTTGAATTACTTTTTTCCTTTACTTTAGTTTGTCTGAACCCTCCTACGTGGGTTCCCTTAGGCTCTAGGTTCTGAATCCCGTTGCATCAAATCCAAGCCATCTTGGGCAATAAACTTAACTTTGATCAATAGGTGATATAAGTTGTGCAATCGTGCTTTCTTCAACTTTGTAATATCCTGAAGATTAGATCTTTTTTTATCCACTATTAATCTGGACATTGTCATACACGCCTTCATTATATCCAGCTAAGATAACTGTAGCTCGCTGTTTTCCTGTATCAATCAATACAACTTTTCCAATCTGAACTGGTTGAAAGTGCTGCAGCAAGACGACTTATGTAAGCACATTCTGCATAATGCCTATTCTTGCATTTCTTCATTGGTTACCTGTACATTTTAGAACTGCTTTTAAACCACGCTTAGGGTTGGCCCCTAATTAAATCACTGACTTATTTACGAGCTTGCCTATGTGCCTGAAGGCAGCAAGATCCTCTGACAGAGGTCTGTTAGTAATTCCTAAGACAGTACTGATGGACTGTTTGTTCGTGAAAATCTCAATATTGATTTGGGGACAGTGACAAAGCTGGCTAGCTGTTATCAAATGTACCATGAAACTATATTTTTACTCTCAACCGTTCAGAATTTTATTGACTTTAAATCTTGCTAGCATAATGTTAGCTTTCTGGCTAATGAACCAAAGTGTTCTGTGAGCTAAGAGGACAAGTGTATCTCAAGTTACCAATCTTTCCCTAAGGGTTGTCCTATTTACTGGAGTAGTGAACAATGTTTCCATTGCATAAGAACCTTATGGGATGGTAATGAGAGTTCCAGATATCAGTCAAACTCTTAGGAGTTATAGCTTGTGATAAACTTATTTTGATCACAAAACGCACAAAAATATAAATTAATGATCTTAATTAATTAATAAATGTATTTATTAGTAAGTGACCATGGTATAAGCAGGATAATGGCCTTCAAGGTGTCCATAATCCAGAATTGATGGACTCTGCAGATGCATCCGTCAGTTGGTTCTGGTCTCCACATTGTCCATTAATTCCTAACAATTGACCCCACATTGGGCATTATGCCTCATTTATGCTTTAAAGAAATCTTATTGTATGATCTGTTTAAATTAAAATAAACTTTCATTGCATTGAGTCCAATTACATGGCTGATGAGATGTAAATAACATAAACATAAAGGATTTAAGTAGAAATCTGTTTTTGTTTTCTTATTTAATGCTAAAATTTAGGGAGTGATTCTGCATTGATTCAACAAATCTGCTGTTACTGTGGTGGTTTGCAGAATTAAAATGGATCCAAAACTAAGGCAGCTGCACTGTTAAGTACTGGCTAAGTATTCCCTATTTTGCACATGAGGCTTCACGGAATAGAATTGCAGTAGTGAGACAGAGAATCATGAAAATGTATTATGTGCTGATGAGAACTGCAAAACTCTCAGCTGTGCTCATTTCAGCACCAGCTCAAGTCAAATTTGAAGCCAAAAGTCAGTCAAAATAATCTTTAGGACAGAAGTTAAATGACTTCAGAGTCTGTTACAGGGACTGGCGATCTCACCAAAACAAATGCAAAATGCAATGCAACAAATGCTATCTTTTGCACCGACAAACAACAACAAACACTCACGCCAGATGACAAGAGCAGTTTTACTGCAAACGTCTGGTACATGTGTCGCTGTTAAGCTGCAAAGGTCATGTTGTTTTGGAAATGATGATGTAAGTAATTTTAGGTCTTTTTCAGAAAGATCTCGCAACTCAAATTGTGCTCTGTCAAATGGTTAACTACTAGGGTTAAAAGCAGTTTCTGTCTACTCCATGGTCATACACCACTTTCCCTAATAATAATAATCTATAGCCAAACACAGCAAAATTCAGTCTGGGATAATATTGATAGAGCCTCTGCAGTCTGGGCTCCTAGACTATGAACTGATATGCCTGAAGAGATCAGGGCTGCAAATTCAGTCTTGTCTTTTCAATGAATCTTGAAAACCGACATTTACGGCAGCACGTACAGATGCAGCGGCCGGTAGCTCCTCCAAATCATGCCACATTTTTGTTGTTTTGACCATCATTTTTCTGGCTTTATTGTTGAAACACATACTGCCCATGGCAGAAATACTGCCATCATCATTGAGGAAGAAAGTGGGTGTTTTGGATTAAGAGCAGCGGACTTTGATACCATCATGGCCAGCCAGACCACCCCACGGAGGAAAAGAGTCTGAATAAGAGCCTTGGTAATCCAGATTGGTTTAAGGCTGCTCCTGTGTGGAGAGACTGAGACCTGTCTCCATCACGACATCTCACGCACTCAGTGGGTGGACCGGGTTCTGAGCCGATGGAGTGCAGGACTACAGCTGGACCAGGCGAGGTGGACTCTGTGTTTATAACTTCGATGCTTAGCGCTCACACACAGTCAAAGTTGATGGACAGTGTCAAAATTTTGATATGAAAATGCCAACCTCTTTATCATCACCATCTTGTTGCTGCTGCTTACATACACCCTGACGCAGATTCAAAAGATGCACTATGTGTTTATGTACATTTGTATATAAATAACTGTATATGCTCTGTGATTTGTGTAGCATGGAGGAGTTTACAAACGTTCATTTCATTTTGCAACCCTGTGTTGTGTAATGACGAATAAATTACCTTGTACCTTAAAAATTGCTTCACAGAGATTTTATTTGTTTCATGATACTTTAGTTCTGTCTTTATGCATTTAGTTTTTATGGCTTTTAGTTTGTTTAAGTTGTGTATAAAATGTGTGTTTATATTGTAATATACTTTGTAACTGTTTGGAAAAGTTCATTTTTGTTATGAAGGCTTTCTTTAACATTCTACATGGAAGCAGTAGTAAGTAGTACGATTACACAAGACTAAAACAAAGTCTGCATGTCCGAATGTGCAGTGGTGTGAGTATTTTATCCTATGAGGACCTTGTGGTGCAAAGAAAACTCTTTTCCTGAGTTGTTACATAAGTTGAAAAGATGTGTAACCCGCTTAGACACTGGGTTTTATTCTTCTTTAACAAGGGTTCCTTTCAGTGTACCTAATCTGACTCTATAAGACCTCCTTTTCTCTCTATCTTTCTGTCTCTTCCCTTTCCTCTCTCAGGGGGCTTGTAAAGCTTTGAGTCCAATTTCATACACTCTGTTTCCTCTTTTTTATTACCCTTGCTCTCCCTCCTACTCCCTCTCCCGACGCTCCCTCCTCCCCTTCATCACACAACTCGGCCCGGTGGTAATAACCCAGAATGTCGACAACAAATCATCTCCTCTGTTCCAAAGGTTCGCTGCATGATGCACGCTGACCTTACGCTCAGGAGCAAATAGTAGAAAATGAGAAACCTAGTGGCTGGAAATTGCTCCGTCTTGTAACCTAGGCAGCACGATGGTGCATCAGCGCAGTAAGAGGACAACTTTTGAAATCTCATGCCTTTGAAATAGAAATAGTTTGGCTTCAAAATGTGTCTGAACATTTACAATTGGTAGGGCTATTATGTGGACCAACAGTGAATGGGTTTGAACACATCGCACAGGCCAAGATTGAAAACTCGGCCAGTTTGTTTCTGAACAATTGTCAGTGTTACCATGGACGACCAACCCACCAATGAGCAAACTCATTTTCTACTATAAGCCAGTTATTGTGAGAAAAATGTAAAAAAAAAAGAAAATGTATGTCTGTAGATGCTATCTAGGCACATAATCTGATGAATAACACATCTCATACATTAATCATGGTCATTAAACTTTTGAGAACATTCAGTTGGAGGCTACATTGAGAATTGCAATCAGCTGCCAGTGGGCAGGACCTGAAGACTTCCAATATGGCTTCCTGACTGCTTAAAAGATAGTTAATCTCCTTCAGCCATTCATTGTATTTACATACTGTAATTAGTTTTCCTGCTATTCCTGTGCTGGATTAAGATTGCCTTTACATGCATGAAGGATTCAGAGGAAACGATGCAGCATGTAATCCATGGTTACAGCTTGCAATTTGATCTTTCTGATATCAGTCTCCCTGTTTACTGTTCCCCCTCTGTGCGCCATATCAAAGCCATATCATGCTGCTAATGCAAACCGAACATCTCCTTAAAGGAGCAGTTCACCCAAAAATTTGAATTCAGTTAGTATCTACTCACCCTCATGCCAAGATTCACCAGCTGAATTGGCAGCATTCTCCTGTAAATGGGGACTAGGTTAAAAAAAACCCAACATGAAATGGCTCCATGGAGCGTCAAGAAGCTCCAAAATCCCATATTGATTTTAAAAGAAAATGTTTACACCCTCTAAACTGTGGCCACTTCAGACAGGGTGTATTTAGCTTAGTTTAGCTTTATAAAAAGTTTCAGTAATATATTTTTAAATCAATCTGGAATCTGTGGGCTTCCAGGGACCAGGGCCATTTTAATTTTTAGGTGTTTTAAAACAAGCCCACCATCTACTTCAATTGTTTAGGAGAATGCTGCAACTCTGTTTTGCTGTGAAGCTCCAGAAATGTATTGTGGATGAGGAAACTTCACCTGACTTTCCATGAGTGTGAGGAGACAATGAATTTTCCTTTTTGGGTGAACTTTAGCAAAACACAGCGTGGCTCTTATTGTCAAGCAGTCACAGGAAACGCTAATTGTGTGTCACCACAGTGAGCACTGGCAGCAATTGTTCATCAAAAAACTGCATTTTCTGAACAACTGCTTTCAACAAAAATTGGATTCGATTTTTTGTTTTTTTTGCAAAGGAGTAATGAACAAAAAAGATTAGCCACAGTGAATAGATGAATGACACAACTCCTCAGCAAGGTAACAAACTGTTTCGTCCTGCTGTTATGTGGGAAGCGACTCTCGCCATGTGCAGCATGTAATGTAAAAGGCTGTAGCTACAGTTTTAATGATTTCCTTCTAAAAAAGACTTTTTTCGTTTTTTTCGGTTACACTGTAAACCCGTACATTAGAAGCTGTTCTGTTGTCTTTTTTGACAAAGTAGCTACTCAAAGACTGTTTGCTGAAGTATTGAACTGCACTTTCTGTTACCACCAGTAACCACTAGTGATGGTATACTCGATTCCCTTTACTGACTCGAGTTTGTATGAGTCACTCACTAAAGTGAATCGGGTTTTCGAGTCACTTGAGTCACTTGAGTCAGTCACCCAGAGTGTGCGCCACGGAATGCGAGTTTCTCAGGTAAGGGAGGGGCTCTACGAGCTGGGAGGGAGAGCGAGACAGCTGTGAGCTGGAGCTACTGGGTCAGTCAATCGTTCTTTTTCTGTATCAGCCTGTGATACAGCTCAGCTCGGGGCAGAAAGGAGAGGAGACAGGGGAGTTGAGTTGAAATAATGACCAGAGCCGTTGCTTCAGCCACGGAGCCAATACAGCAATTAGCTTGATACATTTACGCAATTGCAGTTAGAATAACAGTTGTGTGGCATGTCTCCTCTTTGCAGTTAGCTGGCGGTAGCAGCGGTGAGTCAGTGAACGAGTTAATGGAGACAATGACTCGTAACTCCCGAGTCAGTAAAAAGAATCTCGAGTTTTGAACGATTCGTTCATGACTCGCACATCACTAGTAACCACGGGTGTCACCAAACCAACCAGGAATGAAGTCTTGATGATAACACCTTTAAATGATAAAGGGAAAAAGACATTTTAACATTCAGTGGGTTTTTTTTCGACAAATTGCATAATGCACTCTTCTTGGTCCTCGGCTTTGCCTGCCAGCCATCCACCCAAGCCATTTTCCTTATGTGAGGTACAAGAATAAAACAATTATTGGACCAAAAAAAAAGAAAAAAATATTTTGCCTGTGAATATAAATCAGGCAGCAAATCATTTGTCTAAAACTTTGACGTTAAGTATTTTAATTTTGTTTGAATTCTAATCTAATTCTGTGGCATAAGTTCAATATAGAGGGTGGATCACATTTAATACAAAGTCTGTCCATTATTTTGAGTGTGTAAAAATTGTATTAACTTCATCTGATTAAATAAAAAAAATCTAATGAATGCAGGTTTATACATAAACCTAATGGGTTTATTCATTACAAATACAGTTACAGGGAACTTTTTCATAAACATAATGTGTTTACTCAAAAAATATTCTTCAAGTGTTAAACTTAAAAGTGATGCATTTCAAATTAGTTATTTTATCTCATATAACAAATCCCACATCTAAATATTCAATTTAAACACATTAATTCAGCATGATAGAAGCAGAATTGCATTAAATGTGAAGCTTACCATTGACGTCTTGTAAGAGAATTTGAAGGAAGATTTGCATGTAATGAAAGTCGCTAAAGTCACTGTCACAAATTGTTTTTTGAGTAGAAAGTATAATGCAAAACCGTGTAACTCTGAGATCACAGGGCCAGTGAGGTTTAATCTGAGGCACAGATCGAGTGAGCAGACTGTGAGCAGGGTCAGTTTCTCCTCCCTGATCTGGCAGGTATAGAGGTGACAGCTGCAGATCATCAGCAGTCAGGTATAAACAGTTCAATCTGTCTTTGGAAGGAAAGGTGGTTGCAAAGCTGTTTGGCAAGCTCTGGCTACGTGAGCTGTACGGTAAAGGGCTGGCTGACGGTGACTTGATTTAGAGATTGTTTCTTGGAGCATTTGCCAGTTAATTTGATGGTTCTTTTGGACTGTCGCTGGGCTTTGATCTGTGTTTCGTTTCTTGGCCTGCTAATTAACTGGATGCTCCCGGGAGCAGACGGAGGTGGAGGGAGTTGACAACAGGCTCACGGACCCGTGGACTTGCCAACTGCCCTCGGGTATCCTGGTCTTCCTTATTTGTCCCCAGTGTTTCTCCAAAGCTCAGTTTTTCATAATGCACTTCCAGTTATGTTGAAACCACAAGCCTTTGTTTGGGCTTTTTGTACATGAATTGTGTATATGCAGAGCCAAGTGCCACAATGAACTACTCATGTACTTTCCCTCCAAACCATGTATTGTTTATTGTTTGTGTACAACAGCACAACAATAAGTCAAGCTTCCCCAAACTTTTTTTATTTATTTCCGCAATCAAAAACACAGTTGGCAGTAACACAGCACAGAATAATAGTCTGGCACAGTGACCAATCAGAAATCACAAATTCTTGTGACAAAGTTCCTGCTCATTTTCCACCAACCCATCATTTAAATGGACAGCACATTATTATAAAACTGCATCCACTGAGCTGTCCTTAATACCTACATCCTGAGCTCTGCTCCTCTTATTAGCTGGAATGACCAGTTAATTTAGTCTCCTCTGTGTCGTGCTGCTGCATGGGTTGATTTTGATCAGGTCTGATTTGGGAAAGGTTCACCCTGCTGTTGTAATTGCATGACAGATGGTTATTTTCCTGGTTTACTTCAGAAAATGGTCAGAATTCCCAGGGGAAATTAATCTGCAGTGATTTTCCAGATTCAGTCTATTTGCTCAGTTAACTTTAGTCAGACTACTTTAGATGAACTCCACAGTTAAGTTGTCAAATGTAAAAAGTTATGGTAAATAAAACTTTTTCCAGAGAATAGCCGGCCTGTATTTCCCTCTTTGCTTCAGCTTTAATTTTTCTTTTCCCCACAATGTTTTGTACCACACACACAGGTGCTGATTCCAATTCAATACCACACACCGATTGTATATAGTACATACTAAACTTGTGGCATTTTCTGTAGTTAATCAAAAAAACAAGATACTTTTACTCTAACAAGAAATTATGCAAATGGTGCAGATTCTGATAAAGTTGATGTGGTAAACTTGTTAGCAAGCAGTTGCTAATACACATTCAGCAGACATGTGGCCACACCAGCATTCATCTAGAGTCGAGTTTATGGCCATCTGAGGAGTTTTAGTACAATGTACACTCTCCTATGAGCTTTGTTTTGGTCTCTACCAATTTTTGCATCTGCTGTTTAGCTGCTAAATACTCCACATGTTCACCAGCAAGTTATCAACTTTGCCTGCCAAGGCAACACACGGTAGCTTCTGAGCTTTTTCATTGAACAAAACTGCTTCCTGAGAGTGAAATAAAACAGTAAAATTGCTCTTTTTAAGCCCTTAGACATATTACTAGTATTTTTTCCATTATTATATATTCCCCCGAATTTGGTACAAATGTTCACTTGGACGAAAGAATGAACTGAGTAGATTTTGTTGGCCAAAGATCAAAGGTCAAGGTCACTGTGACTTCACAAAACACATTTTTGGCCATAACTCTCAAGTTATGACATTTGATATCCAAAAGGTCAGAGGTTAAATGATCATCCTAATATTGTGCAAAAAATGTTCTGCCCTTTATTCAACGCCAATTTGTGGAGGCATACAACCCTGATGCATAAATCTGGTCTTGGTTTTGATCTTCTTCAAGTTCTCTCACTATATTTCACATTTGATTTTAGAGTTTTTGCTGCTCAGAGTAGCCTCCTCCTCATATGTGCACTGCATTGTGGGACAATAGTGTACTGTCCATCAACAGCACATTCCAAAATCGAGCATTTTTAATTTAAACTTTCTTTTAGTTGCTTTTCTACACATTCAAAATTGGGAGGTCTCTGTCTGCCTCCCAAACTCAACGCACAATGTAAATGGTACTTTGTGATCATTTACAAAAAGCATGAGACGGCTGATTGGCGATATTAGCTTTTTAACACACCACACCTTTACACAAGATTTTACTGTGGAAGCTTATAAAGCATATCTGACTATAGCACTTCTTCTTCTTCTACAGAAGGACAAGATCTGTATAATATGTCCACATTGCACTTCTTTAAAAATAAAAAATCTTACGGAGTCAATGCACGCTGCACTGATCTGCTAGCGGAGATAAAGAAAGCGACACAAAAGAGAGAGGGAAGCTGAGATGCAGACAAAGAGGTTACAGGTGAAGGCCGGAGACAGAGAGGACAGGCAAAATTAACACAAATCAATTCTAGAGATTATTTATTTGCATAATTAAGAATCTCTTTGCAGCAGAATAAGTGGAGGGGGCAGATAGGAGGAACAGAGGCAGAGAGTGTACTAGAAGAACCAACCTCACACTGCTGTCCAAAAACAGTTTTAAGCTCAAGATCTTTTAAGATAACTATAATACAGAAACGTATGACCTTTTAGAATACAGCAAGCATTTCTTCTGGACTCGAATCTACCAAGCGAATGTGTCACTAGTGATGCTGCCTTGGTTTGAAGAGAGTTTTAGGACAGTCACTCAAGGACAGTCTTATGACATCTGAGTAACCTGCAGAAGAGTTTGGTGAATCATGCAGTGGCATCAAAAGAGTCTGGATGGTGCTGCTTAAAATGCTGAACAGGTCCTATCTGTCTCCCAGTGATTGCTGGAGGTCCATCAGTTTAAATGGACACCACGTTCTTCAGATCCATTTCTCCGTCACTCAGCAGCTGCCCGATGGCTACATTCTTATTCTCTTTCTTTGTGTGGTGATGGAGGTTTGTCCTTACAGGTCTATTATTAAAAAAAGGGAAAAGAAAGTTGTTGGGTTTTTTGGTTTTTTTTTTCTGTTGTCTGTCAGGACACATGCATAACATCAATAACTTTTCAATGAAATATTTGTTTTAATGTCAGCCAGATGCTAAATATTTAAATTATTTATTTTTGATGAATGTTTGACTTGATTTTTCAATTAATTTCAACTAAATCCTCACTCTCTGACTTTCCTTGAAGCTATAGCAACAAGCAACAATATGAAACCTAAGGCTTGTGCTACAAAGTGAGTTCAACATACTCAAGATGACTTGCTGTTATCTGGCTTCACTAAGCCTACCAATATCGATCACACTAAGCAGTCACACGAAGCTCCTAATCGACTCGATAAGTCAACCCAGGGCCCCACATATAGTCATAAGTGCGTTCACATAAAAGGGGAGGTGTTTGTAACATATACTGTGTAAATGAATATAGGCTCATAATATCACTGCCCCAACATTAGGGCGAGAGGAGATCTGACTGTAATTACATTTGTGTGTTCTGTTAAATTATTGTGGTGCTCAGATGTGTTCAGGAGGAGGCCAGAGCACCAAACTCCACAGGATCTTCTATGAATAATCATGTCATTTTACAGAGAATTGATCGGCCAGAAGGTGGAGCTTTTATTTGTGTGCATCAGTTATCTTGAACATAACATCAGTTACCATGGCGATGTACCCCGGTAAGATTTGAACCAACAGCTTAGCCCTGAAGACCCAGAATTAACCCCACAGTTGCATTGCTGACCACAATCCTTCTTCAAAGCAGAGGCCTCAGATTTATCTGGGTTTGACCTTTGTTGGTAACATTGAGGATAATGTTTAAGTTTTCCAACATTTTAATGTGAAATGTCAAACTGAAATCAACGTGAAAGGTGATTGTGTTAAGGTTCTGTTTTTGTCTTGACAAGAAGCTCATGGGTCTGTGCGCGTTTTGTGCTTACATCCATATCAACATAATGTTTCCCACTGTCCTGAGATTTGATCAATATCTTTTTGCTTTCTCCTTCATGGAACATATAATTACTGTCAAATAATGTAAATGATCTCTTCTCTTCAAAGACATTTTCGTTTATTCAGTCCTTATACTTGCTGTGATTGGATACATGAACATGTTAATGGGCCACTGAAAGTGATGTGGAAGCAGAGGACTAAGTGGCTCTAAGGGCCTGTTCATAAATAAAAGAATATGCATTCCAGCACTATGCCCACAACACTGATGGTATTGGAACAATCAGCCATTCAATGGTATGTTAAATTTTAAATGCAATTGGGCTGGAGATCGAGCCCCGAGGTACACAAAATCTATTTTATCTGTGCAGCATTGACAAAAAAATGTGCAAGAGAGGCCAACCTAGTCTCTAGTCTCTTCAGGAGGGTATTATGGTCCACAGTATCAAATGCAGCACTTCAGGAACTGTGGTTCCTCAGGCTATAAGTAAAAGCCATGGAAAGGCGCGTTACGTTTGTTATGTCTGACAGGTTTTATGGGACTGGGAAGTGTTTGTGGACACTTTGAAACTAAATCTTTGGACAAATCTTTCTTAACATTGCTTTATCCTATGATTGATTGATTGATAATGGATTCATCATATCTTTTTTTTATCTTTCTTCTTTTAATATTGCAAATGCAATTATTTGATTTTTTTAAATTCATTATTAATTATCTTACTCTAACAATATATATAGATGTAGCAGAACCTCTTCTTCTTTTTTAACGTATGCTTTCATTGTCAAAATCTGATGCTTAAACTCTGCCACAGACAGTTCATTCAGAGATTTGGTTGTGTTATGCTAGTATCAGCTAATGTAGCCTCCAGGCGTTGGCCTCAGGCAGAGATGAGTAACAGGCGACGAAAGTCTGCTACGCTCATTTCTTTCCTTTAAACTCCTCAACCTAAGATGTTTTTAATTTTTTAAATTGCAGTCTTCAGCCCCAGCCGACTCAAATGACATCACACATTCTATTCGATTTTGCACAGCTCCCTCAGGAGCCACAAAGCTTTCATCACTATTAAATGTGTTGGGTAAAAACTCCTCTTTTCCGTGGAGATTTTTCACTAAGTATCTAAAAGCAAACTATCCAGTATCACATCTACTGCCTGAACTGTATGAGCTAACTGTAGTGTATTAGTTGTGACCTTTCTGGATGCACTAACAAGGCAGTGAGGCTGCGATGAGCTGTCAGCAATGCAGTGCTAAAGCCCAATCACCAGCAGTAACCTTAGTGAGGGAGGAAAACAGGGAATCTGCAAAAATAATGAATCTGCCTGATCACACTGGGACTGCAGAGGTTTAGAGAGACTCTTCAAATGGATGAGTGGGGTTCAAACCTCTGTGTCAGCACACTCCAGCTCTCCTGAAGTGCCCTTGAGCAAGTCAAAACGTGCTCCAATGGGGCTTTTCTGACCTCTGTTTTCCCTCTAATGGAAAGCAGGGGAAATGTATTATCAGAAATCCTCTCCTTCACACTCTGTGTGAGTGTAAGAGATAACTTTGTAAAAAAAAACACCCTCACATGTAGGAGAAGAGAAAAGGCAAGTGAAACAGAGATAGAGTGAGGCATATGAGCTAACCAGTCAGCATTAGCATTGACCTTTCCCAATGGCTGGGCAGAGCCAGCCGGGGCTAACACAGAGACTGGTGGTATGCTGCTAAATGCTAGCATGTCACAACCTATCTCATCAAATCCTTAATTCAACCTTTCCTCTGCCCCAATGGGCTCTAGATGTAATAAGCAATATCTTTATGGTGCAAAAAGGCCAACGTAGCAACAAGGTTTGGTGTGATAGAATGTGAGAAGGTGTTTTGTGTGTGTGTGCGTGTGTGTCCCTGCTGAAATTGTAATATTCTCGCGCACAGAAAGTGACATGATATGAAATAATGTGACCATAGGAGTGTGGCATTTGGAAAAACAAGGACCTAGCCTGCCCGCAATTTACCTTCTTATAAGGCTGTTTTATTTCAGCACCAAAGAATGTAACCTTAAAGTTAAAGAAAAAAAAGAAAGAAAGAAAACACCCTGAAGCAGATTTAGTGTGAGCTAAAAGAACACACTGCCAGCTTTAGCTTATCAGCCTGCAGGACAGCAGGGACAGAAAAGAAAAATGATTAGCCTTTTGCTCCTGTCGCCCACAATTGTATGTTACCCAGTGTGCTTTAGTACAATACGTATTTGTGAGCATGAAAAACTTTCCGAGAACTACAAACTCAATCGAGAACAGAGGTTACAGTCTGTGTCACTTTTAAAGCTGAGTCTAAATGGAGGCTGGCTTAAACAAACTCTTTTGGAACTTTCTTTCGGACCTTTCTAACAGCGAGCATTTCAACTTTTCATAGAAGCATACATCTAACGAATGACATTCATGACAACTAAGGCTGGTTGATTCTTTAAAAAAAAATGTATTTTTTTTGCCCACAGAGAAAGAGGAAGAATCTGTATTATAATACATATAATATTGTCATATTATATTGATTTATTCATGCACATACTGAAGCTCTGCTGTTGGATGCAGCTGTGTCATGGCAGGTTTTCAAACCCTAACCCGGCAACAGTTTTTGGGTTGTCCGTTGTTCATCCGTACGTCTAGTTCTTCTGAAGAACACCTTGAGGGAATTTATTTCAATTCTGTATGATTGTTCATTATGACTCAACAGATTAGAATTTGGTGGCCAAAGGTCAGAGGTCAAGGTCACTGTGAACTCAAGAATTCATACACTAATTACCATACAGTTTGACATACAAATGTCTAATAGAATAAAATTATAAAGTTATGTTATTTGATATCCAAAAGGTCAGAGGTTAAATAAACTGTGACAGAATATTTTGCAAAGAATGTCCTGGTCAAGGAGGCATACAACTGTGAGGCGGTAATTCTAGTTTTGTTCAGTACCCAAGGAAGCACAGTGTCAGGTGTCATTTTGTTTGACTGATCTTTTCCAGAAAGTTGCAAGAGGCAATACCAAAGACCAACTAATCAGCCCTTTTTGAACAGCATGTTGTGGAACACAAAAAACATAGTAGCTCGTTCCTCTTTTTGGACACTGAAGTGTGTGTCACTGCTTTGTGACAAAAGCAAATTGATTTTATGTGCATATAGTGCAAAACAGCATTTAACTCATCAATACAAATTATTCTGCCAGGTGGCCGTCACAATGGCTTTTATAATGCATGAGGGCACACACAATCGGCAAATGTCTGGTCATTTTGTTGTACAGCGCAGAGCAGAGGGCAGTTAATGGTTATTGGAAATCCCAGCAGATGAGAACCTTTTCAGCAGGTTATTGTGCGTCTCAAAATGTGTGAAATTGACATCAGATGGAGAAGAGAGAGTCGAGTAGATAACAATGAAGACAAGACAATGCAGGAGACTCAATATGTTCATTTCACATTTTCATGGAAACAGATTACGTCTATTGCCAGCACTTCATCCCTCAAATAGGGTGATTGTGAGACGCTTTTAATTCTGCACTGACACCTACTTTTTTCAGGGTTAGCAGGCCTTTGACTCACCATGATGCAGCCCATCTGTTAAATAAAGCAGGATTTTAGAGAAATGTAAAATTATTCAAAGGAATATTATTAAATAAGAAAAAACAATAGAATCTTTTCTAATCTCTAAAAATGACTGTCTAATTATTATTGCAAGCATCATTATAACTAAGAGAGGCAGCATGGAGTCTTTATGAAGCAAGCAGGGTTAGTTTCACACTGGACGGGCTACAAGATGATCACTGTTACACTTGGTGGTATGGAGCTGAGGGACCCAAAAGCGGACAACAGAGGCTGGGATGTAGTTAGGAGAAGGTTTATGAAACATAATGCAGAATGTGTAGTGAGGGCTGAGTTGAAGGCTGGAAGCTCCGCTGGGTGGAGGGTGCAGCTCACGGAGGAGAAGGCTGGGGCTCAAGGGGGCGAGCGTGGCACTGGGAGTCCAGGGCGTAGCTGGCTGGTGGCAGAGGTGCGGGAGGCTGGGTTGTAGTAGGCCAAAGGAAATCCAGGAGTGAGGTGATCACTCAGCTATATTCTTGACTGCATTCACCTGCTTAATGCTAACTTTGTCTGTCAGTCATTTGGTGCTGGTCAGGTAACACACTGGTTTATCCAGGCTGTTTTGCTGCCTGCTGGGCTGGAAACAGTGTTGATGACAGTTTGTGAGATTGAACAATGCATATATGCAATTCTGAAATGGTGTGTGTCGTGTATGTCTGTGTTCCATGGTGGGATATTATATACATTTCTTGACGTACCTGACATTTCTTATAAAAAACAAATATTCCCTGCAAGTGTTATGTGAATAATCACTGCATGATTTGGGGATTTGTTTACAAAAAGCTCTTTTTCTCTGTCATGCCACCTCCCTCTCTCTCTGTGGACCCTTTAAAACCAGCATGGTGCTTCTTTTAAGTATGATTTGTAGGACTCCACAGACCATTAAGAAAACTTATCAAGAGAGACCCATGGATGTTACATGAATAATATTGCCAAAGCTTATTAAAATAAAATCCATACGCATTACACTGTTTCTGTCTGTTTGGTCAGTGTGTTAATCAGTGTTTGTCACTGTAAAACCTCAATTCCTCCTGTCAGCCTTCTCCCCTGATCCTCCACAGATGACTATTCATCTCCTCATTCAGTGCCTGTGTTTTCATAGATAACTCCTTTTTTTATCTCTCTGTTCCTGTTCAAATACCCATCTTTGTTTCTCTCCACTTGCATGCAACTATCTTCTTTTCCTTTCTGTGTTCTTTTGACATTTCCGCATCCCTCTCTCTCTTTAATGACTCGGTCCATATCAGCAGTTCAATTGGGCAATGACAGTCATACAACTGCTGCCATTACATTTAAATATAGAAGGAGGACTGTGAGTGAGAGAAAGACAGTTAAACAGATTAGGAAGTGACTATGGATGAGAAGGGCGAGAAAGAGAAAGAGAAAGAGAAAGAGAAAGAGAGATTCCTCATATAATCCTTTATTAAAAAAACTGAGAAAGTTTGCTGTAAGTAGACCAAACAGAGAACTAAATTAGCTTTAATCCTCTTTTTTTATTCGTCTTTTAATAAAAACACTGATTTTACTTTGTTCAAAGTTTTATTCTGAAATCCCTGTCCACCACATGTTCTCATCCAAGTTCCAGCTTGTGTTACACGGGGTGGAAATTGTAATAATGTTGGCATAAAACGAACTATCAGAGGCACAGTGAAACTTTCTTTTATTACAGCTATTTTAAAAGGATGATTATTTAAGCATGGTTAATCTGTGGCCACTGTGACGAAAAGTGACAACAGACCATTTACATATAGAGCAGAAGTAGAAGAGGACCTGTACATATGTATATATTTTTAGAACTGTGTTTTTGTGTCTAAACCTAACATACACCAAAAAGTATTTTAAAAAAAAACCTAAAGAAATATAATGTTGCAACATAAAGAACAACGGCCATTGCCAAAATTGTTTCTAGTGATTGGGTTGAGTACGACATGTAACAAAGGACGTACACAAGTGACATTGAAAATCAAGACTACAATGCTCAATGTTTATGTTAGTTAGCTTTACTGTTAGCTCAGCTAATTTGACCGCTAAGCGGGCTCACATATCATTAGGTAGTCTTACTCCGAAATAAGATGATATTTTTTCAGGGTTTTTTTTGCAACATTCAAAGTATCAATTGTAATCAAGGGACGGGTTGTAGTCAAAGCTCTATGCTACAGGTCATGTGGAAGAGTGAGGTGTCCCAAGTACTTGATGATTGACTGATGGTAGAATGCCGTTTTCATCAGCAGGATTACTCAAAAACTACTAACTAACAGATTTCCGCAAAACTTGGATGGAGGATGGGTCTCGCTCCAGTATAGACCCCATTAAATGTTGGTGCAGATCAAGATAAAGGATGGATCCAGAAATTTCTTCACACTTTATGTCAACATTATGAGTGTTTTTCACATTGTTGTTAATATTTCAGGGAACAATGCATGTATCTTGATTGAAAAACTCTGCTACATTTAGGTGGCAAGGATCTATGAGTTAGTACAATGTGGATAAAGGAGACTGTTGGCAGAGGTTTGCAATGTACTGAGTGCCATTCTAGTTTGAATAAAGGGCCTTTCCTGTGGCTGTTTTTGCATCTTGCTGTGGTTGCAGCACTTTAGAAACACACACTTTCTTCACTTAGTCATTCACTGCAGTTTGCATCCGTTCGCGAGATGCCATAATAAGACCATGGTTTAACAGTAAGTAAGTACAACCAGAATAACTCTTGTAATTATTGCTGTGAAGATATCACAGGACACATCCCGCTGATCCGAAGGTATATTCAAGGTATATTCATGGAGCTGTGCATATACACGTATTATTAAAGATGATAAAGTCTCATACGCCTAATAACAACTCTCCACTGATATTAGAATGTCAGCTTGTTGTCTCCTACAATAATATATACAGCAGTAATTGCATAGAGAGAGGCTAATTAAATTTGAGGTCACTGTACAAGGCATACACATGTAACAAATACATTAAATATGTGCTTTTTGGAGTGAGTGACTGCATTTAGGGACCTGATTTATTCATTTCTCATTTTTCAGTGTTCAGTAGACTAAAGTATTTCAGCATTTCTTCAACACTACCATGTAGGTGTAGAGCAACACATTCTCTACTGACCCAAGTTTGTTAACTCTGACTTTTATCATTCACATTCAATATCAACTTCTAAATTGTTAATGTCCATTTCAGATTTTTTAAATAATTAAGTGCTTATATGACAAGTCATTCAATAATTAACAACAGCAAATATTTAAAATATCAATATCAACATCAAAGTAGAAATTAAGGGGGAAGCATAACAATATAATGAAAACAGGTGTATATAATGAAACTTCATTCAGCAAGTGTCCACAGTAAATTACATGATATATACAGTATATAGACCATTACTGAGAAAGAAAGGCAAGCAAACAACAACAGTGTTAGTTACACATCCATCTAAGTGTTGTAATAGAAGTCTAACTGCCTTTCTTAGGCCACTTCCTGATCCTGATACTTTGGTATATGGAGCCCAGCTGAGTCGGGTGCAACCCCAACCTCTTATGGCTCTTGTCCAACATGGAGCTAGCACCTTTTTTTGTCATTTGGTCCCACGTTAATAACTAGTTCTTATCATCAGCTTATCATGCATTGCGCAGCTTTAGAAATTCCCTGCCCTCCTTTGAACAGTTTGACTAACATCATCTCTGACTTTGTGCCGGGTTTAACACAGCTGATGCATCTTGAGTGTCTGAATGTTTCCCCACAGACATCAGAAGAGATTGGAGAGGAGGATAGTTGTGCGCTAGATGCAGCAGCTACATTGAGTGTTAAACTGAATGGAAGTGCAACGCAGGAGTGTGCAGCCAATACCAGCCAATACCAGCTCAAATGATAGGGTCAACGAATGAAGGGTCAACAAAGCAAACAGCCGCAATGTAATGCAAACTATTGGTGGGGGTCTGAAGTCCTGACGAGCTATGCTGAACAGGCATGTGTCAATGTCCTGCCTGGTGGATTCATCATTCATACTGAAGCACTACATCTTGGGGCAAGCCCAAATGGGGAGGGTGTATGAGACCAATGAGAACCTCCATTTGGTCGTGTTGAGGTGAATAGCACCATTAAAAAATTATGTTTCCCAGGTAATGCACATCAAGGTCCAGGATGGCCATGTAAATCTGAAGCATTCACTCGAGTATTACTGGCAGGTTCAGGGCCAGCAGGCAATTACTGGACTAGGATGGTGTGACTTTCACACTGACACAAAGACAGATTTAACAGTAGAGAGAGTGGCGTGACGATGGATTTATTGCTGAAATGAAGGCTACTGTATGTCAGACATGTATTATGGCAAAACTTACATGAGCACTGTTTTCCATTTTACTGTCTTGCCTTTGTTCCAACTAATGGTCTTGATATTTTATATAATTTAGTGTGGACCTCTTCTGAATGGATAACGTTCCCCGGCGACTCTGATTAGTAAACACTGACTTGTTTTTGCTATCAGTGTTTTCAATAATGATATTGTTATGGCACCCCTTAATTTACATTTTTACAATACTCTTACTAACATTTTCTAGAGCTTTAATCTGTATCACACTGTCTTCAGGAGCAGATGGTATTAACGCACTTGTCAAGGAGATCTGTCAACCTGGTTAGCTCAGTATTTTTTAATCCTAATCATTACCTCTGCCAAGGAGGTTACGTTTTCACCTGTGTCTGTCTGTTTGGTTGGTTTGATGGTTGGTTTGATGTTGGTTGGTTGGTTGGTTGGTTGTTGGTGGTGGGGTGGTGGCTGGGTGGATGGTTGGATGGTTGGATGTTGATAACAACAGGAAATGTTGTGAGGTTTCTGCAAATATCCAGTGTTCCCTCTTCACTGTCATATCATTTCCACACCAAAATTAGCATGTATATGTTTGCTTTTTCAATGAAGGTAAACCCAAGAACACACCAGAAAACAGACTCTGTTTTTGGGGGAGCTGATGATGGGAGTAATTAAGAGGGAGACATCTCACTTCCTTATCATCTCTGTTGAGAGTTGCACATGCACAATAATGATTGGCAGCTGATAACGGTCTGGTACTAACATTGTGGCCTGTGACAATGTTATGATGGCTACTTTTTGATATCTTTTACTGCAGTGTTTAAAGTCAATGCCAACTGAACGATGTTCAAGTACTGCTTGAGACAGATGGCAAAAGTATTCACGTGCCAACATCCTATTGTCTCGCTCCATAGAATAGCACTGGAAAAGGTGGGGAAATTAACATGTCCACTTGGGTGTTGTGTTTCCATCACTGCTGATCAGAGCTGGAGCCAATTAACACCAGTCACTAATGCAGAGTCATTAAACGGTAAATGAATGCTGATTGTGTCTTTTCCCACTGAAGACAAAAGCCAGATGTTACTGTGTTTTTTGTCCAGTTGTATCAGTTAATGTGGGTGAAGACATGAAATCATTCAGAAAAAGTTGTTGAGCCTGTTTTGTTAAAAGGTGGTGATGGGCATCCAGTGGGTTTTATTACTTTATTATTTCTATTACCTCCAACTTAGGGTGGATTTTGGATCATTTCACAAAGGGCCTTGGTTCAATTTGAGCGATCACACATCTGCAACAAATGCTGACTGCTGCTAAACTCAGAGCCAAAGAACAAAGACGTGAAGAGAGAAAGTGTTAAATAGATCTCTATATCACAAAGGCCATAAATGACACAGCCGCCACATGGCTCGCTAGAGAGGAGGGGAGTAAGTGGAATGATGGGGGGGGGGGGGGGGGGGGGGGGGGGGGGGGAGGAGGATGGGAGGCAAGGAGAGATAACAAGAGGAACTGTTTACAGACCCCTTTTTATTTTCCCATCATCCTCGGCAGTGGAAGCAAGAACATCCACCGTCACCGACAACAAAAGGGACTGAAACATGTAATCACAGCCTGCCAGGAGCATAATAAAGTCACATTTATTAATATCTACACATGCACACAACCAACAATAAGCACCACAAACACACTGCAGACACACATCCGCAGGGGGATATCTTAAGACATTACAAAACACCTCATTTCAAAATGACCCTCATTTATTTATATGAAGACAGCGGTGTGTCAACAATCCTCCAAGCTCTAGAGAAGGTTGCCACAATACACTTATCCACAATGCAAATACATGCACATAGTCCATCACTATGACACACTGATATTGTCATCTATGATGATAAAACTTTCCCAGTCAGCCTTTAACTACCACACATCCACTAATGAGTTTTCTAAATGTTCATGACAGAGGAGAGCGGCATATTGCATCAGTCTTGTAATGCAAAATAACCTGTTGATGTATGGATTGTGATTAACTGGATAATAATGTGTGTGTGAGAGCGATTGTGAGAGTGTGATCACAATTAGACTTTGTGGGGATAATGATACAGGAGGAAAAGGTCAATTTCTTCTGTGGTGTTTAAAAGACAGCAGATGAGAGAGGGACATCAGTGAGATGGAGGTGTAATGATCCCTGTGGGGAGAGAGGGTCATTTTAGCATTACAGAAATGTATGCAAGTAAGATAAAGAGAGACAGTAAAAATTCAAGATAATTCTAGCACTTATATGAAAGTTGCATTTTAACAACAGTAAAAATAAAGATAATGTCACAGTCACTGTGAGAAAAAGATGTATTATTCTTGGTCTCTGGCTATTCACTGAAGCTGGCCTGTGTCCCACAAAGTGGGTCAGGCTCTCTTTGGGTTACAAAATAATCCAGGCCGATCTCCTTCCCAGATTGTCAAATACTGATGTCTTGTCACGCCTCTCGGTGTCTCATGCAGACACACAGTAGGCAATTTGTTCATTTTTAACTAGGCGACGCCACACCTCCTTTCCTTTCCTCAATCAAAGGAACAGAACATCATATTATCTAACTTGTGTTATGATTCAGTGCCTTAAAAAATATGTTCTTTTCTGTGCCCTCAGTTCAGATTTGAGTGGGTATAAGATGGTGTTAAAAAGATGCTCTGTGCTTTGTCTAGTAGTGGTGGTTCACATTGCAGCTTCCGGCCTTAGAAACAATGAACATGAAAGAGTCTGTCCGTGCTTGATTAAAAACTCTGTTTTTGCTCTTTTATCTTTTTAGAGCACACCATGTGTATGGCCATGTCGAAGTTGTGACAATCAGTCAACGGAACAGGTTAAGGGAAAGTATCTGGTAAACTTAGCACCGCAAATTTGTGCCGGAGTATCCTGCTGGAACAGGACTGAGACTTCTTAAATTGGATCCGGCACCTCATTTGTCACTACCAAAATCTATAAATAAATGTTGTGTAATATTTAATGTTATCTTCTCTTTCATTCTTTTATTTCCCACTAGACTTACTCATAAATCACTGGGTTGCCTATTTTGGCTGTAAATATCTGATTTTAAAAAAGAGAGAGCGAGGTCAGGTAAGGCAGGCGAGTGGGTGAGTTAAGCTATGCTGACATGTGGTTTAATATTTTTTGAATATTTGAATAGTAGTTCTGGGACTCATGTGAACATGTCATGTCAACCTAGACCTGCAGATGTTAAAACCCTGTAGATTCTTCCAGTGAGAGGATAGACGGCAGTAACTACAACATATATTTTTTATGGCTGCCATGCATCACCCAGTTGGCTGCTCCATGTTGATGGTGGTTGAGGGGAGTTTCCCAGCCTTAACTGTGAGGATAAAGTGTTACATAAACGTAACCTGTTTATGAAATTTGATATAAACTGTAGGTGAAAACAGGAGCAAAAAACCATCAAATAAGCCGTGAATTAGGGCTCTAAGGTACCTTTTGTATCAGCGCCCCCCACACTATCATCCAGGTGTTGATGGCCAGGCGGCAGCATTGGGAGACATCTTACGACCTGGTAGGCTGATTGACCTGGAGTGTCGGACCAGTATTAAAGGAGACTTATCAATCTTTTTTTTCTTTTTTCTTTCCTTTCCTTTCCTTGTGTGCTTTTTTTTTTACAGTTTTGTGTGCATGAGAAAGGTCTTAAAAGTTAAAAAGCCCAAAGTCTGTACCAAATGGATCTCCTTTTTCCCACAGAACACAGTTCTCCTGAAGTGCCTGAAACACCTTGTCAGTAGTCCCGCCTTTAATTCCGTGACTTCTTGATGTCACACTACGTCACCATGTCACACATTTGCATCAGTAATGCCTATATTCACAGTAGAAGAGAAGCTAATTGGAAGCTGAAAACACGGCAGAGCCGACCAGAGACACGGTAAGAGGTGCTGGCTCAGGCTTGCGTGAGCTGACCAATCATACCAGACTGGGTATTCAAGAGGGGGGCCATAAAGAGACAGGAACTAAAACACAGTGTCTCAGACAGAGGGGGAATACAGTGGTGCTGCAATAGACAATATGCGAAAATTGATGTGTTTTTTGAGCATTGAAATAAGTAAACCTATTCTAGTAGTTACCCAAAATAAAATTATAACCCTAAAAATGAGCAGAATACGTCTCCTTTACAAATGCTCAATTTAAAATAGGTAAATCAGAGTGAAAACAACACAGGGCAGCGACAGTTCCTCAGAACTTTAGAGTGTCAGCCCCTCCGTCTCCTTTTACCTGTCGGTACAATTGGTCGCATGCATGTGCACATCAACATGACGTTCAGTCTGTGTGTGCAGTGCAAGTGGCCACAGTGTGGTGAGAAAAGTCAAAGTGCCACTTAATGCTGTAAAATTACAGATATCTGTTTGAACAGGGGACATGGCTGGCGTTTAAAAAAGCCTAACTCTCCCAAGTTGATCATGCTGTGGAGAGCAGGAGATGCATGTGCATGGAAATAATCTGGAAAAAAATGACCTGTATACTCTTTTCTGCCGGATGAAAAATATCAAATTCAGAGCTACCAGAGCTTCACGATGATAAATACATGTCCATTCAGCGCTCTGAGGAAACACCAGGAGTGAAACAAGCCCCCCCAAATGTGCGTAAAAAAAGATGTATATGAATACTTATTACCTTACTTATGGAAGTGCAATTGACTTAAAAGTATAGAGCCTTTTTTCAAACAAAACGTATACTAGATAAAAGGAACTTGATGGTCATATAAACTTAAACTTAAACTTTATTTATTTATATAGCACCTTTCATACATATGAAATGCAACACAAAGTGCTTTACAGGTTAAAAGACCCGACCCGACCCGACCCCCCCCCGTGAGGATGACATGGTCGCAGGACAATAGAGAAATAGGCAGAATAAAGAGTCATTTTATAGCCGTTATTCTGAAATGAATACTTCTTGCACTGGGGACCAGTAAAGCAAAGACACATTTTGATGCAAGACTGAGTTTCAGTTTTTTATTGATACTGCCTTTGTGAAATTGTACTATTTCACAAAGGCGGAGATTAACTGGCCATTCATTAATTACTTGAAGTCCCCATATGATCCCAGTCCTATGAGGAAGGCTCAGGATGGCGCTCAGCTTGGACTCACCCTCCCCTTCCTTCTCTGCCTCCAGGGAGTCCACAACCCAACAAGTCTTTTCTACCACTTCTGAGCCTGCAGCTGCTTGCCCACCGTGAAACAACAAAACACACTGCACTAGAAACTTCTGCTTCAAAGATGCAGAGCAGTCAGAAGAGCAGCTGACACATGGAGATTTGTCTGAGTTTTAGAATATCTTTGCAATTGCTTTGAACCATGATGATAATGTACATTTGTATAATTAATGCTTTGAATGAAAGTGTTACTCATCTCATAAGTCATTTAATGCATGACCTCCTGGTTGTTGGTTTAGATTACTTGAATTGTGTGAAATGCTACGACAATAATGTTTTTGATTTTTTTTAAAAAAAGCATCAGTTGTCTTTTTTACACTTAAAATCTTATGTAATTTTATTTACAGAGGACAAAATAATATAATTATACAAGTGAAAGTGGCATTACTTTATATTGCAGTAATACTAATCCTGTCACGACTTTAGTCACGTTTACAAAATTTTGAGGACTGCCAGCTCTACACGGAGCAGGTGAATTCAGAAGATAGCTGTGATCCTGCAAGCATGAAAAGAAGGTTTAGATTCAGGGAGGAGAAAAGGTAAAACGAAGGTTTTAAAGCCAAAAGAGCTTCATACTAAATGTCAGAAAGCATTTCCTCACGTTTAAAACAGTGAACATACAAATTTAATCATGACAGAAGTGGCCTCTATACCTTACATCTCTCGCAGATTTATATATACATCACAAAAAACCATCAGGTATGCAGAAAACTGCATTTTAAAGCTCTGAAACATTTTTCATTTAAAATTCACTTTCTTCTGGCTTTACTGAATGCATGTCCATATTTACAGCAACAGCCCAGAGGACCAAATTAATTTCACTAGTTAATTTTGGCATGTTGTGCCAGTGTGTGCCAGTCCTGGTAAATCCACTGTGAACCTCTAGTGTTCCTGAGATATTTGGCTCCAAGGTAATTTACATAAATTTACATGTTAAATAAGATGCCTCAAACGAGGGCAACATTATGCAAATTCCTGAAAACTAATTATTATAGCTATTTATTTTTGGTTTCATTTAAAAATGCCATATACTGGAGGTCACTGCAGCACTGAGTGCATCGTCACCGTGAGGTGTCATTTGGCTTGTTTCATACAATTAAAGCAACTCTGTGAACAGCAGGACAACAGTGACATTGAGTTTACAGTTGAATTAGAGCTGCAGTAATACTTTTGTTGTTGTCCTATCATGTCTGAAGCTACGTTCACACAACAGGATCTTAGCCCTGATTTTGCAAGCGCCATAGGTTTTTGGAAAACGCTGACAAAAGCCCCAGATCAGAGGCAAATGAGCGCTCGTTCCCATGTGCGACAATCCCCATGTGAACTTTCAAACAATTGCCTGCTGCCTGCACATCCCATACCACTCTTTCACACAAACATGTCTTTTCTTGTACTTCCTTGATTTTTCACTGCAAAACAACGCACAAACTTGGACAGCTTGGACCGTGTCATCCCCATGTCACACATTGCGTCTGTGATCTTTTAATGTGTGACCCCCTGTTGCTGATCAGTCATGTAGTCTAAAAATCACAACAACTGCAAGACCCCTGATTACAATACAGAAAGTTGTGTAGTATGACGCAGACATTTGTAAGAGTGGGTGTTTTGGGCAACATTTGCCTATTTACAAGCCTGTCGTCATCTGAAAAACAACCATTTAGTCAAAAATGAAAGCGGCTTATTACCACCCATATTCATTTTTCATTTAGGAGACTGCTGTTCATGCCCAGTGTGAACCCAGAAGTCAAAAGTCTAACTCTAACTAATGTAGTGAAGTAACGTCCAATAAATGAGTTACTTACGTAACGTAGGTAGTACGCGTTTGTGTATCTTACAGAAGTAACATAGTGGTTTTAACCTAAACTGCGTTTTCCTAAACCTAACCAAACTGCGACTGTACCACGAAGATCAGGTATGTGTGTCGCTGTTACGCTGTAACAGTCATGTTGTTTAAGGAGATGATGACAATCAAACTATTCAGTTGTTTAGCTTTGAGCATGTGTTGCTATTTACACATCCACCTGATATGCACCGATATCAGCATTCATCTCAGTTTTTGTTTCTGGCCACAAGTCCAATATTCACTCTGTTTTGGTCTCCATGAGCTTTTGAGAAAGCTATCAGTTTTTAGTCGTTAAGGTTAAAGGTGCAAAAATAAGTATTCCCGAGTTCATATCATTACCTCAAATTCTGAGTTTATGCTGCAAAACAATGAGCCGAAGGATGCTAAAGTTTGTTTTTTAAGCCCTTGTGTTTTAAAAAAATGACGACAAGTTTACCTTGTAACTTTGTAAAGAGCTTCATAAAGCTTAGAGGTGGATGATGATTCTCTGTGATGTCATTACTATGAGCTGGCTCTTTCACATCACACATACTGTCCAATATTGATAAAAAAAAATTTAAAAAAGTGATTTAAAGGACTATTGTACATGTAGTGTTGTGTTTGCCCACTGTATGGAATCCTTGCATGCTATAATCCATTCACCACATCTATTGTATTTCACCTTTAACAGCCAGTCTTCACAACTCTCTAAGACAATTTATTTTGTTAAATATTTGTGCTCAAACATACTTTAAGCTCTTTTTTTCCTTCCTGTAGTTGATATGCCCACTGTTGTCCACTGGACGCTACGGGCAATCTTCCCCATCGCCCCTGTTTTTTACCCTTATGTGTGCACCCTACTTCTGATAAACACTTTAAAGGCCGCACGTGTTCGTAAGTGTTTTTCTAAAAGCTGTGTTGCACACAAGGGTGTTTGTGTGGATGAACTAGCTGTTGGTCGTGTCACAGTTAGAGGACAAAGAGATGCACAGAGAGATAAATACTTCTCCCCCATACACACACATCCCTGCAGGCAGGCGCTGCACGTGTGTGTGTGACAGCATGCTGTGCGTCATACTGCTGTTGGGCTATTCCTGGGGAAAACTGCAGCAAGCAATCACAGTAGGCTAGGAGGGTGAGTCACCGGGATGTCCAGCAGGGATCTGGCCTGCCATGCTGCTTAAGTTACCATCTAATAACTACTACAGTTTACACTTTTAGGCACAAACATGCTGGGGACAGTGAAGGTAAAGAATCCCAGACCCAGTGTGGCTTTGACCGAACATGGACCCACCTGGTCCATCAGGGTAGGGGATACAGCTGAAACGCCAGTGTTGGTACATAGCATGACACTTTAATGATCCCATTGGGCAGAAATGTTACTCCAGCAACTAAAAGAGATAAAAAGCACACAAGGGAAAAATAGACAGATATAGAAAAATCCACTATAACAGAAGAACGTATTAGGTTGTGGTTATGTAAATATTTCATAACAATTTCCACTTGTTAAAGGTATTTTTTGTAAGATGGTTGATTTTTGTGTCTTATTCTTAACTCTTTGCTGGGACACTTTTGGTTGTTGAGCAATCCAACCTACCAACCTACAGTGTCAGCATCTGAATGGGATTCAGTTGGGAATGAGACTCAAATATCAACTATTTTACAAATAGGACCTTTAAACTGGCAGGAGACAAGTTTGTTGCTTTAATGTATCATTATGAAGTAAATGTTGACTGCTGACGGACACAAAATCTCACGAGGAAATGAAAATTGACTGTTGATCCGGTTAGGGTAGCATGTTCTCATTCCCAATGCATCAAATACAGCAGTTTCATTCACCAGCACCATGTCTTGAAGTGCTCCTCTAGTGGTGTAGTAACATGTAAGAAGTAAGTTCAAGACAGGGAGTGGTGGGGGTCGCTTCCCATTTTTGCCCAAGAGTGATTTGTTTTTGATTTATAAGTAAGTAAGTTAACTAAGTAAACAACGTCACTAAGGTTAAGTGAGTGGTGCATGTATGTTACATGACGTAAGCAACATTACTTGCCTAACTTACGTCATGGGACTGAATGAAGTTATTTAAACTTTAGATCTATAATGTTAGTTTTGGTGCCTAACCCTAACCAAACCCTGACCGTTTAACAATGTTAGTAACAATCCAGGAGTCATAATATGTCATACCATGTGAGCTGTTTGTCATCTTTATTTTGAAAGTCTAACCAGACATTGCATATTACTTATTGCTAACTTGACCGCAGAGCCCTTCATTTGCAAACCTGATGCTAATGGGGTAAGCAGAGCGTCATAGTTTGAAGCTTAAGGCCACTGACCAAGCTGCTGTATTTGATGAATTGGAAGTGAGAACATGTTGGTCAGGCTTGCTGCCCGGTACCATTTCTATCTGCTCTCACATGTTCATTATAGACTAAATGAACGAATACAATCATATTTTTTTTCCTGCATTGTAGGTAATACTCTGAGGGAAATGCTGCTGAAGGAAAAACAGCAATAATATCACAACTCTATGGGAGGAACAGTGGTCTGTTTCCACTTTATTAAGTTAAGGCAAAGCGAAATGAAATCCAGCATTTCTTATCATGCATTATTAAGGCATCAATATGAAAAAACAACATTTGCATGTAATAATGTCAATGTTTGTGCATAAATACAAACTAAACATACAACATATGTAGCAGCAGCTGGGAGATACACAAGATGTGCAAATATGTGTCATATTCACATGTATACAGAAGGCGTTACATGAACAGCGGATGTTCTGGTGCTAAAATGTGTCATCGTACATTATCAGTATATTCAGCACCTGTTTAAATAAGCTTTAATAGCGTCAGAGCGGTTGGCATTGCAAAATGTAAAGAACATTTCCACATGTGTGTCTGCTTAAGCATTGTTCTTTAGATGTGTTTCACTGACAATCCACAGAAATGTACTGTGGATGGAAATCAACTGAATGAGCAGAGAACATTGATTAGCATGATCCCCAATGTGAGTTTCTACCCTGTGTGCTTGACATTATTCCTCCAGGGGTGCAGATGTGATATACATGTAAAACCACATATTATCTGGTTACAGTGCGTCTCATGGGAAATTAAGCAGTTCTCAGAGAAGGAGGTTCATTATAGTAAATGTAGACATATTGCATGTTACTGTTGGATATGTTTGGCTGTGCAGCATTCTGGTTGGTAATGGTCACTTTTGCTTCAAGCTGTCTTGAGGATACGAACAATTGTCTGAGATGTGCATGGACCTATGCAGTAAGGTTTCTCAGCTTAATGTGAGCTGCATTTATGAGTTTGGGCCAAAGTAAATTGAAGTCTGATCTGCTGCACAGTTCTACTTAACTGAACGGCTAGGACCTGTAAGTCAGCAACATCAGCACGCTAACTCACGTGGAAAGAGTTTCACATTGACGGCTATCATGCATCCCACAGATACCAACCTCTTCTACAAAGACACTCCGACCAATCTGTAGAGTCATTTATTGAATGACAGTGCTGTGACAAGGACATAATCCCTCAAGAGCTTCCCACCAACAATAGAGCACACAGTAATGGTGTACACACATCAGCCAGGGACTGAAGATTTAAAAAGAAACCTACCTGTGGGCGGATTGCTTTCTCATTGCTGACTGTGTCCACGCTGCATCCCCATTTTCTGCTCAAGCAAGAACATTTGGACTTAAAAGCGAAATGTTCTGACATACTCTCGACTCCAACCCATTAAGCCGGTGGATGGTCACCAGGTTAGGTGGCTGCTTTTTATTTTTGACAAAAGCTGGAAACCAAAATCTTCAACATTTCTCCAGTAGGTGTAGCGATGCCTGTTAGCAGAATGTCAGAGTTGAGGGTTTTGATGAAACCTGTGTTTATGGAAAGCACAAAGCAGCCTTGTTCAGAGGCTCACAGAAGTAAGATGGGACCACCACTGTGAAGGCCCACCACCTTATCTGGCAACTCACATGATGGAGAAACCCAGAAGCAGAATTTCAGAAAAGAGTGTGGGTTTTTTTCATTGGAGTGGTCATGAAATGGCCATAACAAACAAAATGTTTGAGCATCAAGTCATTTTTAAGTGTACTTGGTACCAGAACACCTAAGGCAAAGGATCCACGATGATGTGTACTTGCATCATCAGACCTATGGCCTGTGTCATAAACTCTTGGGTTACAAGAGAAGGAGAGTGTCAGCTGATCACTTCTGATGTTAAATTAGATCAAGCGGAGCTGTACACCTGTAAAACCCCTGGCAAACATTGTGTTGAATGGGAAGATGAGCTGAGAAAAATGTAAATATATGTTTCAGAGTCACTGCCGCCATTTTGCCTTTTAATTGAAGGTATAATTAAGCATTCCATATCCATATTGCCGTCGTGTAGCTTTGACCATGATCTAAAAAACATTACCATTGCAGTGTCTTTTTGCAACGAAACAATAAAATTAAACTTTAATGTCTCTCATCACACACTAAATTATGGCTTTTGTTGCTTCAATGGTGTTCATCCAACAGAATATCTATGATGACTTCATCTACTGTCTTTTTCATATGCACTATGAAATATCCCTGGGAAATCAGCAGAAAAAAGTTAACTGTGTTCCCAAAATCCTTGTCGTTGAGTAAATATTCCCAGGTTCTCTGGTATTTAGAGTGTACTAAACGTGGGTCTTACCATTGACATTCAGCAGGGACAGTGGTTGTTTTCATTTGTATTCTCTGAGCCAACCCCTCATCATTGTGCCGTTGCAATGAGTCACCCATCAGCAAAGTAGCCAGCAGAAGAAAACAATGCTCTGCCTTCTTATGATTCTGATGGAAACAAATGACAAAAATAGCATCAAGGTCCTGGAGGTTAGAGGAGAAGGAAGAAGGAGAGAGACAGAGGATTGATACAGGGAAATAAAAAAAGTAAATGCCCAAGTTTAAAATATGAAGCATTTGCTAAAGTACTTGGGTTATTTTCTATTACTGTGTGGACTTTGCGAGGGTTTCTGTGCATGTCTTGCAGTGTCCACAGCACTTTAGTTAGGCTAAGAGGGGACTGAGCAAAAAGCGATGTCTTACTGTTACTGTTACAACTGTTGCTCTGAAAGAGATGAAAAGAATGTACTGTAGTCTTGTGTCCAAAACAATTCCCTTCTACACATATTCTCTGCACCAGGCACAATAAATACTAAATAATGTACTTTAAGGAGTAGTAAAATTAAATGTTAAACAACTGTGTTTATTGGAGGGGAATCATTACATTGTCTTACAAAAAAGAAGTGTACTTACAGTGGACACTACTTGTGGGAATTTTTGGGGACAGTACATCATATGGTACATACGCTATCTTATAGATATAGAAATTAAATGTAAAATGTGAGGTAACATCTGTGTATTTTTAGCCATGCTAGCCATGTGTGGCTGATGGTCATTAGTCCGTCCACTCTGAACCAGACTGAAATACCTCAACATCTATCAGATGGACTGCAGGGAAATTTTGTATTATTACATTTTGATATTCATGGTCCCCAGAGGATGAATCCTTCTTCAGTGTTCGCCTGAACCTGATGTTCAAAATAAAAGCTCTGCAATCAAGTTAGCAATATGTAATAAACAACGTCGGGTGAGACTTTCAAAATAAAGCTTGCTGACAAACAGCTCACACAGTAAGATAAATTATGACTTTTAGAATTTTATTAGCGTTGTCAAATGGTCATGGTTTGGTTAGGTCTTGACACGAAAACTGCCGGTTAGGGTTAGGAAAAGATCATACTTTGGGTTAAACACTGCTAGCCTCGTAATGTAAGCTACATAAGTGATGTAACTCACATCACAATGTACACAATGTAAATTAACTTATGTTAAAACAAATCACTCTTGACCACAAACGGGACACAAACCCCAGTCTCCAGATGGTAAGTCCAGTGATTGACCGACCCAACCACGCCATGACTTGAGCTTCTTTTTGCTCTTTATACTACTGCACAACAGGAGTCTTGGTTAACACGCCTTGGGGTGTCATTAGTTTTACAGGTCATAAACCAAACTAATATTAAAACCTGATAATGGTGCCAGAGACAAGTGATTGCAATCCAGTGTGGCAAAAAATACTGCGACCCACAATTCCTGCCAATTAAGCAGATGAAACAACAGAGATGAGGAATAAATCTGAGCAGAGAAATAAGACAAAATGAGTTGAAATAAAGTGCAACACGTGGCTATAAAACGCACAAAGGGTGGGATAAAAGATGAAGTCTGTGAAATGAAGGTGAAGGGAGCAAGAGGCAGACAAAAGAGAGGAAAAAAGACTGATGCAGCAGACTTAGATATTCTCCCACACACCGATGTGGGACCAGCTAACACCAGTGACCCAGCCATCAAAAGGAAACAATGTATTGCCTGCTAATGGTACTAACAGAAACAAATTCTGAAAGAAAGAAGCCTGATTCTGGGAAAGTACAGACAGAGAGGTGAAGGGAGAAAGACACACAGCAAGATGAGTGATTAAGCTGCAGTTTTAAATAAACACTTAAATGTCATAATACCCAGGGATCAAATGAAATTGTTCCGACCCAGAAAAGAAACAGGTCAGAAAGTAAACAACTTTTTATTAGATGTTATTTATGAAAAAGTTGATTTCTGCTCTTTTACACTCATTTTTTAATTGTTTTTTTCCCTCCAAAACATGTCTCAGGTGAGTGTTTGTCATTGTTTCCATGGTTTTCATGCATGTATGTCTCATGCTAAGTCCTATGTGCTCTGCTGATATAGTCAAAAGTGAACTTGTAATGGAAACAAATGGACATATAGCAGAGTGTAGCAGTGAACAGTTAAATACAAATTGAGTTTTAGGTTAGGAGAATAGCGACTAGAGACTATAGAGGATAAGACTAGAGATTAAAACGTCTTTTTTCTCTACATTCTAGTATACACTCGTCATTATACTGTATGATATAACCCTGTTTCCCAAACACTTGGGATGCTGTTCTTCTTCTTATTTTAAAAGTTGCAAGCATCAACCTCATAATGAGTGAATACTTACAAAAACAATAAAGTTGAAATATCTTGTCATTGTACTGCATTCAATTGAATATACCATATAAAATTCACAATATACAATTGAATATACTGACAAAATGTCCCAGCCAAGCTACCTTTGGTTCAAACTGTGGTTATATTAAGAGATTTGGATGCAATGTCCCATGGGGGCCTGTTTATTCCATTGAAAGCAGCTTATTGGGTGCAAACTTGTGGATTCTGCTTGGGCCCAAAGCATTGTGTGCTTTTAAAAATGTATTTCAGTTATTTTCTCTTGTAGATTTTCTGGAGCTTTAATTCCAATTTGCACATTTTAGCAATATGGAAATAAAAAGTGAGTAAAAGCTTAAAGTAATGTTATGTCTTGTATCTTGATGAGCGCACGTCATTTATCCTTAAAAAAAAAAAAACATTTAAATTTGTGGTCTGAAGCATTGGGACATTGGCTTCAGATTTTACTGTATGTGTATATTGTAATTATATTGTATATAATATCACTAACAAAACACTGGAATTTTACAACACACAAACCTGTCCAATTCAAAAGTACTGATATCAGGAACAATCCTCCTGGTGCCTTCACTGATCCAACTGTGAGTTGGTAATCTCAAAGTGGAGTTTATTTCAACTCATCCGACTCATCTCTCCTTCCTCTTTCCTGTTTTTTTTTTGTATTTTACATAATGAATGTTTTGAAATGAAACTGTCTCCATGGATCACTGGACAAAGTGTCCTCTGTCTTCTGACTCTCCTTCCTCGTCTACCTTTCAATCTCTCCTCCGCTTGCTCTCTTGCTGTTTTTTTTTTCTCTCAGCAGAGCACCACTTTCTTACAGTATCCATGGCAACATGCACTGATGATGCCTTAACCTGAAATTTAGCTGATGAAATCAATTGTAGGACCACAGCACTCACCCTATACAATGCATGTTGTGTACCAGTGGCTGAGCCGTCTGTCGTCAGTGTTACCATCGGCCTGTTGATGCGAAAGTCAGCCTCTGAACATGTCTTTATTTAACCAGTAGGAAATGCACAATTTACCAGTCAACTTTTTTTAAAATAAGAAAACTTACTGCTACAGTTTCAGTCAGGAGTTAAGGTTAAGCTTTCATCTGCTTTGGTGTTTTTGGTGACACTGATCAGTGCATCTGTGAAATACAGTTCCCAGAGTTCCACTTAAAATCAAAAGTGTATGATGATGAAGGTTCTCAGTCATCCAGGTCATGGTAATTCTAGGTGCTGTATCGTAGGCAACTGGACGTGTTTCAGTTTCTTGAAGATGTGTCACCTCTCATCCAAGAGGCTTCTTCAGTTTTAACTTCAGTTCATTTCAGTTCTAACTAACTGGAGGTTAGAGAAGCCTCTTGGATGAGAGGTGAAACGTCTTGAAGAAACTGAAACAAGTCCAGTTGCCTAAGTTACAGCACCTAGAATCAAAAGTGTAGTGCCTGCTGAAGTGTTGCAGTATTAGAAGAATGTCAGCTGTATGGCTACACTTGAAAAACTGGAGGGTTTAAACTAAAGGTATGTTTTTGTATAGATCTGTCCCTACCAACTTCAAGGTGCTGCTTAAGTATCAATAAAAATATTTTCACAGATCTCAGAAGCTACATAATTACTGGAAAGATCAATGAGGAGCTGCCAGGTTTGTGTGTCCTTTGCAAAAAGTGGGCTATTGTGATGACAAGTGAAGTAGCGTGATATATCAGAGATACTTGACCTAATGGCGACCTGTTTTACTATGTTAGCTGCAGCACTGACTATAGAAGTACAGACTGAGTGGAGATGAATAAACAGCGGATTGAAGCAGTTAGTGTGGAATGAAAATGAATGAACCTTGAATCTTGAAGTGTTTTAAACAAAAATGTCTGTGACTGTATTATTAATATAATTTACAAATGTTGGCTATGTTGTGAACATTGTTCAGGCAGGTCATATTATCAAACAACTTTATTTAAAAATGATGTGTGATTAAGTGATTTATTTTTGTGTAGCTGTTCTATAATCCAAACTTTTGTTATCGTTGACGTTAGTAACATGCAGGATATTTATTGAACTAAGGACTTTCGCACCACTCCTCCTTAAAGCAAGTATCAGTTTGCTTTTGTAAGGGTCAAGAGACACAGACATGCAGGTGATCTCCGGTGTCACAGTGAACTGTCTGCTGGCTGTAAGGTCAAGAGCTGATACAAAAGCATGCCAGTATGAGTGTAGTGTTTCTCTGACTGAGGTGGCTGATTCACCACAAACATGAAGAGCAAAAAATGATATCTTGAATGTGTCTTCTTCTTCTTCGCTTTTTTTTAGCACCTTGGTTTGTAATGTAAGTTATTTTGGGACCAAGTAATCCATTTTTACACCTGTTATTTACATGCATTCTGGGTGATGGTATAATTTATCTTCAGGATACATGTTACATGGTTACTCGGGAATGCCATCAGTTGGGTTTACATTTACTGAATGCCCGTTATAAAGGCTTTTATACATGAATGGTGTGTATTAGATTTGTTGTTTTTTTTTTTTTTTAAGTTAATGAAAAACGAAACAGAGGTGTCTGGAGTTATACATTAATGTCAGCATGCCAACCATTTACCACGTTTGTCACCGTGGTATATCATGTTAGCATTTGCCCATCAGCTGTGATAGGAATGTCAATAAATATCAGAGGGATTCATCTTCTGAGGAATATCTGTACAAAACATCATGAAAATCCAACTAAAAGCTGTTCAGACATTTCATTCTGGACTGAATTAGTGCACTGAGTGACTGACAAACAGACCAACACTGCCATCTCTAAAGCCTGGCTAATGAAAAACCTTTTCCTTTGTATCTGATGGCAGAGGTACTTTTTATACTGTGCAGCATACAATCCCACACACACACGCACCAAAGAAATGAACTTTGACTTGTGAAAAAATAAGCTGATGATACGGGTCTGCAAAGAGTACGTGTTGAAGCCAGCCTGCTCTGGGTGTTGACTTCAGGTGCTCTAGCTTCCTGAGTGTGAGAACAACTTGACAGTGTCTGTGTCACACTGTCTTTTTTCACATGTGTGGGTGGAGTATGAGCTTGTGTACCTCTGTCTTTCTTTGTATGTGTGTGTGTGTGTGTGTGTGTGTGTGTACGTGTGTGTTTGTGTGCACCTCTTCCTTGTTATCCCTGCCTGGAAGACCTGTGTCTTGAAAATAGACACACTTCCTCCTCCCAATGTTTAAATAGCTCTGTCTCTCTACTTTATATCACCTGGTTGTCTGCGGTGTTTGTGTTACGCGCGTGAGATACTGTGGCGTTAGCCCAAGGTACTAAAATAGCTTTACTTAATCCCTCAGGTTTCAATAGCTGTCGCCATACCTTATATCACCTGAGCTGGGGGGGGGGGGGGGGGGGGGGGGGGGGGGGGGGCAGGAAACAAAATAGTGGAAAGGAGAGGTGGAAGGTGGAAGAAAAGGCAGATTGGAAAGGAGACGACAGGCAACATGAGGGCATTAGGAAAAATAAAGCAAAAGGGCACACATGAGCGTGAATAAAGTCAACAAAGACAAAACGGGGAGTTAAAAAGCCTCAATTTAAATCCTCCTTTTGGTCTTCATTCGCTGTCTTTTCTTCCCTCGCTGCAGCATGACAGTCATTCAGACAATCAGTCAGCTGGTCACTCAATCCTTCAAACAGTGAATCTTCATCAATTATTCACCCTCAGCCCTTGTACTTTCCACTACAGATTGCAGGCTTATTGCAGAGCCCTGTAATCACATCTCCCCTGAGCCAGCTTGGGCTGAACTCATAATGGAGGATACGTAGCATCTAAAGCCACAGCGTGTTGGGATGTCGTCCGCATTGTCAAGCTGTCAACACCTACGGAGTCACGTAACCCGCCGTGACTCACACACAGTGGCCATGGCTTTAATATAGCATATAATGGCCTGCAGAAAGGCCTGTTTAACAATGTCACTCATAAACAAGCGCATTTATGTTACGCAAGTGTGAGCAGAGGCCAAACAGATCTGTTACACTTCTGCACTGTCGACAGGCTGTTGTCCAAGGAGGGGAAAAAAACAAAAAAAGACAAAACCTTTGTAATATATTTTGTTGAGTTGTGTACTTACATTATCCCAAATGTTTCCATCAGTATTCAAACCCACAGAAACCCATAATTTACTCAATTAACGGTGCATTTCTTTGGTTCGTCTGTCGCTATAAGCTCCGAGAGAGAGTGAGGAAGAAAGTTGGCAAACAAAACAAAACTTAACCCAAAAAGATAGATCATCATTCGCACTGGTGGTTGTTTAACGATGAAGACAAAAACTCCCATGATCATGAGCCCATGATTCTTACATATGTTGTATAGTATTGTATAGTTTGGAATGAAAGCTCCTCATTGGCAGAAATTATATACTGAGCGTTTAACGAACCTCTTTCAAATGAAGATTGTTTGGTCAAAAGTTTCAAAAAAATTGTGAAAAATGCTGATCTCAGTTTTTTAGACTCCAAGATGTCTTCAAATGTCCTGTTTTGTCTTTCTAAGAGTCTTTAAAAATAAACATAATGTAATTATGATTGATTACCATTGATTAAGGTAACAAATTAGCATCACAGCATCATCACTTTTGAGCAGCAGGAACCAGAAAATATAGATTGTCTAGGCGATCATTGACCTTATTGATTAATCTACCAACTTTTAAGCTTGTTACAAGCCACAAAGGCACTGAGGGCTGAAGGGTAACAACCCGCAGAATACAATTTGTATCCACTCATTTTCTATGGGACCAGAGCTAATAGCTTTGCAAGGCATTGTGGGATTCTAACAATGTGACGCAAGACTGACCAATAATGCTAGAAAATGCAAGAAACATAGACTTGCCAGCTAGCGAGTAGCACTTTTATTGTGACCTCTGCCAAGGAAGTTATGTTTTCATCCATGTTCGTTTGTTGGTTTGTCAGCAGGATAACACAAAAAAAACAGAACAGATCTTCACGAAATTTGTGAAGTCCTTAGCTTGTATCAGTGGATTCCATTTCTATACTAACATAGCCTCTAAGCCTGTTGTTCAGCAGCTGCGAGTGAGCAGCAGCAGTCACAGATTCCCTTCAGCTGCTAACCGAGTAGCACAAAACACACAGCCCCTGAGCCATCAAACAGAGCCAAAGCAGCAGCAACAGCCTTCTTCAGCGGCTAATATTAGCACAAAGCACACACCTACAGCAGGTAGGTGTTGCACTAGGTAGCCTTTTCAGACTGAGGTTAATTCATGACGGCTATTTTGCTTGTGTTTACATGATTGTCACGTTCTGACAAGAGTTGTTTATTTATGTATTTGAAACCAAAAAAATCTAAGAAAGCTTGTGGAACTTAGCGAACTAGGCACAAACATATCTCCCAGCTGACCACTGACAGCTATGGGACAGGTTTATTTGTATATCACAATTCAGACACAAGGCAATTCAAAGAGCTTTACAGGGGCAAACAATTACATGAAAAGACATTAAAAATTGCATTTAAAATACATTTAAAACAAGAAGGAAGACATCAAGAAACAAGAAAGTAAAAAAAAAAATAGGAAAATAAGCTAAAATAGAATAGGTTTAAAAGAGACTAGAAAATAAAAGACACAGTGCAGTTCAAAGCCTTGACATTGCTTTAGTGAAAGGCAGTGGCAACAGCAAGGTCTTCAGCCTTGATTTAAAAGACGTAAAATGGAGCAGACCTGCAGTTTTCAGGGAGTTTGTTCCAGATATGTGGCGCATAATAACTGAACGCTGCTTCTCCATGTTTAGTTTTGACTCTAGACTGGAAGCAGACCTGTACCTGACGACCTCAGAGGTCTGGATGGTTCATATCGTAGCAGAAGATCAGAAATGTATTTTAGCCCTAAACCATTCAGTGCTTTATAAACCAACAGCAGGATTTCGAAATCTATTCTTTGACAGACAATACGCCAGTGTAAAGATCTGAGAACTGGAGTGATATGATCTACTTTTTTGGTCTTTGTTAGGACTCGAGCAGCAGAGTTCTGAATCAGCTGCAGCTGTCTGATGGATTTTTTAGAGAGTCCTGTAAAGACACCGTCACAGTAGTCAAGTCTGCTGAAGATAAATGAATGGACAAGTTTTTCCAAAACCTGCTGAGACATAAGTCCTTTTATCCTGGATAGCTGGATATATTGTAAAGGTGATAGTAGGCTGAATTTGTAATTGTCCTAGTGTCTGCTGAAATTCATGTCTGAGTCCATGATTACACCAAGGTTTCTGGCTCGGTTTGTAGTTTTCAACATTACAGATTGAACTCTGAGCAGAAACTGTTAGTTGCTCTTCCTTGGCTCCAAAAAAACACAATATCGGTACAAGTGTCCACTCACATGCCTGTGTCTACACACTCAGCTTGTGTTTCAACAAGTATTGGGCTGACATGAATCAACTATCAAGTGAAGTAAGTAAGCAATTGTGTGTGTGTGTGTGTGTGTGTGTGTGTGTGTGTGTGTGTGTGTGTGTGTGTGTGTGTGTGTGTGTGTCAGCTGACATGGTCAGTGCAGGGTTACAGCGTGATGATAGATTGTCAGGGGTGTGTTCAGGTTTTGTTTGAGTTGCTCTAAAAGGGAGTATACACTTCCACTGACCAAAAAAAAAAAGAGATAGATGCGAGTTTCCGTGCACGAAATATTATTGAGGTTAAGTTGCTGTTGCACAAATTACATTCTGCAGCTATTAAACTCTCAGCAGATTTGTCATCAGAATAGAGGCTCCATCTCCACCGTGTGCCTGTGTTGCTTTAAAGGAGGAGCAGCGCAGCTTCCTTTGATTCTCAAATTGCTTCGACAAATTATGACTGAGTCGGGGAGGCGCTCACACAAACTTCAAAAGCAAATTGAAGGAAAATGATTGAACGAAAAAAAAGAGAAAATGTCAGATTTTGAGAAGTGCTGCAGCAGTTTAAGGGTGAAGGTAAATATGAAAGTTGGGAGATAATTTAGTTGAAAACATCGTCCTTCACCTCTCTGTACTTCCAATGAAAAGACTACAGCAGCACTGAAAAGAAACTTGCTCTTCTAAGCACTGAGATTTATCAGGAGCATGCCAGGAAGTCCAAAGTCTTTTTATCAAGTTAACAAGTTGTGAGCCTTTTCAGAACAACTGTGGTTCACAACAAACCAAAGAACGTCCTGTATTTTATCAGCAAAAGCAGCAAAACAAATTATCTGCTCAGCAAAGACACAGCACTGCTACAGTGTTTGTCACAACTTCAAAACAGTCCATATTTCTGAAAATCTGTTGTATTATGAACCTTGTTTAATGGACGGAGGAAATAAAACTCTGATACTCTTCAGCAAACAAACAGCTGATAAATGACCACACAGTAACAATCCTATTCTCCAACTGTTGTTTTATTGACCCAATGAATGATGTTCACACAAACACATTTTATATATGCTTGTGTCGATGACAAAAAATAAAAGCTATTGTCTGGTTCATCAATATTTTCTTGTTCTCAGAAAATATGCAAGTGGTCAGGAGATAAACTGATGTACATACTTTGGTTTGTGGTAAGTTCTTGGACATAGCAAGGGTAAGAACCAGAAATACTGAACACTGGGAACTAAGGATGGAAGTCTTGACACAAGGGACAAAGACGAACTGACACAGGGGACTGGGATCAAACAGACTAAATACACAAGGGAGGCAGGGATAATTGGGCACAGGTAAGACACATCAGGGCAGGAAGTCCAGATCTGAAATGAGAGGAGAGGTGAGTAAGCAACATAAAAGTGGAACAAAGAAAAGATTAAAAAAAAGTTAGATATAAATATATATGTGTGTGTGGGGGGGTATATATATACACACCTATGCATATATATATATATATATATATATATATATATAGACATACATACATACATAATTAGGCTACGTACCATATTGACGTGTCTACAAAACAGCAAGGAGGTGGAGGGGATGGTGGTGGAGTTATAGATGACCAGGCTGCCAAGCCAGTGACCACAGTTCAAGACTTTGTTTCAATATGGGTGACACTATTAGATACTCTTGAGAGGACCTTGGGACATTTTCTAGCTGTGTTTGTGGCAACAAAACCGGGTTTTTTTAACAAGAAATCAGGATGCTTGTGACCAAAACATGATATTTCTGAACCCTAACTCAGTGATTTTTGTGCTTTAAACTAACCACAGCATAAGCACAAGAGTAAGCGCTGTGACAAGAGTACAATTGAAAATCGAACCAAAATCAACTTAAAGTTGTTACCGATCTGTGGTTTTGCAGATACATCATTTCTGCTGACTTTTATTCAGGCGATTGGGATGATTGTGCCACTACCTCTTGAGCTCAAACCATCAATTGCTTGTCTAATCCTCGAAGTAGGAAATGGTTGAGATTGATGAACCTATAACTAGGTGCAGTGTTTGCATCTGTTAGAACTTAGGTTCATGGACGGAGGAACATTTTATTCAGACTAAATAACCACATTTTACTCGTATCTTGTATAGTTTTGCAGTTTCAAGGTCAATATTTTCTTCCAAAATACATCTTACGAGTATTTTGGAGAGGAACACCATCAAAGCTAAACACTAATGAGGCTGAAAAATGGCTACAATAACTTAATGAAGCAAGTTAAGAAAAATAAATAAATCCAGGAAAGGGGAAAAAATAAATACATATGAGTCCAGATGTGAAACATGTCCCTAACTGAAATTAATTAGCAGGCAGCAGCAGAGAGTAGAGTGAACCTTCACAGTGTGTGCCTACGGTGGCTTCAGGTAACAGGGCTGTGACATTCTAGAAAGTTCAGAGGTGTCTTAATGAGATTGAGGTCTGTGCACAAGGCCAGCAGGAGAGGGATGGAGTAGGTTACACACACACACACGCACACCCACACACGCACACACACACACACACACACACACACACACACACACACACACACACACACACACACACACACCACACACACCACACACAAAGACTTGTGGTTACAAAAGTACAAGATAAGAAATAAAATGAACTACCCTCCGTATTGTTCAATGTGATCCAACACCTTACATGTACACACACACAAAAGCCAATCCAGTGGTATCACATGATACTAGAGGAAGCACAGGTGATCAGCTCAGTTCCTTTTTGGATCTCCTTCCACTGTAAAGGATGATTATCAATTAAACAGCAGCTGGATAGATCAAATGTTGTCTCTGCGTGTGTCAGTGTGCGTGTGTGTTCATGTTTGGGCCTACATCTGTGTCCGTGTGTCTATGCAAGCACCATGTAAGTGTGCGGCGTGGGTGTGAACGTGCGTGCCTGGTTGTGGTTTTGCAGAACAACCTTATGACAATTTAATGAATTAATCAAAGCTTATGGGTTTCTTGTTGTTGGATCATGTTTAGCTTGTAGCAGGTGATGCTGGGCCAAGAAACCCTGACCTAAAAATAACAAAAGAAACGGATCCACTGGCACAGGGCTGGAGCTATCATGTTAAATTGCTCTGGATTAAAATACTAGAGAGGACAGATGAGACTGTGTGCCACTCCTGTCGCATTAAAGAAGAATAATGTAAGATGACTAGAACATCATATTGTACACCAGCTTCTGCTATTTCAATTGATGAGGGGTTTTTTTTAAATTACAGAGATAGCATTTCTAGCAGCAGAGCCAAAAAATGGTAATGTAAGTCTGACCTTTCAAAAGCTGTGTTTTAGAGCTGTATTTGACTGGTGAACCTGTCAAGTTTTCAAACACACATGAACACACAGCTACACACACAGTTAATATACCAGTACAAAAAAATGGGCCACTTATTATTTGTCCTGAACAACGAATGGATGTATTTTTTAAGGTGTAACATTTAAAAGGTGCAATATGTAAGAATCAGCCAACTGTTGAATTAATACGCCCAACCAATAGAGGGCAGCATATCAAAGAGTTACCACTAACTGCTGCTAACGGTATCTGCCATTAGTTGGTTAGCTCGGTTAGCCATGCAGCTATTCATCTGGTCTGGGGGCTCAGAGCAGCGGGAAAGTGTTGGTGTTTACACTGCGAGCACAGGAGCTCTGGACCATGACGGGCCAGGGCTAGCAGCTTAGCATGCGCTCCTCAGTAGATATCTCTGCATCAAAACAGTTATTTCTTCACTTTCTGTTGATAATGTTGAGAATTATTTTACATTTTGCACCTTTAAAGATTGATGATTTACACGTTCATGGCATGTGTTGTTTCATTCCATTAGTGGGGGGAGCTTTTAGAGCAGAGATTGTTCCCAAATGAGACTGGACCCACATTTAATTAACATCACTTCAAACTACCAGGTAGACCAATACCAACGTGTGTACCAAGTACTATAGGTCAGACTCTTTTACTTTAAGGTGCATTATGGTAGGAGGTAAGCCTGTCTTCTGGTGGTGACAGGACACGTCACTAGCCTATTTACCAGCACTGACGCACATGAACTCTTCATAGCATTTTCATGACATTTCATCCAAAAATGGAAACATCATATGTGAAACGAATGGACTCTTGACTCATAGTACTGGCAGCTGTGACTCAGAAGGTAGAGCGGCCATCCATCAGTCAGAGGGTCGGTGTTTGATCCCTGGCTCCTCTAGGCTACACATAATTATTCAATTCTGATTTAAAACACTGACACATAAAAAGGAAGAAGTTCATAAGTCGATTCAAATGGTTATACTGCCGCTCCACATCTGTGACTTTACTTTCATCTGCTGTCATCATCTAAGTCTGACAAGACCATAATACCTAAGTTTATACTGACCTACTTTTCTTTCCTACTACCTACTGACAAATTGCTCACGTGGAGATGGACTTGAAAGCATCATGTGTGATTGCAATTGACTTTAGCTTAAATTGGTGTTGCCGTCTGTCAGATGAAAGTTTGAAAATGAAAACAGAAGTCTTAGGTGAAGTTCGTCATGTCCTTTCTATGGCTCGGATATGTGTACTTGTGTGGTCTTATATGATGATGGTCACAACAGTATTAAGAGGAATGTGGCATTATTGAAAGTACTTTTAATATTAGCTCTGCTCAGACCACTGTAAAACCCTTTAGCACCCAAGTGACAAAATTTGAGTTTAGAAACTTTAGTTTGAGATTGACTTAAACGTTCATGCAGACCCGGCAGCAGAAACGTGTTAGTGGGTGGGCATTACATTTTCACGGGGGGCACAACAATTTCCTCTCTGCAACTCTCATCTGATGACCCAGGCCCAGCAGTTTTTTTACAGAAACTTCTAATATCCATTATTATAACATTAGTCCGACTTCAGGGTTCAGTCGGGTCCAAAAGTCCAGGGCAGAGGACGGGCACAGGTGACTCAGTGGGCAGGCCTGGCCCCCCAATGCAGCAGGTCTGAGGTAAATCAGATGACACAGTGACTCACGAACCAAGACATGAAACACACGGTAACATAAATAATAAAGGTCTGGCAACTGAAAGGTTGAGAGACAAGACAATAAATACACAGAATACTAATTAACTGATTAGAAACAGGTGACAATGAAAACTTGTGGGAAAAACACAAAGATAGGAAGTAAAACATCCACCAAGACACACAAGGAAAGGCTCTTACAACATTAAACAGGAAATGACTTACTAAACTATAATTATATAAAAAAATCCAATGTCTAAAACCCCAAATTTAGGCATAATAGGAAACAATAACAGCCAACAACAAACAACAAAAGCTCAAGTTGTAATCCACTGAATCCATGGCAACACATTATACTTCCTGTTTATACCCCCCAAACCATTAAGATTTCAGAATCCATCTGAAGCCTCTCATTTGTAATTCTAAACACCACCAGTGGGCCACCATAGCAGTCATTAGCCTCCCAGTATTAATATGAATGAAAGGAGGGAATTCTCATATGAGGATTATGATTTAATCTGAAATCATCTACTGAATGGATTGTTATATCTGTCAGCATTTTATGAAGACAGATGCTCAAATGCAGCTATGTAAGTACAACTAAACCCACTTTGGGATTTTTGCAGATAGCTTAATCATTACACTGTAAGGCCGCTCACAACTGCAATTTGGTTCATTTGATCTGCAGTAAAGAAAAAATAGATACATGGTTGCCTTTCAGCGGTGATCCTGTTCATGTTCAGTACATTCAGTACATTTCCATGCACCTGTTTTTATGAGTGCTTTCAGTTTGCTCATAAAAATACCTGGGAAATGCCAGAAATTCAAAACAGTCCAAATATGCCAAAACAGAAAGTTGTTATACTTGGCTAAAGTGGTAAAAGTTGGTTTATCTATGACAGCCAAATGCAAGCAAATGCAAATGGAGAACAGACACAATAACAGCCAATAAATCAGAAACTGCTCATGTCTAACAAGACAAATCACTCAGTAACAAACAACTGGACCCTGAAAGCCTCACTGAAGTTTAGTCTCGTCTATCTATAAAGCAAGGAATCTCTGTCTTTCTATATGTCCTTCACATAACTCATGAACCCAATTTATTTCACACTTGCTAGGTTTGTTGCTCAGAACCCAAGGAAGTGTAGTGTCAAGTTTGGTGTAAATTGGACATGTGACGCATTCAATATTAATAGATTTTGAATAAATAATAATATATTAAATACATAATATATTAGCAGTCAACCATTGTGTAATCTGTGCTATAATACACCATAGGAGTCTTCAAAATAGGTTATTATTGTCAACAGACTAATTAATGTTAATAGGGACTTTGTGTCAGTAATCACCTAGCAACCATGTATAAAATCTATCAAATACAGATGTACAAATGTATATGGAAAATGGGTGTCTCAAGGAGAGGCAGAAGGAGAAAATACTGATGCTGTTGCTGAAATAGCTTATTTTAATATTATTAAAATTGTACGTTGCAAGAGATTTGCTCTTGGAAACAGAATTGCTTCTATGTATTTGTCTGGAGCGAATTTGTGGCCACACAGCGGGACACACAGGCCTGTTCTGCCTCTTTCTCTGTACATCTGGCTCATAATTTATTAAGAACACATTGATATGCATGGCACTGCACTGCACGGCTTCATCCATATTCACTAGAGTCATACAGCAAGGAGAGAGAGAGAGAGAGAGAGGAATGGTCGAAGAGGTGTGTGTGTGTGTGTGTGTGTGTGTGTGTGTGTGTACGTTTGCGTGTACATAAGAGATACACAGTGAACCAGATGCTTGAACTTCTACCTGAGTTGACCTACAGATCACAGTGGATGGCAACCAGCTCTAAATCTCCTGCTCTCTCTATTACTCATGAACTACATCTAAATATAAAATAACTACCCCAGTTTGGAGACATACTGTAGCTGTGAGTGGTTAGTTGGATCTGTCATAACATCTCCCTGACCTGAGACCAGTGCAAGATCTTACAGTTTGGCCTATTTTGCCATTATTTTTTATTTAGCCCTTACAACAACATTAAATCGGCAGTATGTAGGATTCAGTGGTGTCTAGCGGTGTTGTTGCTCGCAACCAACTGAACACACCTTCCCTATGGTGGCTGCTAAAATCGAAACAAACAAGAAAAGCAAGAAAGGACCTCTCTTGAACTGGTGTCTGCTTTGTCCATTCTTGGCTATTGTCGAAACGTGGTGCAACGGTGGACACTGTGGATGAGGATCCAATCCCTCTGTAGGTAGGCTATCCTAAGGTAACAAATACACAATGGTTCATTTGAGCTTTATGTAAATATATAATAACTAATAAAAACACAGTTTTTAATATTATATTACATTTTTGACCCTAAATTTGCCTAAATACTGCACACTGGACCTTTAAGGCTGCTCAAATATGGATCAAATAACTATGTGCAATGCGTAAGAAGTCACTTGTAATTATGATCCCACACAAAATGATCACCCACCCTCAGTTTCCCTCAGCAGTACAGTGTGAAAGTGTCTGTATCTCAATATAATAGCAGAAATAAACAGTTAGAGAGCCAGATATTTCCCTCAAGAGTTGGTGGGAACCAAAACAGAGCAAAGAGGAGAGTGAATGTTGGACAAGCAACACATCTTCATACCCATACGACTGAATAGGTCGATTGTCAGCGTCTCCCAAAACAGCATATATCACCATTACCAAAACAACATGACCATTGCAGCATAACAGCGACACGCGTACCAGGCACTCATCATACAGCCACAGTTTGGTTAGGTTTAGGTACTAAAACTACTTGGTCAGGTTTAGGAAAACATTGTGGTTTGGGTTAAAATCAGTATGTTACTTCAGTAACTTCTGTTACAAACGTACCTAGGTCACCTAAGTAACTTAAATTACCTTACGTGTGTGATGCTACTTCATTAGGTTTCAACAACTCACCGCTCACTTCTGTTTTCACGCTGGACATGAACAGCGGTCTCTTGAATTAAAGTCCTGTGCTTGTTTATCCTGACCGTCCACCGTCCTGACCTCCTCCCTATATGGACTTTCGCTCTTTAGACTACTTCTCTTTACTTCCTTCTCTTCAGCTGTAATAATTACTACAGCCTCTAGAGGCTGCCAATAACTTAAGCCTTTGGAGAGACTTGGAAAGAAGGTGGCTGGATGTGTAAATATAAACTGTTTGCCAACATGTTCGCCACATTAACTTTATGAGGTACTAATTTACCAGCGTCATTGTACTGGACTGAATTTAGTTAAGCAAACAACAGTGACCCCTACTAGAGATTAAAGTATTTAGCTTGAGGTTGTGCTTGCTGCTTCTTCCACAAAGTGGCTAATCAATGAATCCAGCTTTGAAATATGATTGTCAATTCCAAACGGGCTATTTAGCCATCAGACTTCTTCATAACCTCAGTTGATGCCATGAAAAACTGGACTTAATCTTTCAAAACCATTTAAAATTGGTAAACTCTGCTCTTTAAAAAATCAATATCTACAAATGATCTGCTTGGATTAGTACAGGCGTTTGGAGATGAGTAATTACTGTATGACAATGGCTCTGTCTCTAGGAGGAAGGATGAAATGAACACATGTTAGGCATTGGCCTGGGTCAAGCCATGATTCATTCATGAAGAAGTGTGAGGGAGACACTAAAGCTGGGTTTGATAGCTAGCTGCCTGCATTGTCAAACTCATTTTTGCATATTTGAGTTCTGTACCATTTTGATCCCCAACTGACATGCTTTGTACCCTCAGCACACAACAGATACAACAGACACCTGTTGGAAACATGGCCACTCAGCGTCTTTGTAAAAACCCTGAGCACCCAGCAGTAAAATACAGCAGTGTTGGGCTGTCTCTGGGGTAGAGCCAACCACTGGCTCACTGAGGGGGAAATAGATTTGCCTCAGTGCCGGGGGGGCACTGCTCTACCACCTAGAGAGAGCCTGCAGCATTATTAGGACATGGAGTCCTACAAAGTCCTGCGATTAGAAATGGATTTCCCTTTTCCAGTGAGGACCAAAGGCTTGATGACCCCCATGAGCACCAACCCCAGTACCAGCCAACATCAGCAGCTATCCAACTGTGTTTTACTGCAATGCACCAACTTTAATAGCTTTGGATGGGTAAATGAAACATAACTCCCTGCCTGAACAGGAAAAGACAGGCGTGATGTTGTGTCCCATCACAACAATACAGCAGCCTGGTAAGTGGCCCTAGTTTGATGCTGTAAGTACACCGGTTGCATCACTTCTTGAAGCCCTCCTGTAGTGCAGCAGTATAAAGAGCAAGAAAAGTCTGAGATAAGGCTTGGTTGGGTTAGTTGGACAGCCCTATCTCAGACTTAATTAACTGGCTACTATGACCTCCAGCAGGCTAAATACTTTTCTTTTTAACCTCCAGCAGGTCTCACTGTTGTTGACTTAATGAAAGTACAGTACAATAATGTTGACAGATTAGTACCTCATGAAGTTAATATGGTAAAAATGGTTTGCATTCCATTGAGAGTGATTTGTTTTTAAATTATTATGCAAGTTAATATACATAAATTATGTAACTTACTTCAATTACCTTACTTGAGTGACACGAGTGAATGTAGTTATTTTAGTTTTTAGTTATTTTTTGAGGGCCTAAACCAAACCAATTCACAACCATTTGACAACACCAATAATACTACATTTACACTGGAATTAGTGTGTTTATGCAGTTTTTTTAAACACAGGTAAACCTGCTAATAATCTGCAATTCACTTCTTTCAAATTTCAGCCAGTGAACGAGTTTGCCCTACTGTTTTTTTCCCCCTTTTATGTCCTGTTCCTCATCATGAATGCACTGTAAAAACAGGGAACAGTAGATCATATAGGTAACCTCATCAGACTACATCCAGAAGACGTTAAAAATGTTTTAAGAAGTCTTAATCAATAATATTCTGACTTTAACCTTTTTTTTCCAGAGCTGATAACAGAAGTTGCTGAGGAGTGAGACATCTTACTTCTTTCTAACCTCTGAGAGTTGCCCATGCACAGTACTGATCAGGCAGCTGACTAGGCTCAGACCTCACAAAGTGAAAAACAATTTTTTACTTTTTTAATATCTTTTACTCCAGTCTCTCTTTCACACTCAAGGCAGACTGAACGATGTTCAAACGCTGCTTGCCGGAGATGGATGGAAAGATATTAACAAGCCAGAAGCTTTAACTTCAACACACATCATAGCTTCCCGATAATATACATTCACATTGCACACAAAAGGCAGAGGTTAGTGGGTTTTTTGACTAGTGTGAAAGGGGTATAACAGTCCAGAAGTCATAACATGTCATAGTGTGTGAGCTGTTTGTCAGCAAGCTTTACTTTGAAAGTCAAACCGGATGTAGCATAGAACCTTTTCTTAATGACGAGACCACAGAGCCCTTGACATGCAAAGCTGATACTAGAGGGGTAGGTAGAGCGTCACAGTTTGAAGCTTAAGGCCACTGACCAAGCTGGCAGACCTGCACTTCTTTCAACTATACTGCCATGCCTTTCACCTTTCACCAGACTCCCCCTTGATTAAACTGATTTAAAAAGGTCAAACTCCTGTATTGTGTCTGTTAAAATCTCAGGTAATCACCTGACTTCAGTTCTCTAGACTTGCCTCACACATGGAGTCAATTCTGTACAAAATCATTAGGACAGCTTAGTACATCAGACAGCTGCTAGAGTCAGGTAAAGATAATGTTATCAGATAGAGCAATGGCCTTCCTTCTCTTTCCACCATTGGCTTTCACAGAGTACCAGGCTGCATGCTGTAGGTACCCAGCAAAAGGTCAAAAGAACATGACAGTACATGAGCTCTGTAAGGTCACCCACTGTAGTTCAGTTCAACTGCATTATGTTCAGGTGCATCACTTCTTCTGTCTTCGGCCCTAAAACAGGGCTTCAAGTACTTGTGATGTCTGCTTAGCCATGTGCATCTTTCTTTCTTGCCACTTTTTCTACCTCTACCACTTCTCTCTGCTGCACTCCAGAGTGTCTGCTAGTAAAACTCCATCCTCTTAGCATCACACATGCACTCAGGCAGTGCATAGGGTTGTGTCAGGTCACTTGAGGCAAATCATTTGATGCTTGTAGCACACACCAGATGTGGAATACAGATAGCAGTACTGAAGGAAAAGTAACTGTGATGTGCAAAACTGATGTGATCAAACTGCTGCTACTCTAAAAAGTTGAAATGCACTGCTATGCTGTTGTAGACGGTCCAGGGGTATGGTCCCACGGAAGGATCTTTTTGCAATTTTAACATTAAAATGAATTAATAAAGCAGTCTTGTGAGACGAAAATGTTTTCTTTTTGTTTTATTGACTTAAAGGTGCTGTGTGCACTTTGCTAAAGGTGAAAAGCGGAGATAGACTAAGTACTGTAGTTCAGTTCCACTGCATTATGTTCAAGTGCATCATTTGAACATTTCAAGTACTTGTCACTGCTGAGTCATGTACCTCTGTCATTCAACTTTTTTTCCCTTGACCACTTGTCTCTGCTGCACTTCAGAGTGGCTGGCAATGAAATCCATCCTCTTAGTGCGTACTATACAGACAGAAGAGGTGAGGGATTACAGTAGGCAGGATATGCCAAACGGGAGAGCTAATGTGATAAAATGCTGCTTTTCTTGAGAGTTGATGCACCTCACTGTGCTGCCTGTCCCACAGAAGATAAATGGATGCAAACTTCACCACTGTTGCTTTGCCATAAAAAGCTATGGTAAGTTCAGTTTTACAGTCAGTTGACTTGGATGATTAAGTGAAAATTTCAAGTGGCACAGTTGAAAGACAGAGGGCTTTCCTCAGTTTACATTACTAGTCGTAGTAGTGGTACTAAGTTCTGGCAATAACTTTGATGATTCACCTCACTTTTATCATGCACCATCACCAGGACAAAATGTTAATTTGTTTATTTGTCCATACTTTGTTTTTTGTCTAAATGCCCATGAAACTTACGACATTGCCATCAGCCTCAGCTGTACTTTGTGTTTAGTCCTGATTAGCATGTAAGTATGCTGAAATTAGCATTTAGCTCAAAGCTGTGCCTAAATACAGTCTTAACTGAGCTGGTAGCATGGCTGTAGACTCTTATGCTGCATTTCCAACACATTCTCACTCCCAACACAGCAGCTTGGTCATTGGCCTTAAGCTTGAAACAATGACGCACTACCTACCCCCCTAGTGTCAGTTTTGCACATGAAGGGCTCCATGGTCAAGTCAGTAATAATACGTAATATGCAATGTTCAGTTAGACTTTCAAAATAAAGCTTGCTGACAAACAGTTTACATATAATTATGACTTTTGGAGTGTTATTAACCTTGTCAAACGGTCATGGTTTGGTTAGGTTTAGGAAGAGGTCATTCTTTGGGTTAAAATAACTACCTTCAGTCTTGTAACACAAGTTACAAAAATGACAACCTTCCCCGATGTAACAAATGTGACATATGTCAAAGTAGTTAAGCTGAAAGGAACAACAATCTAAGTGAATAACTGCAGTTAGTTACAGATGTCTCTCCTTTCAGAGGATGCCATTGTCGCGGCGTTAAAGGTGCGACAATGGCTGATTTTGCATTAGCTGCAGTGTGCACCAACAACCACCAGGTGGAACATGTGAGCAGTCCAGACTACAGTGAACATGAGTGCCTGAGTTTCTCTCTCCTCCCACTTTAACCAGACACGCTGTTTTATTTCCTCATTGACTCAGTCCGTACGGAGATCTGTATTGGCTATGCCATTTTTCAGTTAAATGTGAAACAAATACATAAATACATAATACACAAATACATAACAGCAATGCATTCTTGGTGATATACACCTCTGGAGTGACCATCCTTGTTGGCTCGTTACCTAAGGGTTGATCTCACCAAGTTCACTTGAGTTCTTTAGACAAATGGAACACTTCTGATGGCGGTGGGCCTTTCCCCAGAGGGCAAGTGCCTAGGGGAAATCATCTAGGGCATGTTGAACAATTACTGACACGCAGCCTTAGTCCTGATTAAATGAGATTTTGGTTATTCCATGTTTTCTCTACTATTTTACAACCTCACTTTCAATAAAGCTGTGACTTTATCATACTCTTTTCTCATTTTGCCTTTTGCAGGACAAATGAGTTGAATGTGATTTTAATTCCACTCATGTTGATTAAGGTTGTTTCAACATCCATTAATGCCTAATGTGGGAGTAAACATAAATAAAACCATGTTTACATTTGCATAATTGTATGTTGACTGTCTTATGCTGTTATTCATAGCAAGGAGGTGTGCATGTGCTCTATAAATCTGTGACTAAATGTGGAAGCATCCATGCATGATTAGCCTTTAATCTACATGAACCATTATACATTTCAGGCCCTGGTCTTATTATTATGGTTATGTAAAGCACACACAGTCAGCAAACAGAACAAAAACCTGGCAGAAATAGTCCACAGGGCATTCTTGTCATGCCTCTGAATGGATGTCTTAGGCTGGGAAAAATTTATCTTGAGGAATAATCAGAGATACTGTCACAAGCCCTGACAACATGTGCACCCCAAAAACACCAACTGTCAACCAAAGCCACTTTCTGGTTTTCTCTTTTAACAATGTGAACAAAGTCCACATCCAAGGATAATAACTGACAGGATTGCATTGTTTTTGGTTTTCAGTACATTTCCTGCATTTCCTGCCATCTGGAACACGGTTCTACATTAGAGAAGGTGATTAAAAGAAAGCGTTTTAAATCATATTCAAGTCCTCCCTCAGTGACCTCATAACCCTTCTGAAATGTCAAAACTCTTCTGAAAAGTTCATCTCTGAAAGTGATGTATGACTTCTTCCTCCAGTAACAATTCCTGTCAAACTGAGTTTCACTCTGGTTGGTTGCCTGCATATATTTTTACTCCCAGTATTTGGCTTGCCAGACCTGTTTTTGAATAAGTTCAGTGGATCTGTTTGGTGTGTTATATTAAAAGGTTATATATTTTTTTCCTGAATTGTATAATTTTGCAATGTTTAATTGTATATTGTAGTGTAATGATGCATGTAAACACTTAGTGTATTGTCATCGTATTGCACCTTTTAATATTTAGAGTAGATTAAGTAGACTGAGTACCTGTATTTTTGTTGTTGTTGTTTTAATGTTGAACATTTTTATCCAGGAATGATGCAATTAAAACGTATTCAAATGCATTTAATGAAGTAGTAACACCATATCCATTATTGCTGTCACGTATTCAGTACTAGTGCAGTGCCCATTCAAAATTTCAATCAAACAAAATTATGCTTGACGCTGTGCTTCCTTGGGTACTGAGCATTACACCTGCCAAGACCTAGTTGCATCGTTAGTTCTTGAGTGTGTGCATCATTAGGTTACCGGATTATCTGGTAATGTGAGGGGTTTACGGATCCAGTCTTAACGGGTGGTCGGCCACATTGGCTGCTTGTGTAGTGCGTGGCGGCTGAGTAGCTGAGCTGCTGCTGCTCACTTGCTTGCTTGTGCGTTCACACAAGCAGCATAACTGCTGCAGCGTGGCTCCTACCTGCCCTATCTGTTTACATGGAGTTTGCCTTTGATAATAATCAATAAATATGATGACATGATTTTCCTTAACCCCTGCTGGAAGAGCAAGAAGGCGGGAGGGGGAAAGAGAGGGAAGGAGAGAGAGAAAGAAAAATAGATGGCACAGGAAGAAAATCACTGCCCCTCACCTGTTGTGTGTATTCTTTTCATGTGTGTGACATATTCTACAGAGACAGATATAAAATCTGTAGTGAAATGCTGGTATATTTCAGGTCTATTTTTGCCAAGGACTGCATGCGTCATGGTAAAAATAGGCGAGATTCCGAATCTCTATATGCTGCGTAGCTGCAGCCAGTGTGGTGGATCTAACCTGTTAACATGGACGCCGAAAAGAAAAGCAAGACGCTACGCCACTCACACGCACCCTCACGCAGCCAGGTTGGCCAGCCTGTTAACCCTCATGAAATGCTCACAAACCAATTTGGGCCGCCCCGATAATGTCCAACATGTATAATACTTATGATTTAAAATCTAGATGATAACATCGATACTTTACGAGCCAGTCCATGTGGAAACATTTCCATCTTGTTTTTGTGGTGTCTTAGCTGGTTGTTTTTAAGTTGAGCTGCAGACATTTACCCCAGTTTCTGTGGCGACAAAACAGGTTTGTTTTTTAAGGATTGTAAAACACACATTTACAGCAGTTTCTGGTGCCACCCAGACTGGCTGTTTTTCATAGGAAGTTGGACAATCTCCAACCGTGAGCATGGCAACAGAAACAGGTATTTTAAGCCATACCATGATGCTTTCCGAGCCGTGACCAAGTGGTAGAGGAGATATGCACAGCGTCTGTTACAAATAATTAATAGATAATTCAACATAAACAATCTGAAAGTTGCAACATGAAGAAATGTCCAGTTTGAGCTTTTCTGTGGTTTTGCAGAAATGTAAGTGGCTAAGAATTATTCTGGTGACTGGGTTGCGGACAGCCCAGCAGAAACGCCCTGAACCAGTGCCTCTCTGGTCACAAGTCCGCTTTAGGTCACTATGTGCTGGGTAATGCCACATTACAGTATAAGCTATCCTGTTCCTGCCTGGTAGTCATACAGATCACTGACAAGTCCTCTTTGCTCTATTCCCCTATAACAGAAGATATGAACTGTCAGCCAGACTCATCTATCCTGACACTTTAATTACAGAACAGTGAAGAAATTTTGAATAATGAAGACCAGATAATGATCAGTTACCCAAAAGAATCTGCAGCCAGGGATAGGGCCTTCATCTACAGCTTTAAATGCTATAGAAATATATATCTACAACAAGACATTCACACATAAACATCAGTGTCAACAGTCTGAGCAAGTGTAAACAGCTGCCCCCTCTCTTTTAATTCACCTCTGTCAAAAATAGTCTCTTGGTTTTAGCCCTTTCTCCATGATGATGACTCATCTGGCTGAAGGGGGAGAGTTTGACCCTCTCTGTCCATTCACATTTAGTGACAACCAAGCAAACAGACAGTGAAAAACACTCCGTTACTACATTATAAATAAGCAGTATATATATCGAAGTCACGTAAAAGCTGCAGTATAAAAACAGCCTCGTGCCTCCATGCTCCTTGAAATCTCTACTCATAAAAGGAAGAACAGGGTTACAGGCTACCCTGCCTGGATGCATGTGTGCGATTTTGTGAGTGTGCTGGTCGTGACTGAAAGATTAGGGAAATCCTCCATGGTAATTATTGGCTGTTATTTCGGAAAAAGTTCAGGGATGAGGTTAAGGAGAGGGTTAACAGCATAAACATGGCTGCGTGACTCTGTATTTGTCTGTGTGCATGCATATGTTCGACAACGGCTGAATCTATTTTTATTAGATCTGTGAGATAGCTGTGAACTGCAGGGCAGGAACACACACGCATACAGACATGCTGTATCCTATTATAGTCTGTGTCTGACCCTTAGCTGCCGCTCGTTTGTGTTGTTAAAGTACAACACATTACCACTGACATCTAACATTATTTATGTACGCATGCATTATCTTTTAAAGTGTTTGTTCAGTTTGCTTCAGTGACGAAGATCAGAGGATGTTTGCTCTCTGAGGATTTATGTCACTGTGCTTTATGTAAAGACAAGGCACATACACATTCAGACATGTGCATCTCCTTTTCAAATACATCACCTTAGCATCTGAACAAAATTAGTTAATTAAGCGTTATCATATTCAGACAGTAGCAGAGCAAATTCCAACTCATGGGGGACAAGTTTTTTAATGCTAATCTAGCTGTTTTCTCCTGCTTCCAATCTGCATGTTAAACTACCATAACCACATCTTGACTCCAGCTCAGCACTGACAGAGGAAGTAGTCAGATCCTTTACTAAGTAAAAATACAAATACCACACAGTGAATACTCCACAATGGGTAGATGTCCTGCATTCAAAGCCTTACTGAAATAAAAGCACAATGAAAGTTTGTAATTACTGTATGTTAAAGGCCTAATTTGTAAGAATTGCCAACTCATCAAACTATACAGGGATGGCGGCCAACCCGACCACCAATCCCACATCTTACAAAGTACCCTTTGGTCCATGTCAGTGTTTCACTATTGTATCAATTGCTTATAGATTAGTAATTATTGTGCTGCATTAATGTGCATGTTGCATTTTACTGCTATAGATGTTTATGGTTGAGCTCATTTTAGCTACTTTATACACTGCAGGATAGTTTTATCTCTAGATGTTTTGTATCATCAGCCCATTCTCACTCCCAACATGTGAAATATAGCAGCCTTGTCAGTGGCCGTATGCTTCAAAGTTTCTACTGCCTTAGCATCACTTCTACTGCAGTAGTATAAAGACCAGGGCATGGTTGGGGTCATTGGATGGGTCATACACTGGACTTTCCCTCCAGAGACCAGTGTTCACGTCCCAGTTGTGACAATGTCAAAAGTGATTAATGTATGTAAATGACATAACTTATGTTACTTGTTGTGAGTAACATCACTTACACAATTTAAAATAACTACTGAACGTAGTTATTTTAACCCAAAGCACTGTATGATCTTTTCCTACACCTAACCAAGTACTAAACTACTAATTATTTTGAAGTCTAACTGGATGTTGTATATTACGTATTATTGATAACTTGACAGTGGAGCCCTTCATGTGCAAAAAAGGGGTAGGTAGAGTGTCATATAGTTTGAAGCTTAAGGCCACTGAGCAAGCTGCCATATTTAATAAGTTGGGTGTGAGAATGTGTTGATGAAAACCACGTATCTATAAAAAGTAAACTTTAAATGAACTCAGAAAAAAAAAAAAAAACTGAATTTCGCGATGTGACAATACAGACAATTCCAGCTAATCCAAGAGGGTTTTTAAAGAGTGTATTTAGCTTAAGAAGAAGGAGATTTAACCCTCAGTTTATTAGAAACATTCAAAATCAACACAGCTGGAGATACAGTTCATACTGTTCACTGGCTAGGAAGGGGATGACACATCTTGAAAGTAACTAAAGCCATCAGAAGAATGTAATGGAGTAAAAAGTACAATATTTCCTTTTAGATGTAGTAGAAGTAGAATTTTACAAAACTCATGTAAAGTGAAGGTAATTTCATACTGAAGTCCAGTACTTGAGTAAATGTACCTTTTAACTTCCTATCACCGCAGCTCAATGCTTAACACACAGACATGGATTGATATTGACCCTTATCTCACTCTACAAAAGAACTTAACAAGCATTGTTTTGTAGAAAACAACAAATTTGCACCAAAATGACCATGACACCAAACAGCACTAATCAAACAAACAAAAGAAATTACTCATATCCCTCCACAAGCATCCAACATGACCTGGACCTGAAGTCGCATCCCAGGGAACCCACTACTACTACTGCATCACTTCCTCCTGCCAGCATCTAGAGAAGGTGCAAGGTTGTATGTGCTCCACATTAACAAAATTACTGCACTACTAACAGCCCAATTCTCAAATAAGATGAGCCCTTGACTTGTTATGGCCAGCTCTGGGACCATAGTAAATAAGGGAAGTACATGTAAGAGATTAACTACTAAAAATGTCCTTTAATGAAGATTCATTTCAAAGCAAAGGGTTGTTTCTAACACATGAATCAGGTAGGAAATGTGCTGCCGGGTTAAAGCCAATGAAACAGTCCAGAAAATCAAAAGGACTCTAAAGTAATAAGAAGTGGTGTCAGGGGAAAAGAAGCCAACCTCCCTCTTAATTAAGAGACCCTCCACAGACGCGGGTGTCGGGATCGAATTCAGATTGGGCCTCTGACACTTTGAGGGAGGTGTTGAAAAGTTTGATGGCCACAGGCAGGAATGACTTCCTGTGGCACTCTGTGCTGCATCTTGCTGGAATGAGTCTTGCTTGACCAGTGTGTCATGGAGTGGGTGGAAGACACTGTCCAAGATGACACTGTCCAAGATGACACGTAACTTGGACAGCATCCTCCTCCTCTGACACCAACACCAGAGAAGAAGAATCTCTCCAAGTAACGTGTCATCTCGATGATAATGCTGTCTTATAAAATCTGTATGATGAAATTAGTCAAAGAAAACGACAAGTGGAAATGCTGATCAGGCTGAGGTACAGCTCAACAGCCACTGGTCACACTTGAGTGCACAAGGCAAAATGTGCTTTCCCAAGCATCAAACAGATGTTTACTGAATGTAAACAGTTTGTTACCATTAATGCAAGCTGAATGAACCCTATGGTGTGTGACAGCCACATTGCACGAACACAGACTCGTTTGTTATGGGCATATATGTTGCTGTAAATTGACATAAAACTGAGAAATTCCCTCTGATTGCAAATGTTCCTCTTTATCAATTAAAGGATTGCCTTTTTAGAGTACAAAGTAAAAAAAAACTTTGGATCCACAGCATTAATTGAGCAGTGTTCACTGACCAGCCGATCTGGCATCTGTTTTTTTAGCCCCCTGTCTGGCAGTCAAATCACTGACCTGATCCTAGCACACTTACCTGCTACAGAGACACACTGAGACCTGCTGTTCAGACACTGAGCTAATACTCTGAGCACAAAGACAACTTGAGCTCTATGATGCTCTGCTCTTGCACACATTTCACATCATGGTCTGGGTTAATACTCAGTTCTGATTCTGGTTGCAGGGTGTCAATTAACTTGCAGCAGTCGTGGCTCTGTAGTCTTCTTTGGTCTACGGCTGGTTATTGTGGAGCTTCGGGGTGTCTTAAGTCTTTGTCCTGCTACAGCTGGACTGGGGGTGTCCTCAGAGCTTTGTTCCACCTGGGGGCCGGGGACACTGAGGGCTCATGGCTGTCTCCGGTTTTCCTCTTCAGCCGGCTGGCCTCGGCCCTATTGAGCATTTGCAGGGGCGCTTGGGGACTGGGGGACCAAGTGTTCTGTAGCCTTGGGGCACTCCAGGTCGTGCTGGGATTGCATGGGTTGTTGGGTTGTTGGGTTTTGTGCGGACTTGTGGGGTCTGCGTCGGCCCAGGTGCGTGCTGTTGATAGAGTGGGAGGGGGATATGCCGGGGGCTGGGATGCCCTGAGATTTGTGTACTTGCAGGGATTCGGCTTCTGGCTTGGATTGTTGCAACTGTGTCGTTATCTGTGGTGGAGAGGGTGGGTGTTGCCCTCAGGATGGGTGCTGGATGGAAGTGTTCAGACTGTTGGTCTCAGACTTTTTGACCCCACTGTAGTGTGAATATTTTTTGTTAATTATAGCATTTTTATTAAGTATTAATGACAGTGTGTTGTCCCTGTATTCTAGTCACATACTACTGTCAGTTTGTAAAGACTTCTAGCATTATGCATTTGGGATTTATTGTTGCTTTGTTCCCGTTATACCGAACATGTCCTGAACCGTGCATCATTGCTTTTCAAGCTCTCACCACCATAAGTACCATGCTGTCTAACCTTCGCACTCATTGGTTTCTTTAACTGCTGATAAAAGAACCAACCCTAAAAATACTGCAGGGTCATACAAATTTAGAACCAGTTGTGTTTCATAAGCTGGTTTCGGGGTTTACGATCTTTAACCTCTCCTCTTACTGCTGGAAAGTCTGTGGGGCCAAGAATTTGCTGCCTCTGTATGCCTCTTGATTAACAGACTATTTTGGGTTGATGAGTCGTGACAGAGGCATAAAGACATGTTGTCAGTAGTGTCCTTGGTGCGCCACACAATACAATCTTTCTCTGCAGCTCCATCTCTCTGTGTGCCTCATCTCTTCTCCTCTCCATATTGTGTCACCTTTCACCCTTCCTCTCAAAATCTCAGAAATTATACACAGTTTAAAAGCAAACAGATGCTTTTCAGCTGTGGCTGTAAATATTGAGCTAATTGTCTAAGGTTGTGATAGGGCTTAATTAATGAGTAGGAGAGGTGCTGCAAAATGTTTCATTTTCATGTTATCTATTGTGATTAAAAGACGAAAACATTGATTCATATTTCTTCACATTTCATCACCGCAGTGAAGCCTGAAATTAATTATGGGGGCATATTCAATATTTAGCAAGTTATTTATTTATTCATATTAGTAAGTTATTTGTTTTCCATTTTGGCTGTGAGAAAAACAAAATGGGCAAGCTGTAGCAAATGAATAAAGATTCTCTAAATAAATACAAATAAATTAAAATATTTCAGATATTTTCTGAAAAAAAAATGTAGAATCAGAAAAAAAAACCTTTTGCATAACCTTATAAAGAATGATTTTAAGCAGATTTGAAAAATATGTTTAGAACAAAGCCATGAACACGTCATTGACACATCATCACCTTATAATTTGGTTTTGTCAAATGTGTGAGTGACAGTGGTAATGTTTACACATCCACACAGACATGGGACAATATTAACAATCGTTTGGAGTCGTGATGGCCTATGAACAGTAATCAATATAAGCCCAATACACAAATCCAGAGTAGTACTGGATGTAGGTCACAATTACTGTGGGGACGTCTTCCTTCACTACCTGCGCGTTTGAATGCAAGCCATCCTTGGAAGTAAACAATTTTCTACTTTTACTTTCTATGTAACATTACTTTTGACGAGTTGACAAGGAACTAGGGAAGAACCTGTGCAGTTCTCAGCTGCTCCAACAGCCATGGCAAACTTCAACTGTCAAAAAACTGAAAGTAAAAAACACAAGCCTTTACCTCATGAAGAGAGGCCCTGTCTGGAACCATACCCTTAACATTCACTGAGTGTACAGAGGAGCAAGATGTTTGCCAGAAGAGGATCAATTTTTATTATTTTATTATGACTTTAGTAATTCTAACTCTCTATGAGTGACCTGTAGTCGGCCTTTTGTTGCTCATTGCCAGGTGAATAAAATAATCTTGAAAAAAACTATATTGTATTTTTAATGTTTTTTTTGTTTGTTTGTTTTTTTATTAATGTAACTGTTCTGTAATGATTAAATGCAGTTTTTGATTGACTATGCTAGTTAACTAGTATGGTAACATTAGTACATGACACTACTTTAAATGTGGCAGAAGATTAAGTTTTTCCTCTATTTTTCTATTATGTATTCAGGCTATCGTTGTAACTAATGTCTAACATATAAAATCTGAATAATGGTAAGATTGACATCCATATAAAGAACCATTATCTGTAACTGGGGACCAATGTCTAATGCTGTCGATCCAACTGCTATACTACTTTACCAACTACTATCTACTATTCCTTTTGTGAGTCACTATGACTTGCCAGCATAGTTATATTGCTCGATAGCAGAGCACACAAATCGCTCGCTGGAGTCATTTATAGTCACTCTTGTGGTAAGTTTATTTTTGTTTTCCACCAACTCCTGAGTAAAGTATCTGGCTCTTTAGCTGCCCTGTGATCCACTATGTTTATCAGCTAGTTGTCACATTTGGTTGTCTGTTGTTTTTGTGCCAGTCAGGTAGTTCACAGTCGGTCTATTAGCGATCTTTTGCTGAAAACAGCGGCCTGCCGACTGGGAGTGGGATTGATGAGACTAGACAAAAACAGAAGTGGGCCATACAGCAAAACAATTAGCTGAAAGCACCATTGAGCTTATGAATTGCAGAGTCAGATGTAAATTGTCTGTGGTGTTACGTGCTGTATCGTAGGCAACTGGACATGTTTCAGTTTCTTGAAGACATTTCACCTCTCATCCAAGAGGCTTCTTCAGTTCTAACTCACTAGAGGGGAATTGCAGGCTTTTAAACTCTGTGTGGGAGTGTCCTTACAGAGTCGTTAAGGACACGTGAGCTCTGAGTTTCAGAGTCAACAGGGCCACTTGTGGGCCATTGACCCAACCGCCATCTTGACGCAATATCTGAGAGGAGGATGCTGTTCTACTGTTCAATGCAGCCATTTGTACATTGGGGAGACAAAACAACCTCTCCATAAACAAATGGCACAACACAGGAGAGCCAACTCCTCAGGTCAAGACTCTGCTAAGGCGAAAAACCATTCTTTTGAGGACAACAATGTAAACATCTTGGCTGGAAAAGACAGATCATTTGAAAGACGAGTACAGTAATCTATCTGTGTCCAACTGGAAAGACCGTCTTTGAACAGAGGAGTCAGCCTATGACATTACTTATCCTCCACCTTCAATGCTGTACTGAGTTCCCTCCCCAGACAGCTTAACAACCATTCACACCTGGGCTCACCTGGCCCTAGCAACCCACATGAAGGCCAGTTGGCCCTAACGACTCTGAAACTCAGAGCTTGCATGTGTCCTTAACGACTCTGTAAGGACACTCCCACACAGAGTTTAAAAGCCTGCAACTTCCCTCCAGTTAGTTAGAACTAAAGAAGCTTCCTGGATGAGAGGTGAAACGTCTTCAAGAAACTGAAACACATCCAGTTGCCTACGATGCAGCACTTAGAATTATGTCGACCTGGATGACTAAGAACCTTCAACAACGTGATAATGACTTGATGATGTTAAAAGTTTTGAAAATACTCGTTTTGAAAATAAGTACCATTTTTTTCAAGATCAACCTTCTCCTTTACCCTGAAAAATCTGCAAGAAGTGCACTAAGCCAAGTGAAAAACTGCTTTTCTTTGACACATAACTTTGAATTTAATGTAACTGAACTGACTGCATAGTCCTTGTTACAAGCTCAAAAGATGGAGAGCCACCAAGATATTTCACAGCGTTTATGGCTGTGCAGTGTTTGATGGTAGTTGGAGCAGCAATGGCAACAAGAAGAAAAATCTCTGTGTCCCAAGCGCAGTGTGTGTGTGTGTATGAGACAGACATCCCTCCTGGATCTGACCCCTGTGTGAGCCCAGAGTGATGCCTTTTCACACACACAAACAATTGATACCAGTGACCAGAAAAGCTCCAACATTTATTTACTGAAATGTCAAGAGAAGGCAAACACATGGTGGTCCCAACACACACCAACGGATGTAGCAGCTACTTTAAAATGGCAGTCAACTGCAAACATGAACACATGAATGTGTGTTTGTAGTGTGTGTGTCCTGTAGAATTGTATCTTTGTGCATTTGCATTTGTTTGTATGTTGCATACAGTATGCTTGTGTGTGTGTGTGTGTGTGTGTGTGTGTGTGTGTGTGTGTGTGTGTGTGTGTGTTTGTGTGTGTGTTCATAGCCCCCTCTGTCAGTAAATGTAATGTGAGGTGGCAGAAAGCTAAGAGGTTTTCTACACTCTACCATTGACCATATGTCACCACATACTCTGATAGAGACAGAGATGGAAAGAAAGGGTGGGAGAGCACAAAGAAAAGAGAGAAAAAGAAAGAGGTTGACAACACTCATACGTCATGATGTTGGCAGAGGCTGGAGTAGAGAAGGGGAAGCAGGAGTGTAATGGAAAAAGAGGGAAACATACAAAAAAGAGAAAGGAAAAATCCTTTACCCCATGACAACATTAATTAGAATTTGCTGTTCCTGAGCTATGGTGTTGAATAAAGCCAGAGTATTTTTTGCATGATTTGATGTCATAGTGAAATTGACCTTTTGGATTGGATGTCATCATTTGATCCTGTTAGACATTTGTGTAAAATTTTGTTAAAATTATCACACGAATCGTTGAGTAGAATTTGTTTTTTAAGGTCACACTGACCTTGAATTTTGACCTTTGACCTCGTGTCCAAGTTCGGCATGTGTGCCAGATTTGAAGAAATCTCCAGAGGGCGTTCTGCAGATATGGCATTCATGAGAATAGGATGCCATGAGGTCACAGTGATCTTGACCTTTGACCACCAAAATCTAATCAGTTCATTCTTGATTCCAAGTGGACCTTTCGGCCAAATTTGAAGAAATTCCCTCCAGGCGTTCTTGAGATATGATGTTCACAACAATGGGACAAACAGACAGATGGGCAGGCGGACAACCCAAAAATAAAATGCCTCCGGCCACGGCTATCGCAACAACGGCATAAAAATACCTAAGTAAAAAATCACACTAGTCACAGTGCTAACATGTATTCTATATGAGGAAGTTGCACACTGGCAACACACATTCTAGTTTCTGCTTTTCTGTTATTTTTTTGATCCTGCTGGCTCAACAGAGCTGTAGCACAGCCTCTGTGTCATGGTTTGGGTTTTTGGTTTAGTTATTGTTTCCTGTTTTATTTTGTAAGGCTCATCCTCAGGTGTCATGTTGTGTTACTTCCTGCCCTTTGTCTTGTTTTTCCTCCCTTGCGATTGACCTGATTGTTTTCACCTGTCCCTGATTATCCTCCTTGATATTTGGTCCATGTGTTTTCCTCCTCTATTTGACTGTTTTTTTCTGTTATTTTCTCTGCTCACCTGTGTTCAATAGTTTTCACTCCTTGTGTATTTCAGTCCTTATCATCCCCTCTCTCTTTGTCAGTTCGTCTGATATGTTTACCCGACTTCATTCCTGTGATCCTGGTGTTTTTCATGTTCCTCGTTTTCCCACCTGTGTTCCCAGTACTTCTTAGGTTTGTACCTTATTTAGTTTTTGTGTTGTTGTTCTTCTTTGTTCTTTGATTTGCCGCTGCCTGCTTCCTGTGTTTTTTGCTGCTTGCCTTTTGTTTCTTGCATTTTTGGATGTTGGACTCTTACAATTGCAGCTTACTTTATTAAAACTCACCTTTTGTTCCCAGAATGCCACCTCTCATGTCTGCATTTTGGTCTTCACCTTTTTGCCAAACTGTGACACTCTGTGGCTGAGTTATGTTGTCATAGGGAGTACATGTGGGTGTAGCATGCTAGTATGCTAACAAACTTCTGAATTTAGCTGCTGAGCAAGAGTTTGGAAAGGAATCTAACCTAAAAGTCAGTTGTATTCTCCCTGTAGCCTGATTGTCCATCTTAGCATCCATAAGTGAATGTCACTATTTGTGAGTGGAAACGCATGGAGAAATGTTTAGCACCATTGGCAAAAAGGCACCAGCTGTACCCATGAATGTCCAATGGCTTTAGGAGTGTCCTGGTAAAAAATCATTTAAAAGTCCTCTAAGCATAAAAGTCTGCATTGTCCTATAACTTAACTTAAATGTGGACATTTTAAGAAATATGAGTGATGTTTTTAAGTATCTTTAGTCCACAGCTGCGAGAGTACACTGTCATTACACAACCATTCATTGTGTTTATCTTCATTAAAACACATGCAAATGACACCAGGCTGCTACAGAACAACCACACCTCGACACACATCATACTCGTATGGTATGACTTGATATTGTGCCTGTTTATACAGGAGAGGTTTTATTACAGTGGCTCATCAATTCTGTGCATCACAGCCTCTTTTCAGACATTTTTTTTTTTTAGTTCAGCTGTTGATGTTTTTGTTTTTCTGGAAATAAATGATGAAGCAATACTGCTGTGTCACATTTTAAGAGATGCTCTGACAATTATGACATGAAATACATTTAAGTAGCGCTGGGTTGATGAGGTCATATAAATGGCTTCTACAATATTTTTCTTACTTATGTCATATTTTTAAAAAAAACATATGTCTACAGAAATTGGGACATCTCTGGCTGTGTTTGTGGCGACAAAACCAGATGTTTTTAACAAGCCCTTGGGCCATCACCTACTATGTTTGTGTTGACCAAAACAGGTATTCTGAGCCAAAACATGGTCTTTTCCTCAACCTGATAATTTTACCTAAAGAAAAAGTTGCAACATAATGAATTGTAAAGTTTCAACATTGTGATTTGCAGAAATGTACATCACCAACATTCAAGACAAAAGTCTCATTTCCTGACAAAGAATTTTTCCATTTGCTGAGTTGTTGTTGTCGTTCATTACTGTGAGTGGCTAAACGGTCAGACCTGAGTTGTTATTGGCTGAAAGTGTATTTATTAATCACACCTCTGATCTGAATTCACCATCACAGAGCCATTTTTCACTTTGTGCTGCTGCATTTACATGAACTAAAATAGCAGGTGGGCTTGGAGACGCCCACACAGTCTGTACACCGGAGACCTACCGCTCTGCACAATCCATGGCACTGGCATTAAAATAGGGCCTGTGGTCTTACACAACATGCTCGATGTTTTTGCATATTATTATTTTGTGATCTTTATGGCACCAAAACTAGGCTGGCATCATGTCAAGCTCCAGAAGAAAAGGCTTGATTAATGTCACGGGTCAGTTTATGAATGGGTCCCAAAAGTAAATACCACAGAAGGGATAAGAAAAACTTGATAAGCAGGAATATATTGAACCTGCAGTCTGACTGGACAAAATACTAGAGTCACACTGGTCATAACACACCAAACGTTTAGCCAGATCATCTAAACAACCAGAATTTCCTACTTGCAACATAGTGCCGTAAATCAAGTTTGAGTACATTGCAATAACCACGTCATTCAGAAATAAGACCCAAGTTCTGTTCTCTGCTCTCAGTATACAGTAACACATGTTATCATTGGTATACTGCTGGTCAGGGTAAATGAGTGAATAATTACATGTAAGATGAAGTTAGCATGTTTCTTGTTTTGTTCTCTTGTTAGTTTGATTTACAATTTGTTGCTATGTTTTCCTATTTAATGTTATGATTTGTTTCTTGCCATGATTGGCACTTTAGGGCCACCTTAGTGAAGACGCTGAGATAGAGCACCATGGGAGACAGTAGAAAAGGCAGTATTTTGAAAAGAATCAGATGCAAAACAGTAAAGAGAAGAATGGGGGAGGGAAAGGGCAATGAGACTGTCAAAAATGAATAGATACAGAGGGTACCAATGAAAGGTGCTTAGAAAAGGGATGTGACACCCTGAACAGAAATAAATGAGGTCTGGAATCGGGGCCATCATAATCTCCAAACTACATCCAGGTTTCTTGTTCAGCGCTGTCACAATCAGATTCATTTTCCTGTCCCTGCTGTCTGTCTGTCATTTTCTGTTACTTCCTCTCCCACTGTGTATTACCGTCTCTTCCTCACATGTATCATGCTTGTTTATCTCTGTGGCTTTCTTCTTTTCCATCTCTCTATGTGGCTTGCACACACAACCTTAATACCCCCTCCAGACAGAAGCTGTTACAAATACATGAATACATCGAATAAATACAGTCTGTCTGAGACCTCAGTCTTGGTTGATCATTGTTTGCATTATTTCCATGTTGATGCATCGAACACAATTTCTCTGCATGTGAGATGAGTGGCATAGGTATATCTTCTTTTTTGTCTTTGACTGGTCCAGTGTCTTTTTTCAGAGCTGCTTTTGATATTATCCAAGTGTAGGGACTCGTATGTGTGTTTTCATACAAACAATGCTACATATTCACTATCTCTGCCAATACCCAACAGTCCTCTTTATCTGCATCAAACTGTACTCACTGACAGATACCAGTCATATATGCATTTGTCTCAAGAAAGTTAGAAAAAGTTCCTGGATCTGTGCTTTTCCGCATCAAAATTTAAGGGGGTCTATTCTGGGCTGAGACCCATCCTCTATCCAAGTTTGGTGGTGGTTCTGTTCAGTAGTTTGTGTAATCCTGCGAACAAAACAACCAACTCACCAACCAACTTGGTAGACGTCATAAACCATCTTGGTAAAGTGGGTCCTTAAGGTGATCCATGAAACATCACATTTGGCATTTTAAACCAGCCGCTTCAATTATGTTGTCAGTGCCACGATCACCCCTGCCGTTTCCACTGTGCTGCTGTTGACTGTTTGTTCAGCTTGTTTTCAACGCTCCTATGGAGATCCAACAGTTGTTGATTGTGTCATAGAAGCTGTCATTTCTGTTACCCTTGGATCTTTCTTGTTCTCTTGATGTCTTGCTTTGAGCATGTTGTAGAACGTTTCAAGGCAGGAGAAGCTATTTTGGGTACCTTGGTAAATGAAAAACCTGCTGCTCCAGCTCTCGGCTGGCATAAAAAAGTTCCCTCCCCTGCTGTCTGGAGAAGACTCTGTCAAAGCACAGAGCTGAGGTCTTGCTGATTCTGCCACTTTGGCTGTGACACTCGCTAAGAGTGAGAGCCCAAACTTTCATAACTTCAACCTTGAGACCTGTCATAACATTCAGACCTCAAATGGCCATGCATTCAAGCTGCGGAAAACTGTATTTTACACTGCCTTGCTGCATTTCCAGCATCTTTTGTCACCAAGGCCTTCCAATGTAAGACATATTTGCTCTCCTCACCCTGAACCATTCTAACCTGTGCAAATGATTCCAAGTCACCATTTTTGCTGGTATCTGCAGACCCAGCTGCCCAAACTTAAGTCCAGTGCTCCCATCTATACATATTAACGTTTAATACTCTATTGCAATAGCGCTATTGTTACTTATATTTAGAGCTAAGTGCACTTTGGACTCAGTCTTAATAATAAACGAAAGGTTGGCTTCCTTTTCAATTCTGGTTACTTCTCCACACTCAGTGTGTATTTTGGCCTTCACATAGATACTTTGACAGTCCATTTGTTGTCACCTCAGTGAAAAGCATTTGTGTTAAGACTTCCTGGGCCGTCTTGACATCTTCCTGTTTAAAGTGCATTTTACTGTGAAGTCCCTGGCCAAAATCTGGCCGGTGACCTTAAAGTGTCTGTGCATCCTGTTCTCACACATTGCTGAAAGCTGATATAAAAATTGAATGCCCCTTGTGCGGCAGAACCTGTTTCACCAAAACCAACTGTATAGTCAATTGATATCCATGTCAGTAGTTGCTAGTAACAAGAAGATGGTTGGCCAGTTGATTAGTTAGTCCATTGGTCCATCCCTTTGGTCCTGACTGAAATATCCCAACAGATATTGGATGGATCTCAATGGAAAACTGGTACATTCAAGATGTCAGATCAATTAGCCATCAAAGTATCTCAACATTTTCTTGATTCATTAGAACAGACTTCCATACAGAGATTCATGGTTCCCTTATGATGCATCCTCATGACTTTGGGGATATCCTCACTTCCTCTTGCAACACCAGTGGGTTGACATTCTTTGTTCAAAGATAGGAATATCTATACTGTAGAATGAATTGCCTCCATAGCAGCTACACACATTTATGTTGGCCAGATGATGAATTATAATAAGTTTGATGATCCTCCATCCTCATCAATCATCACGCACCATGTTTACAACCCAGCTCATAAGGGAAAGAGAAGCAACATAAAATTAGATGTTTTTGGTAAAATTAAGTGATTCATTTACATAGAGCTCAGGAAATGAGTGAGGCAAACTACAAAGGAAATGGGCTAATGGGTGTAGTATAAATCAAAGAAATTCCGAAACAAAGGAGAACTCTTAAAAGAAAAGCTGCTTACTATTCTTAAATAAGCCACATATGAAAATAAAACCTCATTAATTAAGCCTATCAGTGGAAGAAACAGCCCAAACAGCACCCCTAATCCTGTTGTCTCAAACAAAGAACTGTGTAAGACTTTGTTTGTGTGTGCAGCAGTATCAGTTTCTTAAAAGTAAGCCTGGCCCAGTCCCCAAGCTGTAGATACTGCGTGCCCATCAGTCCCCTTATTTCAACCAAGCCTAATCTAATATATATATAGATATATATATATATATATATATATATATATATATATATATATATATATATATATATATATATATATATATATAAAAATCTAAAATTCATAAATACCAGCCACCTTAATATGGTTGATTTTTTTAGTCAAGATCCTTGCATTATTTCCTGAGAAGATATCGTTGAATAACATTTCACAATGTTGATTATCTTTGGTACTAGTTCGCAAAGAATAAACACTAATTCAGATAATTTAGACAAAGATCAGAGGCACACTCGTGAGCTTAGGACATCAGCTGCCACGGCTGTTGAGCTGGCAGGGAATTTCTAACGTTGAGTCCCCAGATTGCTTCCTCTGGATTGGAGGACCGGACTGGGTGCATCTACAATCAGGATTTTTGTGTTGGCAGACAGGAGGCAGTAGATGATTGCAGCAGGTGGATCAAATCACCTGCAAGGGAACACTCTTCCTAGTCAGCATAAATATCAAACACTACATGAAAGGTTAACCAGGTTTGGGAGTCGGCCTGCGGTCTTAATACACCATCATTGGGTTAAATTTTTGTCCAATACTTTGGTTCATGACTATATACCTGTGCCTGGCAAGCTAATGAAATTCTAAATTAAAGGGTCTCTGTACAACTTCTGTGTTGTACTGGAAGGGTTAGGGTTAGTTAAGGTTAGTGGACTATATTTTTACACTAATGTTAGCTACCATTGTTCACTACCGGAGCACAGAGAAACACTGAGACGAGGCACTCGAGAACAAGCGTAAAGTCACATCCTTTGGACTGTCACTGAAAATTCAACTGAGTCCTTCACAAAGAAATCCACAGTCCAGCAGCATTAAACAACTTAAACAAATGTCATTGTCAGTGTTGTCATTGTAGCCTCCAATTCTTTGAGTAGCTATCATGGCTGTATACTTTTCATGTTATCACAAACCAAGACAACACAAGCAAACATGCCACTTAACATGAATGTGGTTGTATCTTCCCTGCTACTTAGATCAAAATGTCCAACCAGAACAAACGTCAACATCCAAATATTATGGCAGGTAGGGTTTACAGCAGATAAGAGCAAGCAAAAAGAGCCAAAACACAACACAATGATTCTCATCACTTAAACAAGGCGGTTTATTCAAACTGTCAGCACCTCATTCATCCGTGCCTGCTACACTGCCTGTTTTTTTACTCCCCCTTCACTTCTGTTTGGTTCCTTATCTGTCAATATCTACCATATGTTTCTGTAGGCTTGTCTCTTCAAATGATGTATTTTTCATATCTCAGTGATTAATGTGTGCTGCTCCTCTGCTGTATATCCCTGGGGGTTTGATTGTTCTCCTTGCTGAATGTTTAGCATGCTGCTTGAGCACTGTTTATACAGAAACTTTGCTGTCAAAAACAGCTGTACGACTATTAGAAGAGCAATTATTTAAACTGCATCAGAGAGCATTTCTGAGAAAAATACGGACATATATGCAAACTGCATGTAATATACTGTATATACAAGTGCATGGCTACAGAATACAACTAACCCATTTGTTTATATTTTTATGGAAATGGCGTAAATTTGAAGCTCAAGATTTTCCAAACAACCTACATATTTTACTTCTATGTTTTTTCCTTCTGTAATCCATAGATTTTGACTCATGTCGTTGTGATGTAACTTATATCAGGTGATGTACCTGACATCACTCATGTAACCTACACCGATCAGTCACAACATTGAAACCACCTACTTAATATTGTGCAGGTTCCCCTTGTGCAGCCCAAACAGCTCTGACCTGTCAAGGCCCAGTCAGAAGTCTTCTAGGGTGATCTGTGGTGTTTGGCACTGGGACGTTTTTAGTGGATCCTTTGGGTGCTGTATGTTGGGGGGTGGGACCTCCATGGATCCGACTTGTTCTAGCATGTCCCACAGATGCTTGATTGGATTGGGATCTGGGGAATTTGGAGGCCCGGTCAACACATTGGGCTCTTTGTTGTTTATTCGAGCCAGTCCTGAACAATTTTTGTGGTGTGGCAGGCTGCATTGCCATGAGGGGGTATACTTGGTCCAAATCAATGTTTGGATGGGTGGTCCATGTCAAGTGGCATCCAGATGTATGCCAGGACCCAAGGTTTCCCAGCATAACATTGCATTGTAACAAGATGGTTATCCACATCACCTGTCAGTAGTTTTAATGTTGTGGCTGATCGTGTGGTGTTACTCACGTCATTTATTAACTTACTAACATTGCATAAATAAAATTGCTCTTGACTCTTGGTCAAAAATGGGACTGCAGAGGTAAAGTCCAGTGTATGACCCACTCAACCACCCCAACCTCCCCCTGATTCAGACTTTTCTTGCTCTTTACACTACTGCATTGGGGGGGGGGCCTTGGAGAAGTGACCTTATAGGGGTAACTACTCAGTTCCACTCAAAAGAACCACGGGTGACACATCTAATGCATCGGTCCCTTGTGTTTGCATAGTTGCTGGCTTCATAACAGTAGTCCAAGAACCAATGGGTGATGTCATGGTGGGTTTACAGCAACAAAACTTTAAATAACTTAAACATTTTAGAGAGCAGATGATGCTGGCTGCTTTTCTAAACAACAAAACAAGGAGGAGGGATTTAACAGCTTATAGACATCTAAGTTTACAAGAATCAGAAAGAAAATAACAGCTGTTGACAGTGTTTAACTCAAGCGATAAAGTCACCAAGTGTGTATCTGGGAGTTTAGGAGGGTTAAAAAGTCGGCTTAAATCGTGTTTGCTGATAGAAGCAGGTATTGCAGTTACAGTTGTCCTTATATAGACAGAAAGTGCTTGGCTAACTGTTTGCATCATCAGCACAAAATGTGATTGAGGCAGCTTTTTCGTTCCCTCTCCATTGGCAAAAAAAAGTAGAGCGTTGTGCACATGCCTGAGGAGACCAAACAGCAACATATCTAAAATAAGATCTTTCAAATTTGAGTCTTGAGATCAAGGTTGAATTTGACCACTCCTGCCCCGCCTCTTCTGGATGTTCTCCCATCACTGGAAAGCTTTCCAGGCCTATAGCGGCTCTATCTCCCCTGTGACAGCAGCAGGAGTGGCCGCAGTAATCCAGTTAGACGAAACTCACTCACTCCAAAAAGCAGCCACAGAGATTATTCCTCTGGGTAAAATGGCACCGTGCGCATTTGTGTGTGTGTGTGTGTGTGTGAGTGAGTGTGAGAGTGTGTTAAGGCATGTGTGTGTAGGTCTCAAGGGAACATGCAATGTAATCACTGGAGGCGATTACTTGGTAGCAGTCAGGTGTGTGTGTGTGTGTGTGTGTGTGTGTGTGTGCGTGTGTGCGTGTGTGTGCAAGTCCTAGGAGAGCAACACAATGTAATCACAGGAGACTGTTACTCAGTGGCAGTCAGGTGGGTGCATATATATGTGTGCGTGCGCGCGCGTGTGTGTGTGTGCATGTGTTTTATTTGGTTGCCAAGATAACAACGTATGCAGTGAGATAAAATTACTGCTCTGCAGATAGGTCGGCAAGGCTGCAACACTACACACACACACACACTGACACACACCAAATCAACCCTCGTCAGCACTTTTGCCTAAAGTACACTTTATTTGCAGATGGGATTGAAACTTTCACTTTCAACATCAACACAATTTTCATTCAAATGACTGTAAATGACTGTAAATGACTAAATGACGCTTAAAGTAATCCCGGATGCACAAGGTGTGATGTGTGCCTGAAGATCAAAAGTTACACATAGTTTCTGTGTGTAACCAAGGAAAGCTTTTATGGAATTTCATGGGGACAAAAACTGGATTACACAATGGTGTTTCAACCAATTGCAACTGACAATTTTCAAACCCCTCCCTCAGAATCTGACCATTAACAAGACACGGCAGATCTGTCATGCACTGTTCATTTGTTCAATAATTTAGCCACTTGTAAAGCAATGTTCAATTTATAATTAAAAAAACAAAATTATATTCACATATTGTCTTAGGTGCAGGTTTGTTATATAGTATTGACACAGCATGGATCATTCAAATAGCATTAAACCAGCTTTATTATTCATTGTATGTTAACTATAGAAAACAGACCCTATATCTTCCATGAATTATCCAATCACATAGAAGTTCTATGTCCCAGCAGACATAGAAACACTGCCATCAAATTTTCTCTTGTGGTCACTCTAGAAAGAAACAGTATGATGTTTTACATTATTCCAAGACAGAACATTGCTCCTTTATTTTTGTGTCTTAACATTGATTATTAATTGGTGAGCATGCAGACTTTAAGGGCAGACAGGCTTTAGGGACAGTCTTTTTGGCATCACTAAATCAGCATGGTATGTTGTATGTGGCCATCAAATTGTATGCATACTGAAGACTTGTGTGAAGAGTTCCCATTTTCTAAAATCTGCCATTTTACCCTGAAAAAAATGAAGGATGGCTGAAATTCAGGAAGACTGCTTTGTCTAGTATCTTAACCATTATTCCCGCTAAACTGTAAAACACACACAGCTTATAAACTGTTACAATATGCAACTGTTAAATTTATGTCAGATAATTTGGTACAGTAAATGACCTGGTAAAGATGTTCAGCAATGTTTTAGTCCTAACCAGCCAGGAGAAAGCAAGGGGAAAAAGTAACAGAATCACACTAGATTGTCTGCGGGAGCCTCTTCATAGCCCACCCGCCATGCAACTTGTCATCTCCTGCTTGGAAATGCTACAAGTTCATGTCAAATTTTAACGCCTTCTTCCCACCTCCACCAGCACTATGACTACTACACCTGACACCTTCTTTCTTTTTTCTCCTACTCTGTCTTCCCATTTGATGAGTGCACAGAAGTCGGTTATTTTCAGTTTTCACAATTCAAAGCCATGAAACGTGACTTCATAAAACATGGTTTTCAGTCGTGTTGTCTCCTGAGTATTACTTCTTTGGGGTCTTTCTCTGAGCGAATCCAAGCGCTATTTCTGAAATCAAATCACACGAATAGCTCTCAGTTGTGGCAGTGATAGACGTGTAACAACCTCTCTATAGCCCTTTATTCCTTATTTCCATCTGTTGACTTTCATCTGAACTTGAATATTTGACTACTTCTTTCTTTCTTTCTTTCTTTCTTTCTTTCTTTCTTTCTTTCTTTCTTTCTTTCTTTCTTTCAACAGCTTTACTCTTCTTACAGGCACAGCCATACCTTCATAAAAAAAATCTGAGAATTATCTTTCTTTATAAAGACAAAGCAGCACATCGTTTCTACCCCTCTCTCAGATGCACTGAGTAAGAACTTAGCTCTGAGCTATGGACAACCATTGACTCTGTTGCTCCACAAAAAAGTAATAAAAGGCACAAATAAACCAAGAGCCCCAGTGGGAAAAAAAGGGAGATTGCACAACTTAAAAGGATACGCCGCAGGGCAGGACACAAGTGGAGGAAAACAAAGCAGCAGCTGCATTATGACATTTTAAAGGACAGCCTTGCAAATTTCAGTATTAGAGTAATACAGCTTCCAGGCAGTCATTCTTCACCTCACTGGGATGGCTTTGCTTATAACGATGTGCCTGAAGGCTCACATTGAAGTGAGGACACACAAACTAAAGTCTTGTTTTTGTTAAATTTCAAGTCCATACCTTTTTCAAGGAAGTTCCTAAAGGGTTAACATAGATCTTGACAACTCATGTAGCGATAAAAATCTCAATAACACTGAAACTCATTTGAAAAGTGTCAACTTATGTGCATCATCCTAATTCAGAATATCTAACAGCATTCCCTGCCTGCTACCTCCACAGACCTTATTTACAGGGCTGCCATTTTCCGCTGACATCACAAAAAACAGAATGCAAGGAGTGCTGCTCGGTTGTGGAAAATGGTGTCCTTCTGGTGCTCACCAGTTTAGGGATCTTGTTCTTTCAAAATCGTAGAAAAAGTCTGAGGCACTCAAGAGGATGATGTGCTAAAAAGCCTTTAATTAATCATGGCTGTAGAATCACAACAATAGTAAAAACATGCCTACGTGTTTCAGCCATTAAGGCCTTCATCAGGGCAGTACAAAATGGCCGCCTTTGGGCTCTTACATTTATAGGTTAGCCGACAGTCACATGATCAATGAAGACAGGTGAGCAGTAACATGATTGGTCTAGATAACCACATGACAGGCTATGCAGGTCGGTGAATTGTCACATGATCAGTATGAGCAGGTTGGTAGTCACATAATTAGGCAGTTAAAATCAAAAGACTGAGTATGTTTAGCAGGAAAATATCACAAACAGTAAGCAAGATAATAGAAAAATATACATACACAAAATCTTCAAACTTCTAAATATTGCAATACACTCAGAAAAGCATCAATTACTAATTTCTAAAATGCATAAAGTAACTTTTTCAGACTTTTAAGGTCCAAGATGCCTTGGTAGAAAAAGAAAAGAAAAAGTGATTAAAAAAGGAGAAAAGTCAAACCTGGGTATTGGGTATGTGTGGATATATAGTATATATGTATATATCCACAACAGTTGTCTTTGTAAGAGCCTTTTTAATCTGTCTCCTCAACTTACTGAGTTTTCTATACATTCTATGCCTGATAGCGTTAGCATACTGCAACTAGCCTCTTTGTAATGTAAAGCCATGGGGTATTGGGGGTTACCAGTTCTTATAGCATGTTTATGTTCAGCCAGTCTTACTTTAAGTTGATGCTTTGTTCTCCCAATATAAAAACAACTACACAGACATTAGAGTCTGTAAACCACATGAGGTATTGCAATTAATAAAAGACTTTGTGTTATACTTACAACCTGATGTTATGTCAGTAAAGAAGCTGTTATTAGTCATATTACCACAATATTGTAATTCATAATATATATTTATATAATATATATATATATATAATAATTGTTCTATAGTAAGACATGTTTTATTGTAAGCTGTGGATATAGTGTTTTGTTCATATCCTCTCTTCTCAAATCGTTGACTTATGTCTTGAGCATTTCTTTTCAAAATCTTCTTCTGAATCGCAAATGCGTTTCAGTCTCTGAAACTGGCCCAAGGGTATATTATCTATGAGCCATGGAGGATGGCAACTGTCTCCTCTGAGAATGGTGTTGTGGTTGGTTGGTTTTCTAAATATGGTAGTATGCAAATCTCCTTTGTCTATTTTGAAAATCTTTAAATCAAGAAAATGGATTTCTGTTAAAGAAAAATCTAGGCTGAGTTTCAAATTCGTATTAGTGTTGTTTGGATATGAATGAAACTGTAGAAGTTCTGCCTCTGACCCTGACCACAGTAGAAAAATGTCATCTATGTACCTGCCCCACCATATAATCTATCTAATATCTAATATAATCTTATCTAAGTAGATATTTAAGCTAGTATAAACACATGTTTCTTCCCACAGTCCCATAATCAGGTTGGAATAGTTATATGCAAGACAGGCTCCTATCGCTGTAGCCTTTTTCGGTTTATAGAGTTGATTCTGAAACAAGAAGACATTATTATTCAAAGTCCATTCTGCAAGTTGTACGATGAAAGCTGTCGGAGGAATCTATTGAGGTTGTCATTTTTCTATGTAATTAGTAAAGCCTCTAACCCCTCTTTATGATCAATGTTAGTGCATAGTGATTCCACATCCATGGTCACTAAAAATGATGATCCAATGTTCTTTATTGCTTTAATTTTATTTAACACATGGGTGCTGACTTGAATGTAAGAGGGCAGATTTGGTTTGATGGAAAAATCAACAAACTTGGATGCTGGTTCTGTGACAGACTAATTTCCGCTGATAATTGGTCTTCCTGGTGGATTCTCTAAGTTCTTGTGTATTTTTGGAAGCATGTAAAAATGTTTTGGTTTTTATTACCTCTGTCATCGCAGTCAGGGTTGGAAGCTCAAATGTTGTACTGCTACTGCAGGTTTCAAGTTGAATAAATGTAGACAATCTGAAAAATTGTTATTATTCTACTGCATCCTGATCAATCAGCAACTAAAATGACAAGGATAATGATAATCTGGAGGGAATTCAGCCGATATTTCTAGGTAACATAACAACGTCAGTCAACAGCTAACATTAGCATTCAACCACTTCCTAGCTAATATTACTGTTTGATAGTGTTACACATGATAAGAAAGACATACATTTATTCTAACATATCAACACACATCTTGGACTCAACTATTTAAAGCCTGGAAGTGACGCTAATGTTGGCTAGGAAGTGGTTGAATGTTAACTAATGGGTTATCAAATGTGTTGTTTTATCTTGAATTATATCCTAATGTCCCTCCAGATTTTAACTATCCATCATCTTTTTAATTGATAATTAATTGGCAAGTGGTAAATTGATATTTTTTTTCAGATATCTGTTTGCAACCTGGAACACGGCAGCATAACATTCTCACATCATTCAAGTTTCTCACCCTGAACATGAGGTCAGATGAAAATGGCTGCCTAGTGTATATGATCTATTGTTCTCCAGTCACTACCCATTCTCCATCTCTCTCAGCATATGAATTTGAAAGTTGCCATAGAAGCGAGCTAAAATGTTGATCTCTCTGGCACCTCAGTGTGTATTTCTTCGACTGTCAGAATTAATAAAACAAGAACCCTCTACTTCAAAGATGTGTTCAGGTAGGTACAACATCAACTATAAAGAATGTGCCGAGCATATTAAAAACCAAACACAACCTGGTTAAGTAGTGATTCAGGAGGCGGGATGGTAGAAGTATACTGCAGTTGGGAAATAGATTAATTCTAACTAGTATTTATGTAACATGAAAGAGAAGAAACAGAGTGGGCAGAAGAGAGGAGTGAGAGTTGAGTGTGGCAGTGTGTTAGTGTCTCATCACAGTAATCAAGACCTTTTCAAAACCAATCAGCACAGCACGGAAAAACGCAGAGCTCACAGTAGTCCAAGTTATATCACCAGTAGAGTGACACACCACTTATCTCTAATTATGAGTAGCATGCGGCACAATTAGGTTCTAATGAGATAAAGGCGATTTTATAACATCTTTTACAATAAGATGAGTAAATATTTCAATAACAATAAGTTCATAATGCTGTCATATAAGTTGAAACATTTTACTTTTCACATAACTAAAACCATCTGCATTGATTTATGTATGATATAAAATTCAATTGTAGCACAAAGTGAAACAACAACTTCAAAAACTTGTAACTTAGTTTAACTAACAAGTTTAACAAATACATTTTTAAAAGCATTTGTAATGCGGATCTGTTTCTACAATGCACATGAATCTGATTATTTTATCACTGTATGAGAGATAATCTAGTGGAACTGTGTTGCATAAAACCACTTACCCTAAAACCCTGTGGACCATGGAGAATAAAAATTCAAACATTTACAAACTGCAGCAGCAGAGCAGGTTTGAGCCACTTGTGTATTTTCCAAAAGAGATTTAAGCACTAAAGTGGTGGCTGTTTGGCTGTTCTTGGCTTTTTTTTCTCCAATATAGTACAGGACAATTTCCTCTGTGGGCTTCTAAAAATTCTGTCACTTTCTTTTCTGTCAGTTCAGCAACATTTCTCTGCCAACTAATACTTGTGAGGACAGGGTGCTTCTATTGACATGGATTACTTTTACTTGTTTTTGTGTTTTCATGGTTTCTGTAAGCCAATTTGAGAACTCCTGTATTCCAAAGAAAAACTGCTCTTTATTACAACTTATGTACTTTTTCTGTTTACTCTTCTTCTTCTTTATAAAAATAATAATAATAATAATGATAATTTTAACAGTGCCAGTTGATAATGTTTTCAGACTGGGTGAGTATTTTGCTAGGTATTTGTGTATACTGTCTGTGGATTTTTTGTCAGAGCAATAGCACCATAACTGTGAAAGATTGAGTCATTAAATGCTTAATGAAGGGCATGCTCCAAGGGGGCCAAACTAAGGTGAAAGGAAGGAAGAAAAGGGCTTTTGGCTCCCCCTCTCCTGGCCCCCACCTTTGTTTGAAGTTGCATATCACTGTAACCCAGTTCCAATCATTCCTGACTATTCTACACCGATCAGCCACAACATTAAAATGACATGACTGATATTGGGTAGGTTCCCCTCGTGTCACCAAAACAGCTCTGACCCATTGATGCATTGACTAAAGACCTCTGGGGGTGTCCTGTGGAATCTGGCACCAGGGTGTTGGCGGTGGAAGCTTTGAGTCTTGTGGGTTGCGAGGTGGCCACTGTGAATCCCACAGATGCTTGATCAGATAGGGATCTAGGGAACTTTGAGGCCATAGTGACACGATGAGCTCTTTGTCACATTCCATGGCCAGTTCCTGAGAAGTTTTTACAGTGTGACAGGACGCATTGTCCCTCTGGGGGTACCACTGCCATCAGAGTTAGTGTGGGTGGGTCCTGCTTGACAAAGTGGCATGCACATGAATGCCATGACCCAAAATGTCCCAGCAGAACATGCATTGTTACACGATGATCAATGCTATACTTCACATGTCTGTGTGGTTTACATTAAAACCACGTGCCATATATTGTGCCATCCAAACAGCTCTGACACATTATGAAAGATACACAAAACTTCTGGGGTTGTCCTGTGGTGTCAGGTATTGGGACATTGGCAGTGGATCCTTCAGGTCATTGGGATTGGGGCCTCCATGGATCAGACTTGTTCTTGCACATCCCACAGATACTTGTCAGACTGGGATCTTGGGAATCTGGGGATTGGATCAACGCCTGTGATCTTTGTCATGTTCCTTGGGTCATTTCTGAGCAGTAATTGTTGTGTGTCAGGGCACATTGTCCTACTGAGGTGCACTGCCACTGAGGAGTGCTGTTGCCAAGACGTTATTTACGAGGTCTACATCAAAGTGGGTGGGTAGTGCGTGTCAAGTGGCATTCACGTGAATGCCAGGACCCAAGGTTTCCCAGCAGAACATTGGATTGTAACAAGATGATCAATGTTAATCACTTTATATGTCTGTGGTTTTAATGTTGTGGCTGATTGGTGTAGTGTAGCTTGAATTGTTTTTACCTTGTCTGCCTTTCTGTCTGTCAGCACAATAGCATAACAACCGTTCAAAATTTAGTCATGAAACTTCGAAGATGGTTGTGGTCCCAATGCAGTAATCACTGTAACAACGTGAACATGTTGACAGGCGTCGTGACTGGTGTGATCCTATTGTAAGATAGTCTGTCGTTTTTATTATATTTGATTCCCCAGGGCATCAGTTCGAACAGTAGGATAACACTGAACTCAAAAAGTAATTGCTGAGGTCTCTGAATGTAGGGATATCATTTGAAAGATGTTCTTGCCCTGCTGAACATCAACGTTTTTAATGATGTTCCCGTCCTTTCATCTCACAGCAGAAACTGCCAGCACACCTTTGCCCACACAAATGTTGTGATTGAAAACCAAAATTCTTGTCATCAGAATCCACTCAAGTGTTCGTTAAGAAAGGTTGTCTAGTTCCAGAGGGTGCCAGAAACACCATGGCCTCGTGGTGAGTCATCCCTGATGCTGCAGGAGTTTTGGATGATTTTATCATAGCAAAACATAAGGTGTCATTGCCGTTTTATCATATTGGAGGACAGTTTGAGATTGGAGGTGAGCAATGTTCAATGAGTGAGCCAAAGGGAAGTGGGGCAGGGGAAGAAAGAAGGGTGTGGACACACATACTGACGTCTTGTGTTTTTGTTGAATATATCAACCACTTCTACAAGTCACTTATTTTTCTAGGATAAACTTCAAGTCCACCTTGTATGTCGGTTATGCATCCACATTTCAACATATCAGTTTGGGACAAAAATGTTTTTGTGTTTTTTTTGCAATCATGCACAAAAAAAATATTAAAATTTTAATGCAGAATTGTTGTATATTTTATCTTTAAAAGTCACTTTCAGCTTCAGTCTCTTCATTTTTTTTATCTCTTCTCTGAGAAACTCTAATGGTGGAAAAAGGCATCTCTGACCTACAGGTGTCTGAAGGACAAAAAATACAGAATACTCAGAAGTAAAGGATTCCACTTGACCTGTGTCTCTTGGCCCATATGACAATAAAGCCTCCAAGCTTCAACAAACCAGCACAGCATGGAAGATGGATTGGTGTGGAAAGATATTTGTTTTATTTCAAAGCAATTCGCTGCCAATTCACAGGTATCCTGAGAAAGAGCTACGCTGACCATCCGATGGCAAGCTGAGAAATTCCCACCGGAGCAAGAAAATCACACTCACGCATTTACTCTTGATTGCCCTTAGTCATCCATGCGAGAGCAAACACACACTTCATACAAACACAAGAACTACACACACGTGTGTTGCTCCTGGTTATCCCTGTGCACCTCCACCCCTGACGGAATTCAGGAAACACACATACACATTCCCCCCACCTACGCTATCTCCGCTGGCTCCAGACTGTGGAGGAGGCTGGCTGACAAGGTGCCACGCTGAGTTCACTTGTCTCACATCTGATTGGGTGTTGAGGGTAGCAAGGGCTTGGCAGCGATTGGTCAGTTGTTGAACACAAATCTGGCTGAATGTTAAACACATAGCACCAAGACATATATATATATATATATATATATATATTGCGGGAATAGACTGAGACCACTGCATCAACACAGTGACAGAGACAAAAGAGAAGAGGCAATGAATAGAATCAGGTCAAAAAATGCATGAAAAAACATTTAGCATGCAATCTCCAACTCAAAGTTCTCTAACTTTAGTGCATGAGTCTAAATGCTGCCATACAGTGCACAAAAGATGCTAATATGACTAATTAAACAGAATCAAATCATACACTGCCACTGCCACACTAGCTGCTATGTGAGGCTGTGAATAGCTACAACTGTACTTTATGTGGGATGCTAAAATGTGCATGGCAACATACCTGCAATGACAATGTTTGCTAATTAACCCTACACAGTGCAGCTGACACTAATTGGAAGGTCATGAGTTATGCAGCTACAACCGGTTCTCACTCCCAACACATTAAATACAGGAGCCTGGTCAGTGGCCCTACACTTCTCAGTTTGACACTGTAGTTACCCCTCTAGTGTTGCTTCTTGAAATGCCTCTCTAGTGCAGTAGTATGAAGACCGAGAAGTTAGGGGGGTGGTTGGATGGGTCATATATTGGACTTTCCCTCCCGAGACTGGGATTTGTCTGTGACCAACAGTCAAGAGTGATTTGCCTTGAAGTTACATTATGTAGAATCATAATCAGAAATACCTTTATTCTTCCTACAAACGGGGAAATTTGTGCATCACAGCAGCCAAAGGAGGGTTCAATATAACAACAAACAATAACAATAGTAAAAAATAAACAAATAGAGAAGAATAAACAAGAAGAAGATTATTGATCACAGATAATCATACAATTCACAGCATAGTGAAACTGGTATTCTGCATTCAACCCATCCCTGAGGGAGCTGTGGGCAGCCAATGTACAGTGTCCGGGACACAACATGACATGCGGGAACATGAAGACTCCACACAGGAAGTCCCTGCCAAACCCAGGACCTTCTGACTGTGAAGCAACAGTGCTATACACTGTGCCACTGTGCATCATGCAGGTCTTCTAGACTTTCCAATTGTTTTTGGACTGAATGGATCAAACTGTGATAGTGAAACGAGTCATTCTGCAGGGGGTGTGAAGCTAAAAAAAAATGTATTTGCCATTTTACAGCTGCTTCTATCACAATAAAGGATTTTGGGAAAAAGTCTTTCTGGGCCCCTGTGCATTCTGTGAGGTTGTGATCATACAGTTTGGCCACTATGTTACATTGGTTTCAAAGCCTGATGCTCTTCTGGGGAGCTTGGTGGCACTAGATGAAAAGTCTGGAGATTACCAAACCATCGCATTTCCAGCTGAGGGGAACATGAATGTTTGTAGACAACCTCATGGCGGTGCTCGATGAAAGGTCAGGATTTTTTAACCTGGCATTTTCTTTTCTTTTCTTTTCTTTTCTTTTCTTTTCTTTTGCATTTGGCCTCTAAAAACATTTCTTGGCTCCAGTCAGTGCTTTAACTTGCTCTCCCCGATCCATCCCTGTGGTGATGAATGTACCGCCTGTTTGGCCAGGTTGGTTCACAGCAGCTCACACCTGCACTGAATATTTCGCTAGCTGAGGAATGAATCCATGCTGTCAGGTTTGAGCTTACTGCACAGCATTGTGTCACTTTGTACCCTAAGACATGATCACTTAGTGTCTGCAGTCATTTTTGAAGATCGCCGACATCAGTTACAGGGATGTGATCTTGTGTTTGACAGCCATGTGTACTGGCCAAGTGTCCACATGATCAGGCCAAATGACTGTTATCACGCTCACTGCTGGAGACTCACTGGTCGTGAGGAAACTGGTCTACAGTTAGTCTATCACACAGCAGTGTCACTTCCATTTACTGCAGACATGAGGATAATGCGGCATTGTTGAACTGAAGAAGTTACATGCAGAGCCACAATTACTGTTCGGACACATCCACAGTAGCTTTTTTTCCCATCGCTTTGTGGGATATAATGGTCTCCAAAGTGGCCTCACTTTTATCCAGTTGTATGATTTTACAGTTTTTGTCATTTCACAACAGGTTTTGCCATTTTGTTCAGTCTGAGAAAAGAGCCTGAGGGGTGAGATTACCAGACATGTATGTAAGTCTTGTTCAATGTAGCACACAACAGTATGTTAAAGGGTCAGTTCACACTAAAAATGATAATAATCTACTCCTAATGGTATAAAGCCCTGACAGTTCTGATTTATTTGTCCAGAGAGATAACTGACCCTGAGATTTCTACCCCCACCCCAATACACAGGAGGTAAATTAAATTCAATTTTTGATGCTCTGAGCACTAAAAAACTGGATTCAAAGAAAATGGCAACAAACTGTCTTTCCGCACTTTGTCTGGATAAGTGACAGACCTCAGTATCAACAGTTTTCAGTGGAACAGTTGATGTTTATAGTTTGTCAAAAGCAGCAGTTTCCAACCTGGAAAACAAAGTCATGTATACTTGTGACCTTTGACCACTGGTTTGATATGTTTATGTCCAGTTCAACCAAAAAATAGAGATGTGATTGTGTACAGTGGCCAAGTACCCAAGTTTGACGCTATAGGTACCCTTCTAGCTTGAAGCCTTCTAGTGCAGTAGTATGGGCCAAGAGTTTGCATCCCATTTGTGATCAAGAGTCAGAGTGATTTGTTTATGTTATGTTGCATAACTTATATTAATGTATGTAAATGATGTAGTTTACATAACATGAGTGACGTATTTTCGTCACTTACGTTACGTGATGTCACTTAAGTCGCTTACGTAACTTCAGTTACTTAAGTTACGAGATTGAACAAAGTTATTTTAACCCAAAGTATGATCTTTTCCCAGACCAAACCAAGTAGTTTTGGTGGCTAAACCTAACCGATCTGTGACCGATTGACAATGTTAATAAAGGTCCAAAAGTCATAATATGTCATAATGTGTAAACTGTTTGTCAGCAAGCTTTATTGTGAAAGTTGTACCAGACAATGGATATAATGTATTTTTGCTAACATGCAAAACTGACTCTAGAGGGGTTGGTAGTTTGAATCTTGAATCAGTTTGAATCATCGCTGGCCGGACGATGTGGGTTCTGTCCAGCTTCTCAGAGTCGGCTAAAGAGTTAGGTGCAGAGCCTGACCGTCTGGATAATATAGACCAAGTCATAGTGGATTATACTCTAATCTGGAGCCAATTACCGATGGCAGTAGAGCACTGAGATTATTTTGAATTATACATTTGGGAATAAAAAGTGGATTTATCTTCAGTCCTGTTTATCAACCTGACTGTAGCAGTGATCTGTGGAGGTGACCTCCTTTCTTAGGTGTTTATGTACTGTAATGTTGTCTGTTGACTGGCGCTTGAGGGGAATTGTACTTGCAGAGAGGAGAGGTGTAAAGAAAAGAGAACTAGAGTCTCTCTAGCAAGCAAGCTTGCAGCTAATGTCCAGTAATCTTGCTGTTTGGGGCGAAATAAATGAATAAATGAAATCAATAAATGATTGCTCGTCTTGTAGTGAATAAACCATTAAACAATCACCACTGCTGATGAAAATCTATCTGATGTGACTCAGGCACAAATGTTCACAGATAAGGTTTAAGTTTTAGAGTTTTAGAGTGTTATTCATGTTAAGTTTAGTCTCATTCACTGACTCTCTACCCCACAAGTAGGCAACCAAATGAAACGCACCGTTACCTTGAGTAAACTTGTGGATTTCTGGGATTTAACATTGTTGAAAACATTTGGGATAATGTAAGCGCAGAACTCAACAAAATATACAACAAAGATTGTCTTTAAGGCCACTGACCACGCAGCTTTATTTGACAATTTGGGAGTGTGAATGTGTTTTATTCATTATTGTCTATAAACATGTGCTTTCATTTTTTTGAGTAAATTAAATCAGTTACTGCGCTGTGTGAAAGTGTCAATTCTTCACAGTAAATGTAATGATTTCTTTATAATTTATAAGAATTTGTTCTTAGTGCTCATTTTCTTCATTACCTTTGAGTGCTCGAAGATCCAGGATATTAAAATGATTGCACCCATCAAACCCAGTCACATGATTGACCACTGAAAGGATCACAGCTCTTCGTTCCCACCAAATCATGTCATGATGAATGAGCTCAGCGATGTAAACAGTCAATCATAAATGATTTCTAGACAATAATAAATGACTGCACATTGAGGTATAGGTGGGTTGCACATACAAATAGACTCTAGGTCCACCTGAGACTAGAATGTCTGATGTAAGTGTATCTTTGGAATTGGCAGCCAATTATTCACTTTCAAGGAGAAGCAGCAGCTTCTGGATTGGCTGTTGTATGATTGAGGGTTTGGAGGAATAGTGCTTTTTCCTTGTCAATTGCGATGTGTTACAGAAATGTTACAGAAACCAATTTAAACTTTTATATCCGCCTCTTCTCTTCTTACACGTACCCATTATCTTTCCTCATTCCAATAATCTCTTTTTCTATTCCACCCCTTACTCTGTGAGTTTCCCTTATTTCTCATCTTTACTAATTTCCTGCTGCTTCACCCTCGACTTTGCCCCATCATTCACCATCATCTCAAACTCCTCCTCTGACCATCCTTCTCTCTGTGTTTATGTCAGCCATAATACTGTATTTAAACCCTGAGTCATGCTATTCCCTGCCCTGCCATCATTGCCCTGCCAGTCACAGATAGTTATCCTCATGAATCCCAACTCATCACACATCAGTGAGAATTTCCACTGCTCATTTTCTACAAAGCAAATAACTCCCGTGTTATTTTACTGATGGTATCTCTGATAATTGGCAGTGAGTTTTTGAATAAGCCACAGAGCCAAAGTGAATGGTGGGAGAAAATTTCAAACAGATCCAGCAGGGAGGAAGATGATAGACAAGGAAAAGGATTACAGAGCGTACTAACACTGATGCAAAGATGAGGATAATATCGCCTGCGTCAGAATGTAGATTTGTCAAATCTCTGCGGAAGGGAGTTTAATTCCTCCACTGGCTTCATTGTTATAAATCACTGTGAGTTGCATGTTCTGTAAAACAAAAAGGAAATAGTATTGATAATCAGTTACAGACTACAGTGTCTGGCAATCCAACACTTTTATTTGTGCTCCCATTTCTCATGAGCTGAAGTAAAAGATCTAAGACTATATCTGAGCACACAAAAGGCTTATTTCTCTCAAATTTTGAGTTCAAACTTGTTATAAAAACCAATGTTAGTGTGCACTTCTCCTTTGTCAAGATAATCCGTCCACAAGCCAGGTTCTGGAATATTTAAGCAGAGGGCAAAGGGCAAAGCAAGGAAAAGTGAGTGGTGATTGGAATCAGTCCAGTAGATCGCCTCAGCTGGCAGCCCGGCTGCAATTAACATAATCCTTTGGGGCAACTCCGACCGAGATTGTTATTGTAAGTGTCTGACAACATTACAGAAATGGTTCCTACAGAGCGAGACCTTTTTCTTAATCAATAAGATCTTAATTTAACTAGAAACACAAGACTTTTTTTCAGTTTTAAAGAAAGCAATCTGGTGGTCTTGTCAAACTAAGACTGTTATGGGTATCTTACACAAGCCCTGCCGACTCATCCTGCCTGTTGCGCTGACCAAGAGAAATTCAGGTCAGTCCATTTTCATCCTACCTGCTTGGTGTCTAACATTTGGGTCTTTGATGAATTGTTAATCTGTAACAGTTTCTTATATCACCTGTGTGTATTGTTCTGTGAGTTCACAAGGCTCTGTTTCTACACGAGCCAATCTGCAGGGACACTTATCGATTACATTTCTTGTAGAACAGGTGCTCTTGCCTATACTATCTTAACAATCCTCCCATTAAGAGGATGGTTTTCAGTCACCCCTCCCTGATCTTATATTTGAATTTGAATTCCTATTTTGTCATATCATATTTTAATTGCTTTTCCAATGACAATCATGTGTGTTTTGTGTTCAAGGGAAGAAACTGTTTTTATTTCATTTTTTTGTTTGTATTTATGTCTTTATGTTCCTTTAAACCAGAATGAGTTTGGGGGAGGTGGAGTGGGGTCCAGCAAAGTTCAGGAAGATTAATCCAAACCTGATCCAGGGATCAGCACACTTCCAGCAGCACATTGTTGTCCAGGGACATTCAGAAAATCAAGACTGACTGTCATGTATGCGACTTCTTTGGAGAGAAGATACCCAGGAATTGGATAAAGACATAAAGTTACATTCACTCTGACTCCTATTTCTGTTCATCTCCATGTTGCCTTTGTTAGTTTGTTTCTCTTCCCCTGGTGCATAATTTTGTCTGACTTAAATCCTAACCTTTCTTCCTTTCTCCCCCCCCCCAGCCATCAGCCTCAGCGTTAGCGACTCTGGTTTTTGAGGGTGCTGCTGTTGTCATGGGCTGTCTCTTAAAAGTCTTCCCCTTTAATGGAGGTGTGCCCCTCTCTGCCACTCTTCTTTTCTTCCACGGCTGCACTTTCAGAAACAGACAATGAAAGGTGCGGGCTGCTCAGCTGGAAGCCAAACCAATCAAAGGAGAAAAGGACATCCGTTAACAGCTTTCACCTGTTGGGCCTCAGCTTACTGAAGTGGTTTGATTTTTTAACGTCTTTCGTCCCTCAGCCACACTCTGCACTCATAACTGACACACCGTATACATGTTTTTTGCACTTAACTGTAACTACAAAGAGTACAACAATAAATTCACATCTAGACTCAAAATCAGTGACCTACGAATTAGCAACCCAATTTCCAGAATAAATGTTGATAACGTACATTTCTACAAAACTACAGATAAGTTAAAACTACATTTCTTAATGTTGCAGCTTTATGTTTGTTGAGGTTAGATTTTCAGTTTTTGGATTGTCATATTAACACTAACTAACACTTACACTGTACTTAGGCGCTGGTTAGGTTTAGGTGCACAAAACACTTGGCAGGGTAAGGGAAACATCATGTTATGGCTTACAACATTACATTATGTTGTCCTGTTTAGGTTAGATTTTCAGTTTTTGGCTTGTCATACTAACACTAACTAACACTTACACTGTACTTAGGCGCTGGTTAGGTTTAGGTGCACAAAACACTTGGTCAGGGTTAGGGAAACATCATGTTATGGCTAGAAAAACCTGTTTTGGTTGTCATAAACATGGCGGGAGTTCCCCAAAGGTCATGTTAAAAACATCCAGTTTTGTTGCCACAAACTTGGCTGCAATGCCTAAAGGTCACGTTTTAAACCTTCCCATTTTGTCACCAGAAACTCATCTGAAGATGTCCCGAGGTCTTGCTAAAAACACTGGGTTTTGTTGCCACAAACTCAGTTGGAAATTGTCCCATGGTATCCTTAAAAATATCCAGTTGTTTTCACACCTACTAAAGCTGAAATGCAGACTGGAACAGTGGCAGCCTTGTCGCCTCTATCTCCATCACCCTTTTCACAGTTTCAAGAACATCATAGAAGGAACTGTGACAGGACAAACTAATTACCTGCGTCATAGGAACCTAATACTATAAACAAAGTAACCATATCAGATTATTCACTTTTACTAAGAACATTTCATACATCTCTTTTGTCCTTGCCCTGCTTATTTGCTCACATCAGCCATTATACTCTAATGAAACTCCATGGCTGGCTGTGGTTGCTAAGACACTGTGATGCAACTGCAAAGCCTCTACAGCGGGCTTCTCAATAACTAACATGGGGCAGTGGGTGTCTACAGCCGGCCCTCCGCTGTGCTGTGTCATGTGTTTGCTGCGGCTGGTTGGAGAGAAGTGTGAACTGTCACATCCACACGCTGCCCACTCATCCAGAGAACACCACTGTCATGTCCCTTCAAATGGAGGAGGGGGATACAGGCACTCTCTAGGTGTGTGTGTGTGTGTGTGTCCTGTGGTGGATGGATGTCATTGAGACACTCTGGTGTCAGAACTGCTGAACTGTATTATTATGCCTTCAATCTGCCATCCAGCTGCACCTCTGATAACAGATGTGTGGCTGCCTTTGCCGCTGTGTGTTCATCTTCGTCTTCCTCTGTCTTCTACTGAGAAAGTCATATAAATTAACATATTTCTGTTTCAGTGCAGTCTTCTGCAGTCTTTTTTTTTTTCATTTCATTTTGTTTTGTTTTTTTTAATTTTTGGAAACAAAATCAGTTCAGGTCAGTTACTGCTCCCAGTCTTGTTCGAAAAAAAGTTAGGAGGAAGGAGGAGGAAGTCAGGCGACTTGGTACAAAAAGCGAAAAAAGTTTGCATAAGGTGGGAGGGTGGGATGGGTTTGTGTCCAAACAAACACAGTAGCCTACTGCCACTGCAGTGGTGGAAATGGTGGGAGACATGGGCGAACAGCGTTCCATGAGCAAAAGTTACTCAGTGCGCTGTGCAAGGGGCGGACCAGCTCTCTCAGCCAGACACAGAGACCCGCTCTGGTGACGATGCACTAAAAAGTCTGTTTAAACTTCACTCGGGTCGATGTAAACTTCCCTCAAGTCGATGGGTACAAAGCTCGTTGACACAAGTGTGGGTTTTGAAGTGTATGGGCTGTCGTCCTCGAAAGGTGTCGGCGTGTAGTATGTTGATAAAAGATTCTTCGGAGGCAAGGCGGGGTGGATTGGATAGAACAATCTTTATTGAAACAGATTTCAAGCCAGCGTCCGAACCAGAGTGTGGCCACTCCCTGGTATTCTCAAATCTTGGCAAAGTGATGCCCAAAATACTTTGCCCTCTGCTCTATCAGAACTCCTCTCAGACCCTCAGTCTTAGGAGATCAACCAAAATCACCCCCGTTCTCTGGTGTGTGTGTCTTTTTAAAGTCTATTCGCTCAGGCCCGCCTGTTTCTCTAATTGTTTACCTTTTTGGGGAACTGAGGCCCCTCTATCCTATTAGAAAAGGATGGATCTGCATAACATCTCTCTCTCAAGGGAATATGTGTACATGGAGGTGTGTGCGTTACTATGTTGATGTTAGTCTCTATATACTTAAATGGAAATGTGTACATTAAATCAACCCTGAACCTCTTCCTATCCTTAGATGGAAATGTATACATTGAACCTCTGAATTCCTCAGTCCTTGGTGTGGGCCTCTTCCTTTAGCTATTCTCTGAAGCACACTACAGAACTAATGTGTTGTTATCCTGAACATGAGACCTCTACATTGTCTTCTTCCCAAATATACTTAAATGAAAGCATTTGGTCCTGTCCCATCCTGTCCTGTCACTCAGAGCTCAGGAGGTATAAGAAACACTCAGACACTACAGTTTCCAAACAGCTAGCGAGAGTGCATCACATTCATACAGGCACAGCAATGCATAGACTGCTGCTGTGAGCCCGTAGTTCATCTCTCGTTTTTTCACAGAGTAATCTTTACAAACCTGTTAATGATTGAAACTTACCCATTAGTCTGCTGATTGTTTAGCTATGAATATGAGTATGTTCATTAAATTCAGTCAGAAATGGTTGTTTCAGAATGCTCAGAGCATCCTCTGGAAGATATATTGGGTCATAATTAAACTGAATTGAAAATTCAAAGAGATACAATTAAAAGATTATTTTGTTATTTCACTATGAGGGATAATAAGGTTGTCATTAAACACAAAAGAAAAGGGAAATTAAAAAGGTAAATTTAAAATGTAAAATGATTATTTGAAAATGTACGCGAGCGAATGAAAACATGGTAATGCTCGAACAGACAGCATAAATTATAATGATGAAATTGGAAATGGCAATGGAAAATAAGACGGGAAACATCAACTTAGTACTCAAAATGTGGAATAGAAATGCTTGTAATGCTTTTATAGTGTGTATAGGCTGCAGCTGTCATGGTAATGAGTGAAATACATCTGTTAATGTAACATATTGGGAAAAGCACCAGTCTAAATAATCAAATGAATGATGGCTGTATTCCATTTACACTCACTGTCACACTGTCATGACTTGCTGGAGTCAATGTTAAAGTCATTAGTAACACTTGTGCCTTTTCCTGCTATGACACGATCACGCTGCTCTGCAATGAGACAATAAGTGGGTAAGAAGGAAATTGAACGAGCGGCAACAACAGTCACAGCCTGGACTGAAGAGGAATGACTCACCTGTCATCTGTTATAAAAAGTGGCATAGGCACTGTGTGTGTGAATTATATACTTACTATGTATAGGTGTAATGTTGCCAGGTGTTTACAATGAAAAGGAGCTACAGCCTGCTCTTAAAGACGTTCAGTGTTGCTAGGAGATGTGATTGCATGCAGGTATACATGATGTGATTCTATAGCCTTATCATTTCATCAGGCGAGACTTTGTTTGTAAATGAATAGATATTTTTTGCAATGTGGACATCAGATGAGAAACATCTTTGGCGATTAGGCCCCATTGTGATGTCCATTCTAGTATAGGACCCTCCCCCTGGTGGAGGGGATCTGATGGAGATGATGAACTGGAGGTGAATGGGGTGGATGAGGGTCGCAATTGTCACGGAACACAGAATGGGACCCAAACGCAAGACACAGACAGACGGGTAAAGAGAGAAAGGAGAGCTTTAATAACAGCTTATTACCAAAGTCAGTGAAATCCAAATCCAAAAATAAAGCAACCACACAAGGCAGGCCGAGGCAGAAAACAAAACAAGAAAAATCCAAGAAACAAAAACAAAACAAAGTACAACCAAAAGCAAAGTGCAAATAAAAAGCGAAGTACATGAAGTACTGAGATACATGACAGGGAGATGAAACCAGGAGACACAGGAACAGAACAGAACTGGACAGGAAACTCAACAAGGGAGGTAGGGATAATTGGACACAGGTGAAACACATCAGGGAGGAGCAGACAATCCTAAAGATGGTAAACACGGACAAAGGGAGGAAATGGGAAGTGAGACAGGAGGATGTACCTGGAAACGGGAAATTACAAAACCACAAACTCAAACTATGACAGCAATGATTTTCGCTGAAACGACAACTGACCACAGCAGAGAGGAGAACAGATTTAAAGTTTGAAGGCAACAACATGATTGGGGGATTTAATCGTGGTAGAATCTGGTTGGTTTAACTAAAGGAGTAAACGGCCATAGTCAGCTGATTACTGAGTGGGGAGAGAGAGAGAGAGTAAGAGAGAAAGAGAGCTGTTAATGAATGACCATTAATCTTCCTCATTAGTCTTCCTCATTGAACTTACGCTGAGCTTTCCTTTGCATGAACAATATACAAGATTTTTAGTGACAGTTATTAAGTTAACTAACTTGTACTAGCATTAGCTATTATAGCGGCTGCTATCATTTCATCTACAGTACACGCATCTAAATCTATTGGTAGTATCAACATAGAGGATCCAGACTCATCCAAATAACGTCTTTAACGTCAGAAAAGCACTGACAGTGCGCTTGGGGGTGCTTATGTGTTGGAAGAAAAAAATGCTGCACGTTGGTTTTGATTAACTTAAGCTAATGCTATGGTAACAGAGGGCTGACTACACAGTTAACAACAAGCTTACAGTGAGGAGGGTGATAAAAGCACAACACTCCCCAGTAACAGTTAGTGTACAGAGAATTTGCTCCCACAAATGGACTTTTTTGTCTCAGTTATGATAGTTTCTGTCTAACAAAGCTCAGCATAGACAGACACAGGCCAGAACAAGCTTCTCCTCGTTTTCTTGGTTACCACGGTAACGGATGCCCAGTCCCGCGCAATCTAATGTATGATTGGTTTGCCTATAAAAGAGCGACGGTGATGACCAAAGAGTTTTTCTGAAAAGTTCAGGGATTTTCAACTAGAAAACACGGAGCGGCTGCAGAAAAAAGGCAGAGTGCTCTGAATAAAGATGCTAAGTGCAGTGCTTTTTCTGTAGGCGGCCGCTCTCTTCTAAGTGGCAACAACTGAAAAAAGACATTGGCGCGTATTGTGCACACAGGCCAAATCTTATGTAGCCTAACCTGTCATTGTTAACACAGCAAAGTTGGCAACAGTTGAAGCCTTGAAATGCATCCAAAACATATATAATATTGAATTACTGAATTCATGAATTACAAAAAGAAAATAAAAAATCTGTGATTAAGTTGGACTTACATTTATTTACAGTACTGCATGCAACGTGAGGTTTCGTTGGTGGTGACTGGACGACTCTTGATAAAAAGAGACAGCAGGATGGAGACTGGGTTGGGAACTTCTTGAATGGTGTTTTAATGTTCCCCATAAACGAACAGCTTCCTGACCAAAGAAGCAGATTCAACAGGTCACTGTAACTGCATGTCACTACGCAAATAATAATTGTGTAAACATAGATCTATGTGAATTGCATTTATTCCCAGTAAGTTAAAAATAAAAAGTGACAGAAAACATAAACAACAGGGTGCAATTAGCACAGACGTTTTTCCTTTTTTTTTTCAGTTCCACTTTCATACAACACCATACTTTTTGCTCAACCCCCCCACTGTTATCCAATTATTTGCTTTGCAAGAACAGTTGAAACTTGCACTAAACAAAAATCCTAATCCTATTCTCCCTGGTGTTTGGAGGCAGTAGGCTTCTCATGCTCACTGTATTCATTAGAAGAAACACTTTTGACTTAGTAAAAGAAACTTTCAGTCGATCACAGGGTATTAATCCTGCTTTACCTCTGAGCCGTACATAGATTCGCAGCATGGGCGTGAGGCTCTAGTGAACCAATTAATTCCTCAGTTAGAGACATCATACACTTTAATTGGCTCTTTGAAGTTGACTTCTTCCTTTGTCGCTCTGCTTTTTATGTCACAGCGCGTTTGTGTGTTTGCTGGGAGCTGACTGAATTTGAAATTGTGTCCCTGCAAAGACAAAACTAACAACAAATAAAAGATAGGTGTTGGAACAATATAACATAACTAAGGTTTTCTGTTCCGATCGACTCCCTCTTTAATCCCATCCATCAGATTGATTCGTTTGGGTTCATGCACTTGAAACTTAAAATATAACACAGGAATAAATACATTTAAAAAGAAATGAAATGCAACTTCTCTTCAAAACAATTTGCACTCCAGAGTCATTTCAGCTATGCAGTTTTGGCCCTGGGGCATAGCGTGCTCTCAGTGAAAAATAACCAGAGAAGAGAACTCAGAGTCGCAACTCAGCTATTCCAGCAGCCAAATACATCCACAGTAACTCCTATGAACACTATCATCAGTAATACAACTGCAGCTTTTTGTGTCTCTGCAAATTTGGATAGGTTTTACAGTACCTGTAGTCAAAGGGTCCAACAATATCATCTCTGAACAAAATTGAAGTTAAAGGCAAATTTTCTGCTTGTATTTGCGTTCTTTCTTACATTGAGCCGATTGATACTGCTATTATTTTATTTCAGATAAATGGAATCGGGGTAAATAGCTTAGCTTAGAATAAAAAATGGAAGTAGAAGATGAAAGCTAGATCTCTTCAAAGTTAATAAAAACCCTATATCTATCAAATACCTAACATCTCTAAAGCTCACTAGTATTTCTTGTAGCTTTTGGACAGCCATGTAAAGTCATCCCTGCTCTTTCAAAATAAATATTGCAGAAAAGTTGTTTTTTGACTGTTTTTTACACTTTGCTGATGTGACAAAGTTGGTGTATCAATAAAAAGTGCAATGGAAACTTCTCAAACTGACCCATCCAAACTCCCACCCCACTTAGTTATTGTTGCTAGGCTGGACAAGCTTGACAATAAGAAACATAACGGGTCCCATTTGGCCCGGTACTACAGTTTTTGTTAGATAGTTCCTGGGAGTCAGACAATCTAGCTTCAAGTAGCTGACAGCAAGTCAGTACGCAATGGCAGGATATCTTCACAATGTTACGTTCTGAAGATAATTCATTTCATCTTAATATGATAGCATGACACAATTCAAACATGTATGAAGTTTTCCCAAATTGCCAAAAAATCAAATAAGGACACTGGCAGCCTCAGGAAGCACTTCATGCAAGTTTTGATTCAAACATTGGCCATTGGCAAAGAAGTTTGTGTTACAACTTTTTATGAGTCTTAAACACTCAACGATGACAGATGTACTTGGTTACTTGTTCCTCTCAAGTTGTGAATGTTTTGGCCTTTTTTTGTTGAAACATGTCCAGGTTTTCGTGCATATCTACCGACCTCCCTGCGTTTTTGACTGTGAAACAGCTTGCAATGCAGGTAGTGTGGCCGAGTGGTCTAAGGCGCTGGATTAAGGTTCCAGTCTCTCAGGAGGCGTGGGTTCAAATCCCACCACTGCCATTTGACATCTGTTAATATAATGGCATGACACAATTCAAACATGTATGTTTGTAAGAGTGTGTGTGCTGCAACCTCTATTTCCAGAAATACATTGACAGCTTATTATGTTGGCAAATGCTACATGCATATTCAAACAGTGGCCACTGGCAAAGAATCTCTGCACATTTTTTTGTTACCACAACTTTTTACAAATCTTGAGTGATCAACGATTAGACTAGAAAATTGAGGTGGCTCCACGTTTGCCCCAGCCTCAAAACAGATCCATGCAGAGCAGAGTGGCGCAGCTGAAGTGTGCTGGGCCCATAACAAGGTAAAAATTGATGGATCAAAACCATCCTCTGCTAATTGTACATACTCTGGATCAGCAAGACTCTATTTAACATAGACAAACCTAGCACAAATCACATATCTATTTACTAGGAAACAAGAAAGTTGAGGTTCATCCAGGTACCAAGCTTGCTCAACTCTTTTTGGAGCACAGAACGGAAATGGGCAGGGCTTAGTGAGGGTCAATTAATCATGACATACATGGAACATGTGACTTAAACTTCCACTGAAGCCTCTGCTCTGTAGTAGAGATGAAAAATAGAGACAGAGTAGATCAGATCAGATCTTTGTGGAGTGATGGGAAGACTGTAATGTTCATCAAACTTATGAAATAGTATCCTTTGTTCAGCGAGTAGGGGAGCAGCAGCACGTTCAGTTGGCCTGACAGCAGCCAACCAGAAATGTGAATGAGCTGTGAATGTGCATAACAGTGTTCCCAGAAACCTATCACTAACACTGATTATTTTCCCAGGGAACTCTTCTGTTTTCAGTTTGTTCTAAAGTAATTGTATAAAGAATGTTAACAAGGTAGCAGAGATGGTTTGTGGTGATAATTAATGGCTGTTTGTTGAGCCACCTGCTTTATTTTGGTCTGTTGTTGGAAAGGTGTTTTCCTATTACACACTGGAGTTGTGAAATCAAATTAAAAGAGTTATATAAAATGAGCTAAGTTTAAACTTGAAACATTCGAATCATTCCAGACACTGTGGCATTCTTGGAACAGAACTGCCTTGTCCCATTCTGTGTCTCCCAGTGGAGTCCATATTTAGCTGCTTTATAGGCTTGTCTTGCACTCTAGTGCCAGTGACTGAAATAGTTGTGGTTGATAATTTTGAGTAGAAAGAGTGGCTGTTATTATTATTATAGGCTGCGATCCTGTGCCAGTACTTCATAGGCTTACTGGACAAATAGAGGATGATGCTGAGGGTGTAAAGGTCAGTTACAGTGAGGGGAATGCTGATCATTTGGGGAAGGGGTCCCACTAACAGTGCTTTTACTTTTGGTTTGCTGATTAATCAGGACGAATACTCTTTGTGCCAGTATTGGGACCTCAGTATTGGGGCCTTTTCTGAAGATTGGTCAGTACAGATTATCTGGTAACATGAGGGGTTTACAGATCCATTCTCAAGCCTCCTGAACGGACCACAGACTCATCAGGGCTGCCCCAAAAATTTACTAATATTGAATGTGTTGCTTTTTATGATACTATGGAGTTTTAAAGCAGGCAGAAAATGTGGGGATTGAGAGAGTGGAGGGTGACAAAGGTCCTCAGTCAGACTCAAACCAGCAGATGTTGCTGTTACGTGCATGTGTCTTAGATTAACATGCCACCATGATGCCTGAGAGCTTCTTCCTGATAATTGACTGTTGGAAACAATTGACAGTGAATCTGAGGGGAGCTTTGTTGAACAGAGTTATTATTCATTAGAACATTTCAGAGTCATGCAGGGCTGGGGAGGGACCAGACAAAATAGAAATAACACCAGGGAAGCATTAGCATGCCATGTTGGATGGGATCCTGTTTTGATCCAGAGGACCAAGGACTTTGTTTATTTAGCTTTTGTGTGGTGGAGTGTCCTCTCTGTCTTTTTCTAACTGTCACATTGTCAATAAATGGAACTGTCAAAACTAAGAAATTACTTTGTTACTGATTAAGCCGTGTATTTAAGAAGCACTACAAGTAGGAAAAAAGAGCAGGCTGTTAATCTTGGGTTTTGCAGAATTGTCCAATATCAATTTCTTTGTCGTGCAATAAGTTTGAGAAAAGTGAAGAAGCAGTTGAGGAGGTCACTGGTGTACACATTTCCCTGCTATCTAAAACCTCATCTAATGTTTGCAGCTTTAAATTGAATCTCATCAATCTTGTGAATTGATCCAAACACCTTGGGATTATTATTAGCATAATACAACTTTTTTATACAAGCAAGGATAATATGGGGAAATAAAAGGATGATGCTTTATTGGCCACTCTTTGGTTCATCAAAACTTTGTTTAAAATATAAAATTATCATCTTCAGGCCAGCAAAAAATTAATAACAGACATGCTTGTGACCAGAGGTTGCATTACCCTAATATTTTCCATCTTTTTTTTTTTAACAACCATGGAAAAATCTGTAAACTATCCATCATTTTGACCGATTAAGACTCTGAGGCTGCTTCACAGTTACATTAGTAATTCATAGGCATTGCTTAGTGTCTCTGTTAGTTTTTTCTCTCCAGGCCCTTATAAATGCATAATCTGTAAGATTGTTACATGACTGGTAATGGAATTTAATGATGGTATTTTATGATCCTGTGTTTTGAAAGCAGCCTGTCCTCACCAGAAAAAACAACCATATATGTTAAAAATAAAAGCAGCTTAGGTGGTGACCTATGATGGCTGTAATAATTATTACAGCTGCAAAGGAGGAAGAGAGAAGAAGTAGAACAGAGTTAAAAGTATGTGTAGGGAGCAGGTCGGGGATGGATGGTGGGGTTAAATAAGCACATGACTCAACAGTGAGATCTTTTAACTTATTAACATAGCAAAGTTATGCAATGTATATACAGTAACGTAAGTAACTTAGATAATGTTGGTATGTTTCTAACTGAATTAAACTGAAAACTGAAAAAGCGGTGATATTATGTGTTTTTTATCAGTAAAGTAGTGATTTTAACCCAAAACCACAATGTTTTCCGAAACCTAACCATGAAGTTTTCAGTACATGTATTGTATTGTATTGTATTGCAACAGTCATGTTGTTTTGGGAGTCACTGGCAATCAACCTATTCAGTCTTTTAGGTATGAGGATGTGTCGCTTGAAAGACAATGTACATGTATTTACAACAGTGAAATGATCAAAGATGTGGTAAATTGTGAGTGTTTAATGTATGACTAAGAATCGTGGTTCAATTTGGCTCTCCTTTAACAACATAATATTCAGTAAGCTGTAAGGACTGTAATTAATGCACATGTAAAGACAAAGTTTGATTTAAAAAAAACAATGTGTCGGCCTTCGCATTAACATTGACTTCAAGTGTCAAGTTACTGACTTGAGCAAAATGCTCATTGGGAACGTTAAAAAAAAGTGTTGTGAACACCCTCTGTAGCTGAGTGCACACCAATGGTCCGTGAAATCCAATTAAAGTGTTAAGGGTCCCACATTTCTCTCATGAAAAATATTTATTGAGCTAAAATAACACAAATATATTTGCTGCATCAGCCAAACTCTGTGTTCCCAACAGCCCAATGAATGGTGAGGGGGAGAAGTGTGTGGTTTTCAGCACTGTAAAATTGATGTCAGTCACGGCAACAGAGTGCCACATGAGCAACATTAAACCTCCGCTATAACATGTCCTTCTTGTTCCTGTCACTTAAAGCAGTCTAATAAAACATACCATTATGTTGTTTCATGGCTTAGTGGCACAGTGTACAATATGATAATCACCATTATGGCTTAGTCACACACACACAGACACAATCTATATTCTCTCCCACCCACACAGTCATTCTACCTTGTCGCAAATAATACATATTACTCTTCAATCTGTGGGATCAATGTTGAGCTATGTCTCATACATGAAAACCACCATGTAGACCTTTTGCAGTGCACCATAGACCACTTGTACGCCCTTAAGATATGAAACTCACAAGAAATACAAACACAATCCAATTACACATTTGCTCATGCATGATTAAAGTCGCTCATGGGGATGTAAGAGCACTTAAATGTTACATAAGCGGCGATATTATGAGTTAAATCTGTCCTGTCATGGTGAATAATTGAATATATTTTAAAACATATGATAAATAATAATTATTGGACTGAGAGCTATTGTAGAGCTGGCAGGTTTATGTCAAATATTGATCAGATCAAAGATGCATAAAGTATGTATCAGACTAGTTTCTATTATTTAGTAGAAACATGGTTGTGATACATACATATAATGTTGCTCTACACTTGTACTCATAGAAACATAAGTATAGACATGCTCTCTCTTATCTAAACACAACTTAGTTCCTGAAACTGAAACAGTAACTGTGACAGCTTGGACTGGAGCAGCTGTACTGAACACCCTGTACAAAGGGAAACATACTGAGAAGATGGAATCAGCATTTTACTTAAAGCAACAATGTACCATAGATTGTTTAAAGGTAGTCTTCAAATGATTTGAATGACATTTGTTTGTTATTTGTGTGAAAATCCTATGATCCTAATAAAAGCAGTGTCAGTATTTGCCTTGTTTGCCACAGTGTTTTTTTTTGTGGTTCCAACAGCAGTAATCTTACAAGTAACAGCTTTAAATTGGGCAAACACAGTCTCACAAATATCTACAATCTAAAATGCAGATGAAGTGCAAGATAATACCCCTACAAGAAATGGATCTAATGGGAAATTTTGTTTAGTGTAGTTTAGTTTGCAGACCTCAGTGCTGTGTCTGCACTGGAGAAAGGTCTGGCAGGTAATAATTCTAGTATAGGGGAAGAAAACACTCCACACACTATTGTTTCTATTCCTTTAAACCCATCACAATTGTCATGGGCAGCGACAGGTGCAGGATGCAGCAACGGTGTTCCTGCCAAGTAGCGTCAGGGGGGAACTTATTTTGGTAAAACATTTGCACGGGGGAAGCGAGGCCTGGCATTGAAATGGCTAAATCCCTGCAAAAGGAAAGATAACAACTGCTAGCTTGTTTTTTGTGGCATCCAGGTTAAACTTGCCATTTTCGGCTGTAGGTTGCTAACTCAGAAGTTTGTTTTGACGGTTTTTGTGGTGTCTTTTGCTCTCTTTCCCCGTGTTCCTCCCCAATCTGCTTTCCCTCCACATCTGCACTGCATCAGCTTCGTTAGCCCAGCCCTGTTCCTGGTGTTTTTCCACTCATTACCCTCACCTGTGTTTCTCCGCCTGTCTGCACCTGCACCTCATCCCCTCGATAGTTTAGTTTGTATTTAATTGCGGTCTTTAGTTCAGTCTTTGTTGAGTCATCTGTTGCGTTTCCCTGATGTTCCTCTGTGTTTGCCTGTTACTTACATACCGTGATGCTAAATAAAAGTCTACCTTCTTTGTTCCCCATAGTAATTAGGATTTTAGAAACGCTAACAATCTAGACAAGATAGCGGAAGGGAGGAGGATGCCGACTCAAG